>NC_143140.1:23500000-23805000 GCF_059928025.1 Delphinapterus leucas | reverse complement strand
CAAGCTGCTCTAGAGACTTCTGTGTTCTGTCACGGGAGGTTTTCAGCCAGAGCTGTTAATTAAGGCTCATTAGGAGAGTCAAAATAGATTGTTCTGTTTCCATCTTCATATTCTTTTTTTTTTTTTTTTTTTTGCGGTACGCAGGCCTCTCACTGCTGTGGCCTCTCCTGTTGCGGAGCACAGGCCCCAGACACGCAGGCTCAGGGGCCATGGCTCACGGGCCCAGCCGCTCTGCGGCACGGGGGATCTTCCCGGACCAGGGCACGAACCCATGTCCCCTGCATCAGCAGGCAGACTCCAACCACTGCACCACCAGGGAAGCCCCATCTTCATTTTCTTGCATCTCCATTAGTTTTACATTCGTAGGCTTAGCTGCCAGTCCCTGACTCTAACTTTGATTTATTGATACTTACCTTCTACATAGATCTGCCAATTTCACACCCTCCTACTCCCCTCATAAGTCTGCCAGGCCCCCTCTGCATGCTCATCTGGTACCCTTACTTCCCTGGCCATCCCATTCATCCTACACCCTTGCTTCCCAAACTTGCAACCGTATTCTGCTATTCTTGGTCCTGTTGCTCACTTGCCAACATCTTCCTTGCCTGTCTTGACCCTCATCCGTTCTGATGCTCTCCACTCTCAAGCCTGAGCTCTGTGTCTGTGCCCTCTCCTGACTTCTACCCACCTCTGCTAGCCTCCATCCACTTGGGAGACCGAGTTATGAATTTCTACCAAATTTTGTGAAAACAGGGTTAGTTTTCCTTTCCTAAAAGTGATTTAATCAAGCTCTGTTTTTGCTATTGCTATGAAGGCCTCTGATATCTATGCCTGCCTGCCTTTTGATAAAGTAATCCATTGGCAGATAAATGGAAAATTCTCTAAAGTGTAATTAGAGTATAAGGTAAAATTACATATACTCATGGAACACTGGGGCAGCAGGGAGCAATGCAATCAACATGCAAAATACAACCTGCAATTACAAATAATAATAATTACATATAGGAGTATTTAATTTTGCATGTCTTATAAAATACAGCAAGGAAAAGAAATCTGCAGCTAAAGTCTCAGTCTGGAAGAACCTAAATAAGTGAGAATTTTAATAAAAAGGCCAGAGCAATGAACACTTCTGCAGACAAATGATATTTTCTGCCCTGAGGAGCCTCATTTCTGTTCACTGTAGGACTATATAAAAACCAGACTTGCAGATATAAATTTGAGGAGCTGTGTCACACATTTTATTGGGGATTTCATGTATAGCCTGGCTGTGAGAAAAAGCCATGCCTTTGTAGCTCAAATATTGTTTATCTGAATTCTATAATATATATTTAGTTAGGTGTAATGGGAATTAATGGCTCTCAGGGAGCTTGCAGGAACAAGGGCATTTGACCATTTAAATTTCTGAGCGTGAGAATCCACATGGTAAACCATTATAAAGTATATCCTTTTTATTTCCAGTGATCCAACAAAATGTGGATGTCTTTGACTCTGCAGATAACTAATAGAATTAGAAATACAGGTTAGGAAAGTTCAAGAATAATCTTCCCAAGGAAAGCTATGGCCCAACGTGATTATTAAACATTAGAGTTTAAAAGTTAAAAAAAAAACAACTTTTTTTTCTTACAGAAGATTTTCTTATTTAAGCAATTCTGGACTTTTTACAAAGGCCTGGAAAACAAGGCAAAAACCTGGCCTCTTATGGGTACTTGACATAATGTGAAAACAATGTGGTTTTGTTTCGTTTTCCCTGTAGGGGTAAAAAGACAATAGGGCAGTCCCAGATTCTTTTTTTTTTTTTTTTTTTTTGCGGTACGCGGGCCTCTCACCATTGTGGCTTCCTCCGTTGCGGAGCACAGGCTCCGGACACGCAAGCTCAGCGGCCATGGCTCACGGGCCCAGCCACTCCGCTGCGTGTGGGATCCTCCCAGACCGGGGCACAAACCCGTGTCCCCTGCATCGGCAGGCGGACTCTCAACCACTGCGCCACCAGGGAAGCCCCAAGATTCTTAAAATGGATTCTCCTCCAGGCAGTGGACAGAAACACTCCTCTTTATCAACTGTCAGTCACCCCAGAAGAGGTGGCCTGATTTTTGCTTTGTTGTGAAATTAAAGAAGGCCAGTGCAAGGTAGAATAATAGCAGTCCTATGGCTTTTAAAATTTTACTGCATCATTAAACCATCAACCCTTGAATGGGAAAAAGATAACATTTTATTCAGAAGTCTCTAATTCCTGGAATTCTTAATCAAAATTCCATGTCTTCCAGAAATGGTTTTCAGTGGCTATAATTTATGCTATTAAGTTGTTTTCATAACTTACGTAAGAAAACATAGGGAAACATCTTTTTCTAAAAGCTTCCAGGAATATGGTAGATACAACATTTAAAGGTACCAATCAGTTTTGGGTTATGGTCAAAGTATTCAGGGGATTTCCGTATTGATCTATATATAGACCAGTGGTTCTCAATGTGTACCTGTTCCCCCTGCCAACAGCATAGGCATCACCTGGCAGGGGTTAGCGGGCTGGGGGGAAGGGGGTTGTCCTCAGCCCCTGCTCCAGGCCCACTGAATCAGAAACTCTTCAGGTGGACCCAGAAAACTATATATTTTTTTTCTTTTTTGGCCGCCCCACAAGGCTTGTGGGATCTTAGTTCCCCGATCAGGGATGGAACTCGGCAGTGAAAGCGCGGAGTCCTAACCACTGGACCACCAGGGAATTCCTGCAATCTATATTTTAACAAGCCCTCCTGCTGATTCCATTGCATGCTGCAGTTTGGAAAATGGGTTGGTGGGCCTGTCAACTCATTCATTCAACAAATCGTTATAGACACCAAATATGTACCAGATAGTGTTCTAAATTTCTATGAAGGAATGGATGTGAGGTAAGGAAAGTGTAAAAAGGAAAAGAGGAGATCTGGATCGCCTTTGGCGATTTGTCAAAATAAAAATGCCTGGACCGCCACCTCACACCTAACGAACCACCACCTTCCACTGTAGTAGCCATGCCTCCATCCAAGGAATAAGGACAGGCAGAATGGTGAAAGCGTTCCGAGCATCTGATGAAAGGATGAAATACGAATGGAAGATCCCTTCCCTGTGGGCTAGGGCTGCACACAGAGCAGGAGAGAAGAGGACTTCCCACCAGAGGCATCATTTGGTGACAAGTCTGTTTACTACATTTGCAGGAAGGGACAGGAAGCAGACAGAGGCAACAGGGCTTCTAAGTAATGGGCGTATGTTTCCAGGCATCACTCAGCTCCGAATATATTTCATACCGGAGATGTTTACAAAACGCTTCCCGTCACTGAGGCACAAAGCACAGGGCTCTGGCAGAGCATGTGTGGAATTTTAAAAGAGGAGCTTAGGTTCCAGCCAAACTGGACCATCATTTTTTCCTGAACATTTCCCACCTCCTCCCATTTCCTAGGCTTTGATCCATCTCTTTTCTGCCATCTGGAATGCCTCCACCTCATTTCTACTTGTCAAAAGCCCATAAATTCATTAAAGCACAGTTTTTTAAAAATCCTGTTATAAATACTGGCCTAATCTGCCCTCCAACTTAGTACAATGTCTTCTTCCTTCAATTTCCCCACTGCATTCGGTGTGTACCTTTGTGTTCTGAGCCCTGTGTGCACACAGCCTGGTGGGTAGAAATAGAAGTAGTTTCCCAGAAATGAATCTAACGAACTCATCAGCCACCAGTCACCTATAGAAAACACTTGATTTTGCCGCTTCAGGTTTCCTCAATCACTAGTTAAATCAGGACTTAAATTCAGTCGTTTTCGGTTCATGCCGCCTATCAGGGTTGGTGTAGCCTCTTACGTGTTCTCCCTTCCTTCCAGCACGCAGGAAGGAGCTGCGGCGGGGGCTGCATGGCACGGACACCTCGTGGCACAGGGCAGGCAGGTAGGTGTTCCTGGTTGGTCTTCTGTGAGGTCTTGCTGTGTCTGTTCTGGAGGTACCTCTGGCTGGAGTTGCTAGCCATCTCTTCTCTTCCCACCATCTTCTCTCTCAGCTCTGCCCCCACCAGGGCTGCTGATTGTCTGTGACGGTGACCCCATTGTCCCCTGGACTTGCAGCCTCTGCTGAGGGTTCCCTTTCCCCACGACACAGCATTCTCAGGCACGAGGACTCAACACAGAGAGGAGGATTGTGTCCTTTATTCTCAGAGGCCTTCGTGCCCCTCTGAAAGGATTGCAGAGATTTTCTGGATTGTTTTCACTTTGTGCTGGAGGAGAGGATGCGGGTATATCTCAGATACTCTCAGCTTAGACACAAGTTGTTCCCATTTCTACCCTACTGCCCAGGGTGACCACTTGGTGAGTTCTTGAAGGGAGTGATGCTCAAGCCTCCTGCATTCTGAGGTTCTCAACCTACCTGTTTCCGAATCCTCCCTCCCCACCCCAGGCTTTCAGCCCACAGGTGCTCAAAACAGAGGCACCTCAACTCGCTGGCTCTTCCCTTTCTTGCCTAAATTTCCTCCTCCAGCCTCAGGATGGGCTTTCCTCAAATCCCTGCCCTTTTCCTACTATCTCTCTACTCTGTTTGCAGTTAAAACTCTACAATCCACTCCACTGTGCTGGGCCAATGGGTATTTATTTCAAAGCTTATCTTTGAGATTTCTGGAAAAATGCTTTCTCTTTCGTCTCTGGCTCTTGCAACTGAAAGCCGGGGGGGTTTTGTGTCTGAAAGCTGGAAATTTGAAAAAAACAAATCATAGTGTGGCTGCGCCTTTTTAAATCTAGACCAATCCACCCGTCCCCCAAAACGATGTGCACTTCAGCCTTAGTGTGTGGAGAGCCCCGGTGGCACGTTTGATTGGGAATGAGAAATAGAAACAATTTAAAAACAAATGAAAAGGGGACTTCCCTGGTTGCACAGTGGTTAAGAATCCTCCTGCCAGTGCAGGGGACACGGGTTCGAGCCCTGGTCTGGGAAGATCCCACATGCCACGAAGCAACTAAGCCCGTGTGCCACAACTACTGAGCCCGCACGCCTAAAGCCCGTGCTCCGCAACAAGAGAAGCCACCGCAATGAGATGCCCTTGCACCGCAACGAAGAGTAGCCCCTGCTCGCCTCAACTAGAGAAAGCCCACGCACAGCAATGAAGACCCCAACGCAGCCAAAAATAAACTTTAAAAAAACAATATTTTTCCTGCCACCCCTCTTTTGGTTCATGACCTTCTGCCTTTATCATATTTATGTATCTTGTTTTCACATCCCTCTTCCACTTTTCCACTGACTCCCACCCAGATTGTCAGTCTGAGGTAAAGATGGGGCTGAAGCCCTATTCATCTCTAGATTCCCTTCAGCCCCTAATGTGGTATCATCGACGCCACTGCCCATCCCCCACCCCAGAAGTGTTGGTTGCACTGTTAATTCTCAATATTTTATTTAAACTTCTATAAAACAGCTATTTATTACTGAAACAAATTTCTCCTTTGCCTCTCTCTTCTTTTTTGAGTTGCTTACTTAAAATCCTGAGTAGAAAATAAGGTTCTCTCCGGAATTTAACCTCGGATTCCCTGAAGCTTACAGTACTTTTAATTATAGTAATGATAACCTAAAACCACCATCTGGATACTGCTTACAAAAAGGCAGTGGCTCTCATTAGCTTTGCCTAATTAAGAGAGGGCTCAGATAGGATTCCCACAGCTATTAACTACCTCCTTGAGTACCCGTGCTCTCTCTCTGGCCTGAATGTGCATTTTGAAGGCAGGTGTACAGACTCAGGAGGTCCTTAAGCACACTGGTGTCTGAGGACTGGGTCTAGGCGGTCACGATGATGAGGAAGGCTAGCTGGCTCACTCATGTTGGTTCTCATGTGTCCCAACAAGAATCTAAAGTCTGATCTCAAATCTGCAAGATGAGAGGAATATTAGCCTTTTTTTTCTTGGAGTAGAACTCTGAGAACAGAGGCTTAAATTATTCAAACTGAGAAGAAAATTGTGATACCAAAAGAAACACCTACCTGTCTGTAGTGTTAAAATAGATTGAGATGCCCACCTGTCTGTAGGATTTGTTGTCATTTCTTAGATCAAGATTTGCACCTTCAGTTCTCAGTGATTTTTTATTTACTTGTTTTTTAAACCTTTGGCTGTGTTGGGTCTTCGTTGCTGCACGCAGGCTTTCCCTAGTTGCGGCGAGCTGGGGCTACTCTTCGTTGCGGTGTGCGGTCTTCTCATTGAGGTGGCTTCTCTTGCTGTGGAGCACGGGCTCTGGGCACGCGGGCTTCAGTAGCTGTGGCTCGCGGGCTCTAGAGCGCAGGCTCAGCAGTTGTGGCGCTCGGGCTTATTTGCTCCGCCGCACGTGGGATCTTCCCTCAGTTATTTCAGCAATCCAAATATGAAACCTGTATGTATCAGTCTTAGTTCCAGCTGACTTGAGCAGAAAGGCAGTTAATCAAAAGGATAGTGGGTCCCGAGAGAGAACTGCCTGAAGTCTGGCTCAGGCTCCATGGCTGTGAGGCCCTGTCAGCCCAGCTGTAGAGTGTTAGCGGCCGCAGTTAGGTTGCAAAGTGGGCCCTGCTGGCCCAGAGCTCAGCGCGCTGCCAGGGCTGCAGGAGCGGCCTCCCCTCCCTCCGCGATCCTGGCTCCTGTACCTGGCTAGCTGCAGCAGGTGCGCCTGATTTGGTGAAGTGCCGGCATCCTTGGCTTGGGAAAGTGAGAATCCGACAGGCTGAGTCTGGATCATGGGAGAGAGCTCGGCCTCTCAACGGGACTCACAAGGTGAGAACGTTTTCAGACAAAGGGAGAGTGGGAGGGGCTTCTGATGAATGGCAGCCAGACGGGGAGAGAAGTGGTTCTGAGCGCGATTAGAAGCATGGGGGCGGCAGGGCATGACTGAGAGACATTTGCGTCACCTAGGCTTCTGCTTACTCAGGGGAAGATGGCTATTCTGTTCTTAGACTATAGCATCGAAAATATTGTGAGATAAACAGCCCAGTGAAGTTTGGTAACTGTCTCATTAAATTCTAGTGTGATTATTTCCTCATTATTTTCCCTTTTCTCCTTGGTGTTCCAAAAAGAAAACTTTGGGTTGAAAGCTCCCAGTCTTATATGTAGATGTTAGCTTCTCTTGGCAATAATCTCCCTAAAAGTTTTGGCTTTATATGTTAACTCGGCCCCTCTCTTCTCTCTCTGTCCCCTTCTCTCCGCTAATGGAGAGAATATATAAAGCCCAAATTGTTGAAGGAACAGCCACAGACGAAAAGAACTTGGCTTTTTTGATTTCTTGCCATAGCTTTTCTTACTTTCTATGTATTAGGCATGTAATGAAGGAAATCAGTAAGTCATTTAGATAAGAATTCATGCTGAGAATATGAAGAAATATTAATATGACAGGATTCTTCTAATTAGAAGAGAACAACTTTCTATCCTCTCAAAAAAATAAACAAGAAACTTTCCTATACTGAGAAAGACCACTGATGCTCTTACACGATGGGAAGTAGAAGTAAAATGTCTCTGACCAATTCTCCTCTCAAGTCACTAACAAGACAAGAACAGTAATGACAGCAGGAAAATGATGGGTGTTCAACTTTACCTTTGAGCCAGTCGGGAAATATCTGAAACTGCACGCTGTATAATAATAATATGAAGATGGTTGAACATTCACGCACCCACTTTGCATTTAGGTTGCGTCTAAAGGAGGGTGTGTGTGGAGTTGGGGGACGTGACCAGTGAGAAGCTGGGGGGTTGACCCTGCCAAATTCCAAGAGTTCTTAGAAATTGGAAGCATCAGGTATTGCACAGGGTGGAGGAGAATCAGGAGGCTGAAAACAAGAGGTCTGTTAACAGCAGTTTAAAGAGCAGTTAACTCCAAACCCTACCTTCATTCTGAGAAGTTATATGACTACCCCTCCTGTATCCTAATGGGAATTGAGAGATGCATTTCTTGGAGAAATTTCAGAAATGGGTTTTGGAGTTGTGGGTACCAAGCACAGAGGAGGGCAGTGATGTGGTTCTGGATGGAAAGCAGTGGAAATACATGTAACTCTGCATGTCTAATAGGAGGCCTCTAGTGCCCTTCCAGCATCTAACCTGAGAGTGCCAGCAGCCAGACTCCTACCCCAAGGTGGGGATAGAAGGATCCCTCTCCTAGGAAACGCAGAAACTGAGATATTTTGGTGGTATCTCGATGAAAGAGCTGTGTCTCCACGTGATTGCCCTACAGTGAGCTTCACTAGTTGTCAAGGCCTGCTGTATAGCAGGGCTTTCAATCAGCATTCTAAATGCCTTGTTCTTAAATATGAGCAAATGATCAGACATTTAAGGAAAGCCTCCAATATGAAAAGTCCGTCCCCATCAAAAAGAAAAAAAAAAAAAAAATCGAGAAGAAACTCAGAGCTGAGAGGCAATGAATTGAAGGAAAAAATAAACTACAAAAAAACCTACAAACTAACTCCAGTTAATATCCTTAATGAAGTAAAAATGCAAAGCTATAAAACAAGTATAGTCAGAGCAAAGAGCACTTAGAAATTTAGAATTATACTTGAAATTAAAAATTCTCATCATAATTTGGTAGATAAAATCAGGAAACTGTCCATTTGTTTATTCTTTTTTCCCTGGGTAATCAGTGAGAAAAGCTAAGACAGGTGTAATCTAGGAGGTCCAGTAGCCTAACAATAGGAGTTTCATAAAAAGGAAACAGAAAATGATAGGACATTTTCAAAGTAACAATACAAGCAAGTTTCCTTGGATATGGGTCTTCAGATTAAAAGGGTACATCACATACCAAGCACAGTGAATGAAAAATACCCTCATATTGAGCACATCATTTTGAAGTTTCAGAATAACAGGGATAAAGAGAGAATTCTAAAAGCTTCCAAAGAGGAAAAAACATGTGTAAAGGATTCTGAGTCAGAGTGGTATCAGCTCTCTCAACAATACTGCAAACTAGAAGGAAATCTTCCAGATTCTGGGGGGAAATTATTTCCTCCTTCCTCACAGATTCATAACATATTTTCTTTTCAACTCTGCCAATTCTTGACCCAGTTAAACTATCATTCAGGTGGGAGGATAGAATAAAGTTATTTCAGACGTACAGAGCCACACACAAACAGTTTACTACCCATGCAACTTTTATCCTGACCGACTCCTGGAGGGCATGATCTAGTCAGTGAAGGAGTAGGTTGAGAGAATTTCCTGAAATGTGACCCAGGAGAGAAACAAAGGGAGCTTCCAGGGCTCTAGCTGTAAATCCGGTCCAGAAACCAAGCCAACTAGATTGAAAGGGGAGGATGGAGAGTCCACAAGCGTGGTTCCTGGTTCATTTGCCAGGTTTGACTGCTTGAAAATTTCACGAGAAACTTTTACAGTTGTTGGAGGGTGTATGAAAATGTAGCCTAGTTTCAAATAAAAGCAAGCAAATGAAGACGAGGAGAAGAAGGCTGACTCCAGGGGAAAACGGAAAAAGCACCAGAGAAGAAATGTAATCATGATGCATGTCATGGCTCGGCAGTGAATGATGTTTGTGTACGTCTAGATTATGACGTTATAATAATGAAAACATTAAATAGGGATTCAAGTAAAAATTGTGATATTAGGTGAGGGAGCAAGATGGGCATCTAAGAGAGCTAGGTACTCTACCAATCATAATAGGAAGTCAATAGGTGTGTGTAATGTTTTGAGTTAAGAGGTAGTAATAAACATCACTGAGAAATAAGGAGGTAAGTGATAGAAAAAACTGCTAGAGGTACAAGTGGTTGTCTGAGAATGGAGGTTAGAAGGATAGTCGAGTGCAAGATATTTTTTGTTGTGGTCTGTTTGACTTTTTAAACCATGTTATGTGCCTTGGTTTTAGACTGATTTGACAAGATAATTTTTGAGTTTCTGCTAGATGGAACCTTGTAAGCTGTGATTACTCTGAGGAAATTAAAAATGACTGAAAGCCAGATGTGACCCTAGGAGCTTCCAAAAGGGAATGAATGTAATTATAACCTGTACTATAGTCTTTATTTCTGTATGAAGCCTATGACTGAATGACCTTAGATATGAACTGATCAATAAAGTAGCCACTAGCCATATGTGACCATTTAAATTTAAATTAGAATTAAGTAAAATAAACTAAGTCTTCATTTATACTAGCCACATTTCAAGAATTCAGTAGCTACATGTGGCTAGTGGCTACCATATTGGACAATGAAAATATAGAATATCATCATAGAAAGTTCTGTTGGACAGTGCTGCCTTAGACCATCTGCATTTGCCCATGGATCCTGAATCATGGAGGGACGAAGTCTAGCTATATGTTTGTTTGCCCATTTTGGGAAGGACCTAAGGGAGCAGAGATTGGTACAGATCCTCTATGACATTGGAAGCAACTGCAGAGCAGTTACTCTATAAGAAAAGTCTGCTGAGTTCCCACATCAAGTATGCTGGAAACTGGGAGGATGGAAGTTTTTCTCTAGCATATGTGCTTAAATGACTGGGCTGTTTCTCATAATGAAACAACAGCCAGTGAGCCAGGCTGAAACCCCATCTATAGAAAAAGAGACCCTTTTAGTATGAGCTCATCTTTTCTCCTGTTGGCCAAGGTTGGAGGCACAGAGTGAGATGGGCCCATGTGAGATTAAAGAGGTAATCCCTTTGTTTCCGTGTGTCTGAAAGGCTGGACCAGTCTTCATCAGTGTCAGAATCTCCTGGTGTGTATAGGTGGTAGTGCAGGTGCAGGTGGAGATGGTGTGTGTGCATTTGTGTATGTTCGTGTGCCTTGGGGGATGGGAGGTCAGAGCTGTTAATAAAGCTGATGACTGGGTCCCCCTCTGAACCTAATGAACTGGAGTTTCTGGTGATCAGGACAAGAAATCTGTGTTTCTTTAAATTGAAGTTTAGTTGACTTACAGTATTGTATTAGTTTCAGGTGTACAATAAAGTGATTCAGTTATATATTTTTTAGATTATTTTCCATTATAGGTTATTACTAGGTACTAAATATGGTTCCCTGTGCTATACAGTAGGTCCTTGTTGCTTATCTGTTTCATGTATAGTAGTTTGTATCTGTTAAGCTCATACTCCTAATTTATCCCTCCTCCCCTCCCTTTACCCTTGGGTAACCATAAGTTTGTTTTCTATATCTTTGAGTCTATTTCTGTTTTGTATATAGATTCATTTGTATTATTTTTTAGATCACACAAATAAGTGATGTCATATAATATTTGTCTTGGTCTGACTTCACTTAGTATGAAATTCTCTAGGTCCATCCATGTTGCTGCAAATGGCATTATTTATTCTTTTTTATGGCTGAGTAGTATTCAATTGTGTATATATATATATATATATATATATATACACACACACATATACCACACCTTCTTTATCCATTTATCTGTCGATGGACACTTAGGTTGCTTCCATGTCTTGGCTATTGTAAATAGTGGCTCTGTGAACGTTGGGGCGCATATATCTTATGGAGTTAGAGTTTTCTCCAGATATACTCCCAGCAGTGGGATTGCTGGATCATACAGTAACTCTATTTTTAGTTTTTTAAGGAACCTCCATACTGTTCTCCATAGTCAATGCGCCAATTTACATTCTCATCAACAGTGTAGGAGGGCTCCCTTTTCTCCACACTCTCTCCAGCAGTTGTTATTTCTAGACTTTTTGATGATGGTCATTCTGACCAGTGTGAGGTTATTCCTCGTTGTGGTTTTGATTTGCAAGAAATCTGTTTTTTTTGTTGTTGTTTTTTTGTTTACTTTTTTGCGGTACGCGGGTCTCTCACTGTTGTGGCCTCTCCTGTTGCAGAGCACAGGCTCCGGACATGCAGGCTCAGCGGCCATGGCTCACGAGCCTAGCCACTCCGAGGCGTGTGGGATCTTCCTGGACCGGGGCACGAACCCGTGTCCCCTGCATCGGCAGGCGGACTCTCAACCACTGCGCCACCAGGGAAGCCCTTGTTTTTTTTTTGATGTTGGCAACTAGATAAACGAAAAACCAAAAATCCACAGTGAGCGCCTAGCATAACATGTCTGCAGGCCAAATTTAAGTCAGGGGCCTTGGATTTGTAACTTTGGATTTAGTCCAAGTGAAGGCACTTGGCACATGGGAAACTGAGGCCCAGAGAGCCTATGACTTGCCTAGCTCTTCAGTCATATTTTAACTGCCTTAAAAGTTGTATTGTTTTTGGGGGAAAAAAAAAACCTATTTTAGTTATTTGCTATAGGTAATCTGTAAAATGGCTCAAAATTCAAAAGGAACATGAGGTATAAAACTATTTAATGCCTAGATTAGCAACCAGTGTTACCAGCTGCTTGAGTATTTTTTCAGGGATTTTCTATGCAACTCACCTATGCTCCTTTTTGTGGTTAAATTTTTTTTTTAAATAAAAATGTCCTTATTAGCAGATTATGTGATCATTTTTGTAGAAAACCAAAAGAATCTACAGATAATTTATTAGAAATAATAAGAGAGTTGAACAAGGTGGATAGGGATAAGTCTGTAGTATAAAAGCCAACTGCAGGGCTTCCCTGGTGGCGCAGTGGTTGAGAGTCCGCCTGCCTATGCAGGGGACGCGGGTTCGTGCCCCGGTCTGGGAAGGTCCCACATGCCGCGGAGCGGCTGGGCCCGTGAGCCATGGACGCTGAGCCTGCGTGTCCAGAGCCTGTGCTCTGCAACGGGAGAGGCCACAACAGTGAGAGGCCCGCGTACCGCAAAAAAAAAAAAAAAAAGCCAACTGCATTTCTTTACACCAGCAACAAATACCTGGAAAATACCTGGCAGAAAAAATCAAGTACTCAGGAATTAATCTAATAAAATATATGTAAGATCTCTAGGGAAAACTATAAAATGATATATATGTAATATATGAGGAAAACTGTGAATGATGCATTAAATGAAGACATAAATGAGATTAAATGTGCTCATGGGTAAGGAGATTCATTATTGCAGAGATATCATTTCTTCTCCAGTTGATCTATAGATTCAATGCAATTCCAATCAAAATCTCAATAGGTTCTTTTCATGAATCATGGAAAGGCGATTCTCTTACAGTATTTTCAGCCAAATTCATCAGTATCTTTGGTGATTTTGATTAAGTATTCATGCCTTAAAGAATAAAGCTAACTTTTGCTTTTTTTTTTCCTTTACACGTTTCTGATGTTACATGCTTATAAATTGTATTCATCTCACGTCTAGATTTGAGCATCTGGTTAAATAACAAAAGGCCCTGGAACTCTTATGTTTGGACAAACGGTCCTTTAATTTTGTCCAGTTTTTTCCTCCACAAATTATCAACTCAAGGACAATGAAAAATAATTAAAACTTTGGGCAGTTGTATTCCCTTTTCCATGTTTCCTAGAAATCCTCTTGGTCCGTGTATGGAATCCCCAGTCTCTGTATCCCAACAAAATTTTGGGTAGGGTTCATTCTGCTTCTGTGGGGTGGATGCAACAATTCATTACTCAAATTATATTAATGCAGTTTTACTGCTCTTGTTTGTTTTGTTTTCTCCACATTGTGTGTACGAATGTGAATATGAATTGTGGTTATGCATATTAAAAGGCATGTGACTCTCAGGTAGGTTTTTCTCTCTAACTTGGGCTAGAGGGGTGGCTTCAGAAAATGGCCTCAGCTGTAATGGCAGTGATATTGCCACCGCACACGGGATGAGGTGAGTGGGCGCAGGACCTGAAGGAGAAGGTGGGTAGAAAAGCCCTAGCAGGACGGTGGAACCCACAGATAACCACTTATGTTGTATTTTAATATGAAAAGAAACAATTTAAAAACCAAGTATTTTGCTATGAAGTGTTCTAAAATCTTAAGTATAATAAAAATCAAATAGGTAAGGAAGCCATGTTCTTACTGCTATCTTGTCTTTAAAGAAAATTTATCTGTGACGTGAACATTCATTAGTAAGAGGTAGATATCATTTTTTAAATAAGTTACTTTTTCATTGAAATATAGTTGATGTATTTTGTTAGTTTTAGGTGTGCTATACAGTGATTTGACATTTGCATACATTTTGAAATCACCATAAGTCTAGTAACCATCTGTCCCCATACAAAGTTAATTACATTATTGATCATATTCCTTATGATTACATCCCCTAAAAGTTATTTTTCTAAGTGTAAAAAATACAGGTTACCAAGTAATGTGAACAATATGATCCTAAGAAAGAACTTCCTTTAAGTTTATGAGCATAAAGATGTGGAAGGATACCAAAAGTACCTTTAGAGGAGGATAGACTTGGTGAGGAATATGCTGGGGGAGATTATTAGTATTTCTCTCTATATGTCTTTATTATATGCTTTGTTAAAATGAGTGTTTTACTTATGTAAATAAAAAGAGAATGCATGTAAGATGAAATACCCTTTTCTCAACATTTTATTATGAACATTTTCAAACATAACAAAGTTGGAAGAATTTTACAGTAAATATCTGTATACCCACCATCAATCCAACTTATTTTTTGATACATTTCAGAATAAATTGTGGATATCAGTATACTGCCCTCCTGAGTAATTAAGCATGTATATCATTAATTAGAATTCTATATTTGTTTACAGTTTTTTGGCGATGACCAATTATAAAAGAAATACATGTTCATCATAGAAAATTGGAAATTGCACATAAAAAATTACAATTCTATCAGTATTTATTTTTATCAGGTATTATACTTTGTACTTTCCTGGCATGGTCTCACTTAATCCTTTCCCAAACCCTAAAAAGTAGTTTTATCCCCATTTTACAGATAAGGACTCTATAAACAAGTCACTACAGTTCCCACAGTGGCAGACTTAGAATATGCACCAAGCATGTGTCCCAGACCCTCACCCTTAATTACATGCCGCCCTGCTAGCCTTGATTCCATCCCACCTCACTCCAAGATATAACCACTGTTGTCTCCTCTCCAGACCCATTTCTAGATGTTCATGTTTCCACAAATATATTTTTTCACAAAAATGGGTTACATTGTGTGTATTGCTTTGTAACTAGATTCTCTTCCATGTTTGCAAACCTTTCTGCAACATCTTAATGGCTGCAGAACATTCTGCTGAGTTGCCTATATCACATTTTATAACTACCTTATCGTCCAGTATTTTTCCAGTTTTTGTTGTTATCAACCGTGAGAGTATAAATCTTCACGCATGCTACTGATTACATCCTTAGGGTCACAAGTAGAATTACTGGGTCAGATTGGGTGTAGTTTTTACTTCTAAAATCTGATGCATGTTTTTATTTGTGTAAACAGTTGTAGGCCAGCATCAGACCACCAGTGGCTCTCTTTGAGGGGGGCAATTGATGTCACATCTTGTTGGTCCACCATTATGAATTGTCCCGACACTCATTTTGATGATGTGTCTTGTGTGTGTGTGTGTGTGTGTGTGTGTAGTTTCCACTCTTAATACAAATTCCCAAATTTGTAATTGGGAAATTGTTTTTATCAAACTCCTCCCCCCCCCCGCCATAGTGTATGTATGACCAGCAAGTCTCCCCCCATCCTAGCCGATGCTGACATCAAATATACAATTTAAAACAATCTTTTCTAGTTAGATAAACAAATATTTATGCTTTGGCCTTCCTTTGATTAATGAGGTAGAACCTATGTTCCCATGTTTATTCATCATTTAAGTTTCTCTTTTCAGATACTGCTTGTTCATGTTCAAACAGTTCAATTTTAAGTTAGTCTTTTGAAGAATTTAAACCCATCTGATGTTAAAGCTTGTGTTAAGACAAACTTTATTTTTCACGCAGTTTACTTTTTGAGAAGGGCGGTAAAAGCAGCCACACTGGGAGTACCTCAGTGACAGCAGAAAGGTTTATGTTTTCCTCTTGGTGACAAGATAAATCTCTGAGAGATTGCTGTGAAGGAAGGAAGGATTTTAGGATTCATTTGTACAGAGCTTCCCATGTGACTCGAGTGGCCTTGGAGACCCGCCTGGGCCGACCACAAGGGCAGAGCCTTGGCTAATTGAGTGATTGGCTTGCACGTCGTGTGTGGCCCTGAGGGCCCTTCAGGGGAGCAGAAGACGCTCAGCTGGGGATGGGACCACCCTGAGCAAGGGGAGGAAGACTGCCTGGGCAAAGAAGCGGTAACAGAATCGGAGAGCAGAGGGGAGAGAGCAGGTACTTTGGCTCCATTTTCTCTGATTGCTACTTCTCACCCCTTCTGTCTGCCCTGCTTGATGGTGAGGAAAATCAAAATCGTGCCTCCCATGGGGCCCCGAGTCCTATTTCCACACTAGTGGGGCGACCCAGTGGCTCTCACTGGGTATGAGTTCTCAGAGGACAGGGGAGCCTGGCACAGTCAGTAAGTACATTTGGTCAGGGTTCACTTACAGTCTCAACCAGGCTTATGCTCCGTGGAAGTGTGATAGTGAAATTCAAGTTTAGGAGAAAACAAACAAGTTGCTGTTTCCGAAGAAACAACAATGTTAATACTGGTATATTATGAGAGATAGTTTTACTCCTTTTTATTTTTCTTTATATTCCATAATGGGCACAATTACATGTATAGAGGAAATACTAATAAATTGAATTTGAACCCCCCCCCACCGTGAGACCCTAATGTGCTAGGTTAGGTTCAAGACATAGGAAATCCATTCATCCCTATGCACGGCAGTTGCAGCCTGCGAGTGTAGGCTCTTCTGTATTGATGTATTTGGTAATTTAAGCTTTAAGGGAAAACGCAGCAGTTTAGTAGCAGGAATAGTTTAAAGCCTGAACGCAGTATTCCAGATACCCCAGTGCTTCTGTGGATCTTGTGACTGACAGACAAAGGAATCCCTGCTGAAATCTGTTACATTTGCTCCAGTCCAACTGGCCCTTTCCTTAGAGACTTAATTAAATCTCAGTGAGTGTGGATTTATCTTTTCCTGGTAATGCACTGAAAGATTCTAGAAGGAGAGGTTACACAAAAGGAAATTTACATAATGTGTTGTCATCATTTCCCCTCATCACTGGTCCCAGGAGGGATGGCACTCAGGGTGAAATTAAAAGCTGGTCCTTCCAGTGAGCTGGGTGGTATTTGAGGAAAGGGCCAAAGTGTAAAGGGAGCCTGAAATGAGCATGGAAAAGTTCTTGAAAACTGAAGCATGGTACCATTGTATCTTTTGTTAGCTTGATATTCTTGGCAAGTTCATTAGCCTATAGAAAGCGCCTTGCCAATGTCATAAGGCGAGTTCTAAAAGCCTCAGGCTTTTAAACTTGAAGTAGTACAGTGAAGGATGGACCTCACACGGAATGTTCACAATGTACCACAAAAAGTGACAAAAGTTGATTAATTACTTATACTGAAACTAATTTGCAGGGATGGCATTAACATTCTGAAGCCAGCTATTTCCTCCAGTTCCCTGCTTGTAGTTGGCAACCTATCTTCCTTCTTTGTTCATTTCTTAAAGGGACCATCTTTCATTTTCCCTCTTTTTTTGGTAACCTTTCTTCCAAGGACTGTAAATATCTGAGGTTCACTTACAATCAAGATTTCCTTCTTGACAGAGGTTCTTAAAGAATTCAGTGGCAAAAATGAGTTACATGTTTGAATTGAAATCTGAAATTACTAAAAAAAAAGGAAGATAAAAATTAAAGATAGCAGGTTCCTTTCTTGGGCTGAATGTTTGCAACAATTCTTTTAAGCAGAACATGGTAAGGACATGACCTGATATCAATCTCTGATTCCCTTCCTCCAAATTTTAATCAAATAATTCTACTTAGGAAAAGAGTCCTCTAGGGACTTCCCTGGCAGAACAGTGGTTAAGACTCCCCCCTTCCAATGCAGGGGGTGCGGGTTCGATGCCTGGTCGGGGACCTAAAATCCCACATGCCTCGTGGCCAAAAAAGCAAAACAGGAAACGGAAGCAATATTGTAACATTCAATAAAGACTTTTAAAATGGCCCGCAGGGCTTCCCTGGTGGCGCAGTGGTTGAGAGTCCGCCTGCCGATGCAGGGGACACGGGTTCGTGCCCCGGTCTGGGAAGATCCCACATGCCACGGAGCGGCTGCGGGGCCCGTGAGCCATGGCCTGAGCCTGCGCGTCCGGAGCCTGTGCTCTGCAACGGGAGAGGCCACGACAGTGAGAGGCCCGTATACCGCAAAAAAAAAAAAAAAAAAAAAAAAAGGTCCACATCAAAAAAACAAAAATCTTAAAAAAAAAAAAAAGTCTTCTTGAAGTTGTATGGGTTACCAGCAACTGTTCTCTTTCCAAAAATTAGCTTTCATACAGTTATAAATGATATAAGTGCTCAAACTTAAAAATATATATATAAAGTACTAATAGTGTCTTATCTGTAAAAGTAGCGATTATTTTTTAAAATTTTATTGAAGTATAGTTGCTTTACAATGTTGTGTTTAATTTCTGCTGTACAGCAAAGTGACTCAGTAAGTAGCAGTTTTTTTTTTTTTTAACATCTTTATTGGAGTATAATTGCTTTACAGTGTTGTTAGCTTCTGCTGTATAACAGAGTGAATCAGCTATTCGTATACATATATCCCCATATCCCCTCCCTCTTCCGTCTCCCTCCCACCCTCCCTATCCCACCCCTCTAGGTGCTCACAAAGCCCCGAGCTGATCTCCCTGTGCTATGTGGCTGCTTCCCACTAGCTATCTATTTTACGTTTGGTAGTGTATATATGTCCATGCCACTCTCTCACTTCGTCCCAGCTTCCCCTTCCCCCTCCCTGTGTCCTCAAGTCCCTTCTCTATGTCTGTCTTTATTGTAGCGGTTATTTTTACCTCTTGGTGACGGCATTTCTGTTCTGCCCCTGGTGTGAGTGATGGACAGTGTGGAGCTGCCTCCTCTTTGGTGTTCCAGCTCCCTGGGGCAGTAGGGCCCTCACGTGAATAGCATCAGGAGTTAAGAACTCTCTTTTGCACTGGTTCTTTTTTTGGGGGGGGGCCACCATTGGCCAAAACTTGCTGTCTTCCATGGAGCGGAATTTTCCAAATGTGTTCATGGAACACGTCCCAAAGGAGGCTCTGAGCGCAAAAAAACAAAACAAAACAAACCCCTATCTGCTCAGCTGATTTGGGGAAGCACTGGAGAATGGACATGAAGCAAGTTTAGTATTTTCTACTTAAACTTGAAAGCCAATGATTATGCACATCTAAGTGGTGTTGATTAATAAGGATGGTCTGTCTTACCATCAGCCTTTAAATGGTTGCCATGCAGTGAATCCTCCTGCATAAGGTGTTTGCCTCCTGGCCCCAAGCAGGCTCCTTCCCACTAGGGCAGTCTTCCTCCCAGACCTGACTATTGCCATCTACACAGACTCTGACAAGGTTAACAAAGCCAGCTGGACATTAACGGACCCTGTCAACTCTGGTGTGTACCTGCTGGCAGCATAAATTCTGCATTTTAAATTCAATCTGTGGTACAGTGTTAGTGATGAGATCTTACTTTCTTTTCCAAGAAGCTTTTCAAGTGAGTGTTTCTCAATGAGAGCAGCCTGGTCAGGAGAGAGGCAGTCTTTCATGATAATCTGGAATCAGACCACAGAGTCTGAATAGCTGAGTTTACTTGTAGACTTGCCAAATTGTATATTTGATCTTGGGCAGTTACTTAAACGTGCTGAGCCTCAGTTTCTTCACCTGTAAAATGGGAATAATAATGGGACTTACTTCATAGGGTTGTTAGGGAATAAGACTCCTGATTGCTGGTCTACTGCTCTGCCCAATTGAAGGCCTCAGAGTGTGTAGGATAATGATAGTTATTTTGTTTTCTTGAACTTGTGGATTGTTTCATAACTGAGGTTGACGTTCCTGAAGCATAAAGAAGCAATGTAAAAGGAGGGCAAGGGAGACACGGTGGAAAAGACACAGGTTTTAGAGCCAGAGAGCCCTGTGTTGCAATCCTGGTATGTGACTCTGCGACTTTGTGTGATTTAGTGACCTTTTGTGACTTTCACTCCCATTATGTGTTTGGGGATAATTTGCTTTTCAGAGTTACTGAGAGGATTAAATGAGAAAATATATAAAACTGCTTTGGATGTAGAAGCTACTCAGTAGATGGTAATTATCATTAAAATTTATTGCTAATGGAGTTTTAATAGATGGATGTCACTGCCAGAAACAGCTACCTGAGAATAATAGAGTTGGAAACAGTGTGTGGGACCTACTTCATCCCATGCTTCTTTTTTTTTTTTTTTTAACGTCTTTATTGGAGTATAACTGCTTTACAATGGTGTGTTCGTTTCTGCTTCATAACAAAGTGAATCAGTTATACATATGTTCCCATATCTCTTCAGTCAAGGGATAAGTATAAGTAGCCATGTGCAAAAGTGAATGAAATGGTAAATTATTTAGGAGTGTCACTTTTATTTGAAATAACTTGAAATTTTCAGGGGTCAGTTATTGAAAACATTTTCAAAATTACATGGCTATTCTGTGGAATAAAATTCAAAGTTAACATTTTTTAAGAAAAAGCATGGGACTTCAAATCAATTTTAGTTTTGCAGCAGACGGCTCTGAAACATACTGCCAGCCTCCTAGTCTACCACCCAGCCCAAATTCCAGAGTGCTCATGGCAGTTTGAGGGAAATGTTTGAGAATTGTTGATTTAATCTGTCATCTTACTGCTGGGCTCTACATCTAATCACCGAAGGAAAGACAGACTGAGGTGACGTGTGCCTGACGCTGCCCAGCTCCTTTTCCAAGTGGTGTGGTGGTGATGCAGTGACAGTCAGATCAGGTCGGCTTTCAGAGGTCTTCCTGGGCTCTAGACCCATACATCTGATTTTCTAACCTTTCATCCACACTTCTGAGTACCCAGTCCTCATTTCTGGGATCTGTTTGAGGTGGTGCTTATTCTTCGTGTCTGCTGAGCGTCTGTCCTTCCTTCTGGTGATAACTCCTGAATATCTTCACCCTCCCCAACTCAGTCCATGAGACGTGGGTGGCAGTGCTCCCGACTGCTGGACCAGGGTGGCCACATGACCCAAACCTGACCATGAACTCCTTTCTTCTCTGGCTCCTGTGATGCTTTCTTGCCCTTGAACTTGAAGCTGTGAGGCTGTAAGCCTGGAGCTGCCTGATGCCTCTCTCAGTGAGGAAGCTCCATAAAGACACATATATTAAGTCCTTTCTTTGTTTCGCTTTTGTGCAAAGTTGTTGGGCTTCAGTTTTCTGTTACTTGGGTCACTCTGCATTGGTATTTACCCTTGGTTTTTCCACCCTAAGCAATTACCACAACGACCTGCCCTTCTTTATTTTGAAGGTTAATCATTTATCCTTTTTTGTGTGTGATTCAAAATTTTTATACATTATACTTCATTTAAAATTATTATAAGATATTGGCTCTATTACCTGTGCTGTACAATATATCCTTGTAGCTTGCTTACTTTATACATAGTTGTTTGTACCTTTTCATACCCTACCTCTATTTTGCCCCTCCCCCTTCCCTCTCCCGACTGGTAACCACTCATTTGTTCCTTACATCTGTGAGTGTTTTTGTTATATTCATTTTTTTGTTTTATTTTTTAGATTCCACATATAAGTGATAACATATAGTATTTGTCTTTCTCTCTCTGACTTATTTCACTAAGCGTAGTACCCTCCAGGTCCATCCATGTTATTGCAAATGGCAGAATTTCCTTCTTTTTTATGGTTTAGTATTCCACTGTGTATATACCACATCTCTATGCATTCATCTGTTGATGGACACCTGAGTTGCTTCCATATTCTGGCTGTTGTAAATAATGCTGCTGTGAACACTGGGGTACATGTAAAATCTTTCTGAAGTAATGTTCTTCTTTTCTTTGGATATATACCCAGGAGTGGAATTGCTGGATTATATGGTAGTTCTATTTTTAGTTTTTTGAGGAACCTCCATATTGTTTTCCACTGTGGCTCCTTCAATTTACATTCCCACCAACAGTGTAGGAGGGTCCCCTTTTCTCCACATCCTTGCCAACATTATTATTTATAGACTTTTTGATGATAGCCATTCTGACTGGTGTGAGCTGATATCTCACTGTGGTTTTGATTTGCATTTCTCTGATGATTAGCGATGTTGAGCATTTTTTCATGTGCCTGTTGGCCATCTGTGTGTCTTCTTTGGAGAAATGCCTCTTCAGGTCTTCAGCCCATTTTTAAATCAGGATGGTTGTTTTCCTGATATTGAGTTGTATGAGCTGTTTATGTATTTTGGATACTAACCCCTTACTGGGCATATTATTTGCAAATAATTTCTCCCATTCAGTAGGTTGCCTTTTTGTTTTGCCAGTGGTTTCCTTTGCTGTGCAAAAGCTTTTAAGTCCCATTTGTGTATTTTTCCTTTTGTTTCCTTTGCCTTAGGAGACAGATGCAAAAATATATATATTGCTACAGTTTATGTCAAGGAGTATTCTGTTTTCCTCTAAGAGTTTAATAGTATCCAGTATTACATTTAGGTCTTTAATCCATTTTGAGTTTACTTTTGTGTATGGTGTTAGAGAATGTTCTAATTTCATTCTTCCCCATGCATCTGTCGAGTTTTCCCATCACCATTTATTGAAGAGCCTGTCTTCCCCATTGTATATTCTTGCCTACTTTGTCCCAGATTAATTAATCATAAGCGTGTGGATTTATTTTGGGGCTCTCTATTCTGTCCCACTGATCTACGTGTCTGTTTTTGTGCCAGTACCATACGCGTTTTGATGACTGTAGCCTTGTAGTATAGTTTGAAGTCAGGGAGCATGATTCCTCCAGCTCTGTTCTTCCACAAGATTGTTTTGGCTATTGGGGGTCTTCTGTGTTTCCATACAAATTTTAAAATTATTTGTTCTAGTTCTGTGAAAAACACCTGAAACACCTGAACTTTGGGTTAACAGGAATGAGGGTTTTCCAAGTAGACCTAGGCATGGAATTGGAGGACTTGCAGTCCTTGAAGTTGGAACAAATATGTACAAAGACACATGGCTAATTCAGGAGCTAGAAGCAATTATAAGTTGTAAAATGTGAGGAGATGTGTTTGTAGAAGCAGGTTCCAGATCTTAAGAGTCCTTATTTTTTATGCTAAGAAACTCAGAGCTAGACCTGGGTCAGTGGATCAGCACCTGAGTGAATCACCTATGGGCCCTTTGCCTAGATCTACTGCATTGGAGTTAGATCTACTGCATTGGAGTCTATGTGTGGAACCAGGGCATCTGGGGTTTTTGTTTTTTTTTTTTATATCTTTATTGGAGTATAATTGCTTTACAATGGTGTGTTAGTTTCTGCTTTATAACAAAGTTAAACAGCTATACATATACATATATCCCCATATCTCTTCCCTCTTGCATCTCCCTCCCTCCCACCCTCCCTATCCCACCCCTCTAGGTGGTCACAAGGCACGGAGCTGATCTCCCTGTGCTATGCGGCTGCTTCCCACTAGCTATCTACCTTACGTTTGGTAGTGTATATATGTCCATGCCACTCTCTCACTTTGTCACAGCTTACCCTTCCCCCTCCCCGTATCCTCAAGTCCATTCTCTAATAGGTCTGTGTCTTTATTTCTATTTTACCCCTAGGTTCTTCATGACATTTTTTTTTCTTAGATTCCGTATATGTCAGCATATGGTATTTGTCTTTCTCTTTCTGACTTACTTCACTCTGTATGACAGACTGTAGGTCCATCTACCTCACTACAAATAACTCAATTTTGTTTCTTTTTATGGCTGAGTAATATTCCATTGTATATATGTGCCACATCTTCTTTATCCATTCATCCGATGATGGACGCTTAGGTTGTTTCCATCCCCTGGCTATTGTCAATAGAGCTGCAATGAACATTTTGGTACATGCCTCTTTTTGAATTACGGTTTTCTCGGTGTATGCCCAGTAGTGGGATTGCTGGGTCATATGGTAGTTCTGTTTGTAGTTTTTTAAGGAACCTCCATACTGTTGTGCACAGTGGCTGTACCAATTCACATTCCCACCAGCAGTGCAAGAGTGTTCCCTTTTCTCCACACCCTCTTCAGCATTTATTGTTTCTAGATTTTTTGATAATGGCCATTCTGACTGGTGTGAGATGATATCTCATTGTAGTTTTGATTTGCATTTCTCTAATGATTAATGATGTTGAGCATTCTTTCATGTGTTTGTTGGCAATCTGTATATCTTCTTTGGAGAAATGTCTATTTAGGTCTCCTGCCCATTTTTGGATTGGGTTGTTTGTTTTTTTGTTATTGGGCTGCATGAGCTGCTTATAAATTTCGGAGATTAATCCTTTGTCAGTTGCTTCATTTGCAAATATTTTCTCCCATTCTGAGGGCTGTCTTTTGGTCTTGTTTATGGTTTCCTTTGCTGTGCAAAAGCTTTGAAGTTCTGTTAGGTCCCATTTGTTTGTTTTTATTTCCATTTCTCTAGAAGGTGGGTCAAAAAGGATCTTGCTGTGCTTTATGTCATAGAGTGTTCTGCCTATGTTTTCCTCTAAGAGTTTGATAGTTTCTGGCCTTACATTTAGGTCTTTAATCCATTTTGAGCTTATTTTTGTGTATGGTGTTAGGGAGTGTTCTAATCTCATACTTTTACATGTACCTGTCCAGTTTTCCTAGCACCACTTATTGAAGAGGCTGTCCTTTCTCCACTGTACATTCCTGCCTCCTTTATCAAAGATAAGGTGACCATATGTGCGTGGGATTATCTCTGGGCTTTCTATCCTGTTCCATTGATCTATCTTTCTGTTTTTGTGCCAGTACCATACTGTCTTGATTTCTGTCACTTTGTAGTATAGTCTGAAGTCAGGGAGCCTGATTCCTCCAGCTCCGTTTTTCGTTCTCAAGATTGCTTTGGCTATTCGGGGTCTTTTGTGTTTCCATACAAATTGTGAAATTTGTTGTTCTAGTTCTGTGAAAAATGCCAGTGGTAGTTTGATAGGGATTGCACTGAATCTGTAGATTGCTTTGGGGAGTCGGGTCATTTTCACAATGTTGATTCTTCCAAGAACATGGTATATCTCTCCATCTATTTGTATCATCTTTAATTTCTTTCATCAGCGTCTTATAATTTTCTGCATACAGGTCTTTTGTCTCCTTAGGTAGGTTTATTCCTAGATATTTTATTTTTTTTGTTGCAATGGTAAATGGGAATGTTTTCTTGATTTCACTTTCAGATTTTTCATCATTAGTGTATAGGAATGCCAGAGATTTCTGTGCCTTAATTTTGTATCCTGCTACTTTACCAAATTCATTGATTAGCTCTAGTAGTTTTCTGGTAGCATCTTTAGGATTCTCTATGTAAAGAATCATGTCATCTGCAAACGGTGACAGCTTTACTTCTTCTTTTCCAATTTGGATTCCTTTTATTTCCTTTTCTTCTCTGATTGCTGTGGCTAAGACTGCCAAAACTATGTTGAATAAGAGTGGTGAGAGTGGACATCCTTATCTTGTTCCTGATCTTAGTGGAAATGCTTTCAGTTTTTCACCATTGAGGATGATGTTGGCTGTGGGTTTGTCATATATGGCCTTTATTATGTTGAGGAAAGTTCCCTCTAGCGCATCTGTGTTTTTGAAAAGTTTCACAGGTGACACTTAAGAATTACTGATGTAGGTGATGAAAAGATAGTGAAAATTTTTGATCAGGGGAGTCATAAGATCAGATCTAACTTTTAGAAAGATCCAGCTGCATGCCTAGCATATTTGACACACAGAGTGCTTCGTTCTTAAACACATTCCTCCATTATGTGACAAAGCTATTTTCAGTAATAGTAATTAATGACTTATTTTTTATTCTTTATTTTTAAAAAGTCAAGAATCTAAAAAGAATAAATTTCAATTAAGTATTCAAATTTAGTAAAGAATGTACAAACTAAAATTTACACTAACTAAACAGCACCTATTTTTGCACCCCTATCACTGTTTGAAATATTAAACACAAAAACATCAGCTGGTCACACAATGACAAAATTCAAGTAACACAAGTTTTGTTTATTCATCTTTATAATCACTGTACTATCTATCACTGTTGAGAATCTACTATAGGTAATTCTTGCTTTGCACAGTTCCCTGGTCACAAATTTCAGTTACCACAGCTTAGTTAAATAACACTAGTCTGTCAAAAACAGGGTTCAAACTTCAGTTACAAGTTTAGTTTATTAACTGTGAGGAATTGCATGAAGTACAGACTTACACTGCGGGCTCTTCAGCTCACAGATCACAGCATAAATAATAGATGCGGGTCATGGTCAGTGACCGATCAGTGACTTCTTTAAAAGTCATTGGTCACTGATTACTGTAAATGTAAGTCAGTTCATGCACAGACAGTGAAGTGTGTAGTCATGCTGCATCCTTGTTGCCCAGTGATAATCCACATGACATTTACAAAAATGGATAATCAAAAGGAGAAATCGGCCGACAAAGATGAAAGTGCTAGAAAGAAACGAAAGTGATAATGCTGGAAGTGAAATCCAAATCTAACCTGAGTGGAGTTTATAGAAGAAATAGCTGACCATGCGAATGTTGACACTGAATCATTTGAGACTCTAGATACACAGCCAGAGGAATTCAGTGAAGGTGAATTTACTGACATTAATGAGGCAGGTGGTTGTGATGAAAAATATAAAGATGTCCCCGAGGAAGTGGCGCCTGCAAAAACTACACATTAAAGGAACTCTTGGAGATATTTCATGACATTGAAAAAGCAAAGGAAAAAATGTCGGAAACTTATCCAAACTTAAGAAGTATAACCATTTGTCAAGGTATAGACAAAAATGCTCATTCCAGATCATAAGTTCTAGGACAAGAAGGAGAACGCCATTTAAACTATTTTTGATGCATTTTTATTTTTTTATTTAAAAATTTTTTTAAAATAAATTTATTTATTTATTTTTCGCTGCACTGGGTCTTCCTTGCTGCATGCGGGCTTTCTCTAGTTGCGGCGAGCAGGGGCTACTCTTCGTTCTGGTGCCTGGGCTTCTCATTGTGGTGGCTTCTCTTGTTACAGAGCATGGGCTCTAGAGCGCAGGCTCAGTAGTTGTGGCGCACGGGCTTCGTTGCTCCGTGGCATGTGGGATCTTCCTGGACCAGGGCTCAAACAAGTGTCCCCTGCCTTGGCAGGCGGATTCTTAACCACTGCACCACCAGGGAAGTCCCACATTTTTAAACAAAAATTAAAACACCTTTATTTCATGGTGTTTCCACTGTTTTAACTTACAGCATACTAAAGTATCAGTTTTACTATTTTTCATTTTGCTATTTGTTCATAGCCCACAGTAAGAGTTTTTAATGTTCCAACCAAAAAGTTTTAAAGAAGCATCCTTTTCCTCATTGATTATGAAGATTGCTTTGCATGGTTTCTGCTTGCATGGTTGTTTTTTAGTCCCACGATATCATGCAAAGTAAGGACTGCCTGTATTTAAATATGAGAACATGTAGTACCATAGGGACTAGGGATATAAACTGCTCCTGAAGTGAGCTTGAACAGTATTGAATCATTACAGATTTACTCAGGTGATAACACAGTTAGGGTGTTGACAGTATAATTGGGAATTCTCTGAATTAATTTCCGTGTAAGAAATGTTTATCAAAGGATATGCAGTAAAGATGTGCTAATTTGAAGCTCAAGTAGATAATACTGAAACTCACTAGTGATCACAGCAATTGTTTAGAACTTAGAGTGAGAAAAAAAAATTTTTTTTTTTTTGGTGGGAGGAGTAGTTTGTCACTGACACTATTTAGATGCACTGACTCATAGAGATATTAAAAGACTCACTTTTAGTTTTATTATTGTTTTACTCTCAGTGGACTTGCTCACCTTAGTGCCTGCAACTGGGTGGACCATTTCTGCCACCTTGTTGTTGGCATATCACTGAAAATACCACTAGAGAAGCACTGTGGAGGAAGGGTGATCAGAAGACAGTGAGACAGAACTGAAAAGCATTTTGCAGAGAAACTGATGGAGAGCACCTGAGCTAGGGCAGTTCCAGTAGAAATTAACCTATTTTAGGCTATTGGTCTTTGCAATGATAATCAAGTTTAATCCACACCTGAGATAACCACTGCCTCTTAAAATTTCCGCCATAACTTATTTCTATCAGATCCATTCTTTTGTGGTTGGCATTGCTGGTTACTTTTGAACTTGAACTTACCTGTGAACTTGGGAATTGCCCGTCCACTTGTACTTGAACTTCCAGCTCTCCCTGTGTCCGGGGATGTGTACATCTGACTTTCAATGCGACATGGCCATACCCTCAGTTGGGTTTGACAGTCTAAACAATCTAGCCTATTATTCTTATAATCATTAGTGAAATGGATTCTAGAACTTCCTAATATTTAACATCTTTTAAAATATACTACAGTTGACCCTTGAACAGCGTGGGTTTGAATTTCATGGGTCTAGTTCTCAGGTTTTCTTCAGTGGTAAATACTATAGTACTACACGATTGATGGTTGGCTGAATCCAAGAATGTGGAACCGGCGATATGGAGCGCTGACTGTACGTTATGTGTGGATTTTTTACTACAGAGATGGTTGGTGGCCCTAACCCGGTATTGTTCAAGGGTCAACTGTAGTTTTTAAAGACAGGAGTTCACCCCACTCCACCTCATTTTCCAGAAATGACTATGCCTGTTTTCCTTTTTAGGTCATCATTCTCCAACAACCATTTATAAATTTGGTTCTTCCATCACATATCTTTTAACTGCACATCTGAGTGTCCCAGAAAACGTTCAATAACAACAATAGTACAGAATCCCCAAGTTATAATAGTGTAGTTAAGCCAGAAATCCAAACTCAGATTACAGATGTACAAATCTTGTTTTCATATACAATAGAACCTCCTTGGGAAGCTTTAGCTATACTTATCACTTGGTTGCCAAAAAAGATTTTTTTATAAAAGAATATTTCCTGAAATGGCACAAATGAACTTCTACCCTTTGGGAGTGACAAAAACCAAGGTGAGTGATATTTAGGGAATTAAACTATAAATTGAGATAGGCTTGGGATAGACTGAACTTTGGCATTAAGAGTTGTTTGAATGCAGCAACAGCTTAATGTCTTTCTGGGGTAAAATAAATTTGGGATTTTTTTGGAAAATGCTAATGCAACATATTATAAAAATTTCCAGTATCATTAGTTGGAAGCAACTGAAATAATGACTGTACTTCTGGGAAGGTCTACAGTGCTTTTGGAAGAATTGATCATGTTTTCCAATGTGAACCTTGCTCTGGGTGCTGTAACTGCTAGAAGCAGAATGCGAAGATACTTTTTTTTTTTTCTTTTTTTTTTTTTTTTTTTTTTTTTTTTTTTTTTTTTTTTTTTGCGGTACACGGGCCTCTCATTGCTGTGGCCTCTCCCGTTGTGGAGCACAGGCTCCGGACGCGCAGGCTCAGCGGCCATGGCTTACGGGCCCAGCCGCTCCGCGGCATGTGGGATCTTCCCGGACCGGGGCACGAACCCGCGTCCCCTGCATCGGCAGGCGGACTCTCAATCACTGCGCCACCAGGGAAGCCCCGCGAAGGTACTTTTATTGCAGAGAGATGGAGGACTAATATTAACAAACTCAAGAAAACCATTGTAAAGACCAGAGAAGACTTCTAAAAATCACAATGAATGTAAAGTATCAATACAATATGTAGTGTAAGGTGAGACTATGACAGTATGAGATAATCCCACAAAACTTTCATAAGAAACGTGGCTCATTGCCTGTTGCTGTAATTAGCAGCCACTTCATCCAAGTCAAGCTATTCCCAGATGGGTGGGATGTTTCAGGAAATTATGTGGCCACATACTTTCCAAAGGGGTCCTGGAGGTACCTCCAGTGTTCTCTGTGTCAATATTCATTTTTGCTGGGGACACATCTACTGCCTAGTTTTTGTCATCTCACAGTATTTAGGGTGGAAGGGGTACTTAGAAACCCAAACATCCCTGCAGAGAGGCTTTGAGAAGGAAACTGCTTGGGATAGATTAAGTAAAATCAGGTATGGGTAGGTGAAATGGATTAAAGGGAGAAGCTAGGGGATCATGTAGGGACATCTAGAAAGGTTATTTTGTTTGTGGTATATTCTTGAAACATTTGGTACGCTATTGAAACCTATTCCATTCCTTAATATGGAGGATTTTTGGACTAAGCAGGTTCACTGGCTACAAAGGTATTGATAACCAAGAATGATTTGACCAGATAAAACTAGTGCAATTTTCAGGCTGAGTGATTCTGTGTCTGTTACTGATCTTGTAGTCATCACCTTGGGAAGCATAAAAACATTACAAAGATAAAAATACTGATGTGCCCTTTCCAGATATTAAAAACTGAATCTTTTACAAGGTGTGGTTCATCTTTGTTTAAAAAAAAAAGTTATAAAATTTTCCTTATTGATGTGCCATAAATCTGTCAAGTTGGCTAAGTACAAAAATAGATTTTATCTCTTTATCCTCCATAGTGAAATCTGTTTTATGGTTCCAAGTCAAGAAAATGATGTTCTGTATAACATTAATGTGAAATGTTTCCAAAATACGATGTTTACATAATGATTTACCTTTTACAAAACATTTACACAACCGTTATTTCAACTGGATTCACCAAACAGGAGAAATGTAAAGTTTAAACAAAATTTTTCTTGGAAATTCTGAAAGAAAGTGATTCTTTAAAATGTTTCGTTAGTATTTTCTGTCTTCAGATATTATACCCTCTAACCCCAGTGTGTGTTTATTCTGTTATAATTTTACCTTTAAGGTGCCATGTTAATGATGCAGAAGCTTATTTACAGTACAGTGAATCCTCATCATAGCAAATATTTTCATTAAAGAAAACTTTCATCCAGTTCACTTCAGCATTACTGATTGTGTGTTCACTGTGTGGAGGGTGCTGGGCTGGCTGCTGCAGGGCATATCAGGAGGAGAATTACTTCTTGCACTCAAGGAGCAATAATTACATATAAAATAGAAACACGTCAAGAGTAGCTTATCACTCTGCTTTGGGGAGTGAGGGAGAGTCAAGGCTGGGACAGAAGACACTACGATGCTTAGCTGAACTTGATGATGCTAGAGAAATGAAAGCAATGCCCTGTGGGAGTTCACAGGAAGACGATAGAGCTGGTAAGATTGGGAAAGCCTTCATGGATGTAGTGAATATGACATGAACGTGGAAGAATAAAGAAAATTTAAAGAAGTAAAGTTTAAACATAATCATGGGCAGAAACAAAAGTCTTTTAGTTGAGGATGTCTTAATAAGTTGAACTTTCTCTTCTTCCAAAGATATCTGTAAATCACCGTTTTGTCAGTGAATGACGTAAAGGGGAGACTCAAAGTCTTATGATCTGGGTTACCTCATCCAATGTTTTCGGGAAGCTCTGGTCCAGAGAAGTCAAGTGCCAGTCCACAAACCCTGGGGACTTGTTGAAGGAATCAGATTAGAGCCTGTCTCCTTATTTCCAGGCCATTGCTAAACTCAGTTTACTTACAAAACAAAACATTGACACAAGTGTCTGTACCTCTTGGGTTTTTAAATTTTTCGTTACTTAGGATGTTAATATAAAGAAAAAAATGTAAGTGATTTTTTTTTTTTTTTTTGGTGTTGGGTGGTGGGATCTGAGATTTTTTTCTATACTACGTATATTGCTTTGCTACAGCTGCCATGATAATACCTCGGACTGGGTGGCTTAAATAACGGAAGGTGATTTTCCCACAGTTTTGCAGACTAGAAGTCCAAGATCAAGGTGTTAGCAGGGCTGGTTTCTCCTGGGTTCTCTCTCCTTGGCTTCCAGATGACTGTCTTCTCTCCATGTCCTCATATGGTTTTTCTCTGTGTATGCACATCCCTGGTGTCTCTTTCTCCTTGTAAAAACACCAGTCATATGGGATTGATCGTATCATATGACCTCATTTAACCATAATTCCCTCTTTAAAGGCCCTACATCCAAATACGATTACCTTCTAAGGTATTGGGTGTCGGAAATTCGACATGAATTTGGGAGAGGCAGTTGAGCCCCTAACACTATATCATAGTTTTGGCTAAATGGAAGGGAATAATAATAGATGCCATTACTAGGAGGCAAGCATTTAGCATATGTTTTCCCATTTAATCCTCCCGATATATAGTTAGGCACAATTAGCATGTAATTATCATTATCATGATGAGGGAAATGATTCTGTGAGAGGGTAAGTGATGGGGTTAGTACCACATATTTAGAAAATGGTGGAGTCAAGACTCAAATATAGTGTGTTGAGCTGTGGATCTATACCCCAGTTTTTTTCTGTTTTTTTTTAAATTTTTAAATGGTATTTTCCACTTACAGTTATTAACAAAATACTGGCTATACTCCCCCTGTTGTACAATACATCCTTGAGCCTATCTTACACCCAGTAGTTTGTACCTCCCTCTTTCCCACCCATATACTACCGCTGCCCCGCCACTGGTAACCTCTGGTTTGTTCTCCATATCTGTCTGCACCCCACTTTGGAACAGAGCTATGACAGCCTCTGATTGGGGATGAAGGAGTGAGATCTCTCTAATCCCTTTAAAATTACATTTCCCTTTTCTCTAAGGCAAAGTTTTTGGGACACATTTTGGGGGTATATCTCCTCTGATATTTGGTCTATAGGCTTTTTGGAAATATAAGGAGGGTAGTTTCTTCCTGTAGAAATAAAGAACGCACAAAGTACGTAGTTATTGATGTATGGAGGATATCTACCTTAACGTCTCATACTAGTTTATTCTTAGTAAGAGGTCACGTTTGGACTGTCACCGGCAACCTTGCTCATAGCTGTTTGAATGGTTGTACAGCCTGGGATTACTGCCCTTTCCAGGCTGACCCCCATTATTGCTCCTTTACTGCTGACACGTGGGGGTCATTGTGCCTGTGTAGGAGCAGGTAGAAGGTACCTTCTGGTCTTTTAAGAGGTGAGTTTTCCTGAAGGTTGAATGTAAAAAGGTTTGCCAAAGAGATGTCAGTGGAAAGTGGAATTTTTAAGTTGCACACAAAAATGGAGAAAAGCAAAATGGAGACTTCCAGTATAAGGTTTCAAATGTACAGACAAGTGTGCTGATAAAAACAGGCAATTCTCTCAGCATATTGCTCTCGTTTTATTTTTAATTACAGTGAGTTACAAGGTTAGTCCTGCTCTTCGGTTGCACTTTAATTATTCCCCCAATGTTGTCTTTCTGTGTTATGATCCCTTTAACAGGCGGGAAGAAATAGACATTTAATTAACCAGATGTCACTCAATAAATCTGTGTTATTCTTTGTATCAGAAAAGCAAATGCAAACCAGTGAAAAAGGGCCTGAATTTTAAACTGATTAATCTGGCATAGTTTAGGGTTTTGATGATGCTGACATTTTTGAAAGAAAATCGAGAAAGTCTTAAAATGCGAGGTAGAAAAGGGTTTCTCAGGGGTCAGATGAGCAGAACCGTGAGTCATGTTCTTTACTTTTCTATATGTTTATCCATGACTTATTGGCTGTAGCATATTCTTAAGGCACTCTTTGCTTCAAATAAAGGAGGTTGATTACAGAGAAGGGCTCAACAAGGACAGGAAGTTGGAAGGCGGCTGGCATTTTAGATTTGATCAACAGCCATTCCCCTTCTTTGAAAATAGAACCCTGATTTTTGTTCACCTTCCTCCTAGGAGCATCTCCTTCGAGAATGGCTGGGCTCTTCCCAACCAAGGAGGTAACTCTTGATTGCTCTAAGCCAATTATAGTGGTCTCATTCACTTTCCCAGGTAATTGGCTTAAATGTGTGCATGTGACAAAGCTCTGGCCAATGAAGGAAAATCTACCAAGGGCTTCTGAGAAGGTTTTTTTTTCGCCCCCTCACTAATAGGTATGTTGTGATATCACAATGTTATTGTATTTAATTTGCATATTCCTGATGACTTATGGTGAGGAGCTTTTTTTTTTTTTTTTTTCCAGAACTCATTCAAATCTTTACTGAATACCTACGTAGTCAATGAATCTGGCTTGAGTTTCTACCGTGAAGTTGCACACATCATCTTCCTCAGGAATGTTAATTCATCATATATATTTGGTGTTTCACATACATTGAGTTTACTGATACACACATTTCACTAGAACAAGAACCCAGATTTAAAGACCATGGAATATATTCTAGAGATTTTTTACTAATATCAACACCTGAGAGAAGATTATAAGCCTTATAAAAACCCCACAGTTTGTCACCATCTAATAGTACATAAGGGAGCGTTTTAAAATATGCTTATTTGCCATCTGTATATCTTTGGCAAAGTGTCTGTTAAGGTCTTTGGTCTATTTTTTTAAATCCTGTTGTTTTGATTTTTATTGTTGAGTTTTAAGAGTTCCTTGTGTATTTTGGATAACAGTCCTTTGTCAGAGTTGAATTTTGCAAATACTTTCTCCCAGTTTCTTGTCTTTTCATTCTCTTGAAGTCCAGCTTATAGATTCTTTCTTTCATGGATTGTGCTTTTGGTATTGTATCAAAAAATCGTTGCCATATTCAAGGTCATCTAGATTTTCTCCTATGTTATCTTCTAAGAGTTTTACAGTTTTGTATTTTATGTTTGGATCTGTAATCCATTTTGTGTTAATTTTGTGGAAGGTGTAAAGTCTCTGTCTAGATTCATTTTTTTGCATGTGGATATCCAGTTGTTCCAGCACCATTTGGTGAAAAGACTATCTTTGCTCCATTGTAGGTAGATTTTGTACATATTTTATTAGATTTATAATGAAATATTTCATTTTGGTGGTTGGTAATGTAAATGGCATTGTGTTTTTAATTTCAAATTCCACTTGTTCATTATTGGTATATAGGAAAGCGATTGACCTTTATATATTAAGCTCATATCCTGCAACCTTGCTATAATTGCTTAGTAGTTCTGGAGTTTGTTGTTGTTGATTCTTTCAGATTTTCTACATAGTTATGTCACCTGCAGACAAAACTGGTTTTACTTCTTTTTTCCTAGTGTGTATACCTTGTATTTCCTTTCCTTGTCTTATTGCATAGCTAGGACTTCCAGTATGTTGTTGAAAGGAATTGTGAGAAGGGTCATCCTTGCCTTGTACCTGATTTTAGTGAGAAAGTTTCAAATTTCTTACCATTAAGCCTGGTGTCAGTTGTAGGTGTTCTTATAGATATTCTTTATCAAAATGAAGAAGTTACCCTCTAGTCCTAGTTTACTGAGTGCTTTTATGATGAATGGGTGTTGGATTTTGTCAAATGCTTTTTCTGCATCTGTTGATAAAATCATATGATATTTTTCCGTCTTTAGGTGGGTGGTGTGATAGATTACATTAATTGATTTTCAAGTGTTAAACCAGCCTTGCCTTAGTTGGGATAAATCCAAATGTGGTCATGGTGTATAATTCTTTTCATACACTGTTGAATTCAATTTGCTAATGTTTTGCTGAGAATTTTTACTTCTGTGTTCATGAGAGACATTGGCCTGTAATTTATTTTCTTACAATGCCTTTGTCTGCGTAACGCTGGCCTCATAGAATGAGTTAGGAAGTATTCCCTCTGTTTCTATCTTGTGAAATAGATTGCAAAGTGTTGGTATAATTTCTTCCTTAAATGTTTAGCAGAATTCATTAGTGAACCCATCTGGACCTAGTACTTCCTCTTTTGAAAGCAGTGTTATTAATTAACAATTAAATTTCTTTAATAGATATAGGCCTATTCAGATTTTCTACTTTACAACCTATTTTTTGATGACATTGCTGAACTACTGAATTAGCCATCCTCCAAACTGACCTACCTTCACATTTCTAGTTATGTGAGATGATAGATGCCCCCTAATTTGTAAGTTTCTTTGGATCAGGTTTTCTCTAATTTGCAGATGAAAGCGCTCTAGTTAGTATGTTTCAAATTTTTTTCCCCAGAATCATCTTTAACTGCTCATCAATTTGAACTCCTTCCCATCTTGTACTCCACCTAAAATGCTATTTCCTGGCTTCTGAGACTATACAGAGCCTGAAATCTCATATTCTATATGAAATCTCCCCAAAACTTCCTGCAAAGAGTCCCCTCTTCTGAACTTTTAGAATAGTACCTCTCAAACTTTAATGCTCTTAGGAGTCATGTGGGGATCTTGTACACATGCAGATTCTGATTCAGCCGGTGTGGGGTGTGGGAACAAAGATTGCGAATTTCTGAAAAGCTCCCAGGGGTTACCAATGCTGCTGATCCATGTACAACATTTTGAGTAAAAAAGGCCCTCATTGATAACACTCATTTGGTACTAGATCACATGCAGTGTTATATATGATGTAACTTTCATGAGTTTATGTCTCACCTTTCCAATTAGATTTCAAATTTTTTGAATCCATGACCACACTCAACACAGTGCCTTACACAAAGTATCTGTTAATCAAGTGAAGGGATAAATGAATGAAGGAAAAGGAGACAAAGTTAAATGTAACTTTTTTGATAAAGAGGAATTCATTATCTCAAATAACTGCAGAATTCATTGCGATGGATTGATTCTGCCTTTGGTAACTGCCAAATTTGGACCAACATTTCCATGGATAACTAAAAATTCTAGACAAAATATGAAAAATAACTACCTAGAGGCACTGGAAATTGAACAAAAGCAGGCAAATACTGGAGAGGAGGTGACACTGGGAGAAAGAAATATCATTTTGTGAAATCTTTTGCGTTTTGCCTCAGGTTCCAGTTAGCCTTGTGGGAGGACCTATAAACAACAAAAAAGTACCTCTTATAATCTTACTTGTTAAAAGAAATAGAGGACAGTATCTAGAGAAACCACAGCCACTGGAAAGTGAAGAAGAAATCTTAGGAAGAAAAGAGCCAGAAAGGGGGACCCCAAAATTCTGTGCATAAACTCTGCCCAAGTTTCTTGCTGGCCCAAGACCATGCATATGTGGGGCAGGTTCCAAGTGGTTCATCTATGGCTAAAGGAACTGAAGTGAGATTTGAGCTGCTGCTCATCATAGAAGAGGCAAGAGTTTTCAGTTTGAGTTCAACCAACTTAACTGACAACAAAATTAATACTCTTCAAAGGAGCATAACAGTATCCAGAGTTTGTGTAGTATATCACTCACAGTGTTCAAGATAAAATCCAAAAGTACTTGACATATGAAGAAACAAGAAAATTTGATCTTTCTCCTGAAAGTCAATCACCAGAGACTGACTCTAAGATTACCCAGATGTTGGAATTAGTAGAGAAGGATTTTAAAGAAGCCAATTAAACCTATGTTCAAGTATATCAAGAATGTGCTCATTTAATGAATTAAGAGGTAGTAAATATTATCAGGAAAATAGATACAAAAAATATCAAATGGGTATCCTGAAACCGAAAAATGCATCATCTAAAATGTCAAAAACCCAGTCAATAGCCTTAAAAGCAAAAAGAAGAGTCAGTCTTGGAGATATTGCTGGTTCAGTTCCAGACCACCACAATAAAATGAATATTGTAATAAGGCAGATCACACAAACTTTTTGGTTTCTCAGTGCATATAAAAGTTATGTTGACACTATACTCTATTAAGTGTTCAATAGCATTATGTCTAAAAGAAAGTAAATACCTTAATTAAAAAGCACTTTATTGGTTAAAAAAAAAAAGCTAACTATCTTCTGAGCCTTCAGTGAGTTGTAATCTTTTTGCTGGTGGAGGGTCTTGTGCCAGTGTTGATGGCTGCTGACTGAGCAGCAGAGCGGTGGCTGCTGAAGGCTGGGGTGGCCATGGCAGTTTCTTAAAATAAGACCACGGTGAAGTTTGTCACATTGATGGACCCTTCCTGTTATGAACAATTTCTCTGTAGCCTGCAGTGCTGTTTGATAGCATTTTACCCACAATAGAACTTCTTTCAAAATTGGAGTCAGTTTTCTCAAACCCTGCTGCTGCTTTATCGACTATATGTCATATTCTGAATCTTTTGTTGTCATTTCAACAGTCTTCACAACATCTTCACTAGGAATAGATTCCATCTCATGACGCCACTTTCTTTTCTCATCCATAAGAAAAAATTCTTCATCCATTAAAGTTTTATCATGAGATGGCAGCAGCTCAGTCACATCTTCAAGCTCTACTTCTAATTCTGTTGAATAGTTCTCTTGCTATTTCTAGCACAGCTGCAATTACTTCCTTCACTGAAGTCATTCATGAGGGCTGGGATAAACTTCTTCCAGACTCCTGTTACTACTGATATTTTGACCTCTTCCCATGTTCTTATGGCATCTGGAATGTTGACTTCTTTCTGGAAGGTATTCAATTTACTTTTCCCAGATACGTCAGAGGAATCACTACCTATGGCAGCTATAACCTTAGGAAATGCATTTCTTAAATAATACTTGAAAGTTGAAATGACTCCTTGATCCGTGGACTACAGAATGGATGTTGTGTTAGCAGGCATGAAAACAACATGAATCTCATGGTAGATCTCCATCAGAGCTCTTGGGTGACCAGGTACATTGGCAATAAGCAGTCAAATTTTGAAAGGAATCTTTTTTCTGAGCAGTAGGTGTCAACAGTGGGTTTAAAATATTCAGTAAACCGTGTTGTAAACATACGTGCTGTCATCGAGGTTTTGTTCCATTTATGGAGCACAGATGGAGTAGATTTAGCAAAATTCTTAAGAATGCTGGCATTTTTTGAATGGTTAATGAGCACTGCCTCCAACCTAAAGTCGGCAGCTGCATTAGCCCCTAACAAGAGAGCCAGACTATCCTTTGAAGCTGTGAAGCCAGGCATTGACTTCTTCTCTCTAGCTATGAAAATCTGAGATGGCATTTTCTTCCAGTGTAAGGCTGTTTTGTCTACATTGAAAAATCTGTGTAGTATAGCCATCTTTGTCAACTCTTTTAGCTAGATCTTCTTTGTAACTTGCTGAAGCTTCTACATCAGTACTTGCTGTTTCACCTGGCACTTTCATGTTATGAAGACTTTATGTTAAGGCTTTCCTTCAACCTCATGAACCAACCTCTGCTAGCTTTAAACTTCTCTTCTTCAGCCTCCTCGCCTCTCTCAGCCTTCATAGAATTGAAGAGAGTTAGTACCTTGCTCTGGATTTAGCTTTGGCTTCAGGGAATGTTGTGTCTGGTTTGATCTTCTATTCAGACCATGAAAACTTCCCCCATATCAGCGAGAAGGCTGTTTTGCTTTCTTAACATTCATGTGTTCGCTGGAGTAGCTCTTTTGATTTCCTTCAAGAACTTCTCCTTTGCGTTCACAACTTGGCTGACTCTTTGGTGTAGGAGGACTAGCTTTCAGCCTACCTCAGCTTTCAACATGCCTTCCTCATTCAGCTGAATCGTTTCTAGCTTTTGATTTAAAGTGAGAGACATATGACCTTCCCTTCGCTTGAACACTTAGAGGTCATTATAGAATTAGTAATTGGCCTAATTTCAATCAGGAATAGGGGGACCTGAGGAGAGGGAGACAGATGGGGGAACGGCCAGTCGGTGGAGCAGTCAGAACACACACAACACTTGTCGATTAAGTTCACCGTCTTATATGGGGGTAGTTTGTGATGCCCCAAAACAGTTACAATAGTAACATCAAAGATCACTGATCACAGATCACCATAACAAATATACTAATGATGCAAAAGTTTGAAATATTGCAAGAATTATCAAAATTGGCACAAAGACACGAAGTGAGCAAATGCTGTTGGAAAAATGGCACTGATAGACTTGCTCCATGCAGGGTTGCTACCAACCTTAAACTTGTTAAAAAAAAACAAAAAAAAAAACAAAAAAAAACGGTACCTGCAAAGCGCAATAAAATGAAGTGCAATAAATCGAACCTCAGAAATGACAGCTGTGGCTAGTCTAAAGACTTTCTGCGGACCAATTACCATTTCAAGGACCTCAGGAATTCACTGTTTTTCTGTGATAAGGACTTTGAAACTCAGGAAAATTGGGGGAGTTTACAAGGTTCTTAATTCTGTCAAACAGCAGTTGAAAATCTTTACTGAACTCAGAAGAGACATGCCAACCAGCAATATTCCGGGTATCTATTTGATGGCAGCCCTATTAGGGAAGCCCCAGAAGGTACTGAATGACACCAACCCAATTAGACTGATCGGAATCTGATCAGCTCTGAGAATGCAATTAAGCAATGTCACTGCTATGTTAATATTATGGCACCTCCAGATTAACCAATATCTGATATTGCTGAAAGAAAAGAGAAAACTTAAAAGGCATTAAAAAGTAGGCACATCATCATTTGGCAACCACCACAGTAATAATACTTGCAGGCAAGAATCAAGAAAGCAACCTAAAACTAGTTGGTGAAAACTTGATGAGAAAGATGGTATTTGTGTTGCCTCAGAGTAGCTCCCCAGAATGTATTTATTAATTACAAAGAGAAAAACATAGATTTACACTGGCAGGAGCCACCTCAACTAGGTGATCAAAGTAAACATCACTAATAATGAGACATACAGGTGTCATGTGCCTCTCGTCATCATGTACTGAGAAGGACATAACATTTCTCCAAAAACTGCATAACCTAAATCTACTCATGAGGCAGACCAAATTCAGGACCTGTAAACTTCTTGAATGCCAGGGTCATGGAGGACAGAGAAAGATTGAGGAACTGTAAGAAGATAAAGATATATGACAACTAAATGTAGTGTATGGCCCTGGATGGGAAAAAATTATTTTTTTCTTTTGCTATCAAGGACATTAGTAGAATAGTTAGTGAAATTTGACTAAATTCTGTGGATTAGTTAAGAGATATGTGTGAATTTCTTTTTTTAGAAATATATATATTTTTAATATTTACTTGGTTGCACCAGGTCTTAGTTGCAGCAGGCAGGCTCCTTAGTTGTGGCTCGCTGCTCCTTAGTCACAGCTCGCTGCCTCCTCAGCTGTGGCATGTGGGCTCCTTAGTTGTGGCGTGCGAACTCTTAGTTGTGGCATGTGTGTGGGACCCAGTTCCCTGATCAGGGATCAACCCGGGCCCCCTGCATTGGGAGCATGGAATCAACCACTGTGCCACCAGGGAAGTCCTGTGAATAAGTTCTTAATTTTAATAATTGAACTGTGCTTAAATAAAAGAATGCCATTGCCCTTTTAAAAAAATATTTTTTTAGAATAATTTTAGGTTCACAGAAAAATTGAGCAGAAATCACAGAGTTTCCGTATACTTCCTGTCCCTACACGCGTACAACCTTCTCCACTACAGACAGCCCACACCACCGTGGTACACTTGTTACAATCAATGAATCTACATTTTAACATTATTTCCACCCAAAGTGTATAGTGTACATTAGGGTCCATTCTTTTTTTTTTTTAAACATCTTTATTGGAGTATAATTTCTTTACAATGGTGTGTTAGTTTCTGCTTTACAACAAAATCAATCAGTTATATATATACATATGTTCCCATATCTCTTCCCTCTTGAGACTCCCTCCCTCCCACCCTCCCTATCCCACCCCTCCAGGCGGTCACAAAACACAGCTGATCTCCATGTGCTATGCGGCTGCTTCCCACTAGCTATCTACCTTACCTTTGGTAGTGTATATATGTCCATGCCTCTCTCTCGCTTTCTCACAGCTTAGTCTTCCCCCTCCTCATATCCTCAAGTCCATTCTCTAGTAGGTCTGTGTCTTTATTCCTGTCTTACCCCTAGGTTCTTCATGACATTTCTTTTTCTTAAATTCCATATATATGTGTTAGCATACAGTATTTGTCTTTCTCTTTCTGACTTACTTCACTCTGTATGACAGACTCTAGGTCTATACACCTCATTACAAAGAGCTCAATTTCATTTCTTTTTATGGCTGAGTAATGTTCCATTGTATATATGTGCCACATCTTCTTTATCCGTTCATCTGATGATGGACACTTAGGTTGTTTCCATCTCTGGGCTATTGTAAATAGAGCTGCAATGAACATTTTGGTACATGACTCTTTTTGAATTATGGTTTTCTCAGGGTATATGCCCAGTAGCGGGATTGCTGGGTCATATGGTAGTTCTACTTGTAGTTTTTTAAGTAACCTCCATACTGTTATCCACAGTGGCTGTATCAATTTACATTCCTACCAACAGTGCAAGAGTGTTCCCTTTTCTCCACACCCTCTCCAGCATTTATTGTTTCTAGATTTTTTGATGATGGCCATTCTGACTGGTGTGAGATGATATCTAATTGTAGTTTTGATTTGCATTTCTCTAATGATTAGTGATGTTGAGCATTCTTTCATGTGTTTGTTGGCAGTCTGTATATCTTCTTTGGAGAAACGTCTATTTAGGTATTCTGCCCATTTTTGGATTGGGTTGTTTGTTTTTTGTTATTGAGCTGCATGAATTATAAATTTTGGTTATAAATGGTTATAAATTTTGGAGATTAATCCTTTGTCAGTTGCTTCATTTGCAAATATTTTCTCCCATTCTGAGGGTTGTCTTTTGGTCTTGTTTATGGTTTCCTTTGCTGTGCAAAAGCTTTGAAGTTTCATTAGGTCCCATTTGTTTATTTTTGTTTTTATTTCCATTTCTCTAGGAGCTGGGTCAGAAAGGATCTTGCTGTGATTTATGTCATAGAGCATTCTGCCTATGTTTTCCTCTAAGAGTTTGATAGTTTCTGGCATTACATTTAGGTCTTTAATCCATTTTGAGCTTATTTTTGTGTATGGTGTTAGGGAGTGATCTAATCTCATACTTTTACATGTACCTGTCCAGTTTTCCCAGCACCACTTATTGAAGAGGCTGTCCTTTCTCCACTGTACATTCCTGCCTCCTTTATCAAAGATAGGGTGACCATATGTGCGTGGGTTTATCTCTGGGCTTTCTATCCTGTTCCATGGATCTTTCTGTTTTTGTGCCAGTACTATACTCTCTTGATTACTGTAGCTTTGTAGTATAGTTTAAAGTCAGGGAGCCTGATTCCTCCAGCTCCGTTTTTCGTTCTCAAGATTGCTTTGGCTATTCAGGGTCTTTTGTGTTTCCATACCAATTGTGAAATTTGTTGTTCTAGTTCTGTGAAAAATGCCAGTGGTAGTTTGATAGGGATTGCATTGAATCTGTAGATTGCTTTGGGTAGTAGAGTCATTTTCACAATGTTGATTCTTCCAATCCAACAGCATGGTATATGTCTCCATCTATTTGTATCTTTCATTTCTTTCATCAGTGTCTTATAATTTTCTGCATACAGGTCTTTTGTCTCCTTAGGTAGGTTTATTCCTACATATTTTATTCTTTTTGTTGCAATGGTAATTGGAAGTGTTTTCTTGATTTCACTTTCAGACTTTTCATCATTAGTGTATAGGAATACCAGAGATTTCTGTGCATTAATTTTGTATCCTGCTACTTTACCAGATTCATTGATTAGCTCTTGTAGTTTTCTGGTAGCATCTTTAGGATTCTCTATGTATAGTATCATGTCATCTGCAAACAGTGACAGCTTTACTTCTTCTTTTCTGATTTGGATTCCTTTTATTTCCTTTTCTTCTCTGATTGCTGTGGCTAAAACTTAAAAAACTATGTTGAATAAGAGTGGTGAGAGTGGGCAACCTTATCTTGTTCCTGACCTTAGTGGAAATGTTTTCAGTTTTTCACCATTGAGGACGATGTTGGCTGTGGGTTTGTCATATATGGCCTTTATTATGTTGAGGAAAGTTCCCTCTATGTCTACTTTCTGCAGGGTTTTTATCATTAATGGCTGTTGAATTTTGTCGAAAGGTTTCTCTGCATCTGTTGAGATGATCATATGGTTTTTCTCCTTCAATTTGTTAATATGATGTATCACGTTGATTGATTTGCATATATTGAAGAATCCTTGCATTCCTGGGATAAACCCCACTTGATCATGGTGTACGATCCTTTCAATGTGCTGTTGGATTCTGTTTGCTAGTATTTTGTTGGGGATTTTTGCATCTGTGTTCATCAGTGATATTGGCCTGTAGTTTTCTTTGTGACATCCTTCTCTGGTTTTGGTATCAGGGTGATGGTGGCCTCATAGAATGAGTTTGGGAGTGTTCCTCCCTCTGCTATATTTTGGAAGAGTTTGAGAAGGATAGGTGTTAGCTCTTTTCTAAATGTTTGATAGAATTCTCCTGTGAAGCCATCTGGTCCTGGGCTTTTGTTGGAAAATTTTTAATCACAGTTTCAATTTCAGTGCTTGTGATTGGTCTGTTCATATTTTCTATTTCTTCCTGATTCAGCCTTGGCAGGTTGTGCATTTCTAAGAATGTGTCCATTTCTTCCAGGTTGTCCATTTTATTGGCATAGACTTGCTTGTAGTAATCTCTCATGATCTTTTGTATTTCTGCAGTGTCAGTTGTTACTTCTCCTTTTTCATTTGTAATTCTGTTGATTTGAGTCTTCTCCCTTTTTTTCTTGATGAGCCTGGCTAATGGTTTATCAATTTTGTTTGTCTTCTCTAAGAACCAGCTTTTAGTTTTATTGATCTTTCCTATCGTTTCCTTCATTTCTTTTTCATTTATTTCTGATCTGATCTTTATGATTTCTTTCCTTCTGCTAACTTTCGGGGTTTTTTGTTCTTCTTTCTCTAATTGTTTTAGGTGCAAGGTTAGGTTGTTTATTCGAGATGTTTCCTGTTTCTTAAGGTAGGACTGTATTGCTATAAACTTCCCTCTTAGAACTGCTTTTGCTGCATGCCATAGGTTTTGGGTCGTCGTGTCTCCATTGTCATTTTTTTCTAGGTATTTTTTGATTTCCTCTTTGATTTCTTAGTGATCACTTCGTTATTAGGTAGTGTATTGTTTACCCTCCATGTGTTTGTATTTTTTGCAGATCTTTTCCTGTAATTGATATCTAGTCTCATAGCATTGTGGTCAGAAAAGATACTTGATACAATTTCAATTTTCTTAAATTTACCAAGGCTTGATTTGTGACCCAAGATATGATCTATCCTGGAGAATGTTCCATGAGCACTTGAGAAGAATGTGTATTCTGTTGTTTTTGGATGGAATGTCCTGTAAATATCAATTAAATCTATCTTGTTTAATGTGTCATTTAAAGCTTGTGTTTCCTTATTTATTTTCATTTTGGATGATCTGTCCATTGGTGAAAGTGGGGTGTTAAAGTCCCCTACTGTGAATGTGTTACTGTCGACTTCCCCTTATATAGCTGTTAGTATTTACCTTATGTATTGAGGTGCTCCTATGTTGGGTGCATAAATATTTACAATTGTTATATCTTCTTCTTGGATCGATCCCTTGATCATTATGTAGTGTCCTTCTTTGTCTCTTCTAATAGTCTTTATTTTAAAGTCTATTTTGTCTGATATGAGAATTGCTACTCCAGGTTTCTTTTGGTTTCCATTTGCATGAAGTATCTTTTTCCATCTCCTTACTTTCAGTCTGTATGTGTCTCTAGGTCTGAAATCGGTCTCTTGTAGACAGCAAATATATTGGTCTTGTTTTTGTATCCATTCAGCCAATCTGTGTCTTTTGCTGGGAGCATTTAAGCCATTTACATTTAAGGTAATTTTCGATATGTATGTTCCTGTTCCCATTTTCTTAATTGTTTTGGGTTTGTTATTGTAGGTCTTTTCCTTCTCTTGTGTTTCTTGCCTAGAGAAGTTCCTTTAGCAGTTGTTGTAGAGCTGGTTTGGTGGTGCTGAACTCTCTCAGCTTTGGCTTGTTTGTAAAGGTTTTAATTTCTCCATCAAATCTGAATGAGATCCTTGCTGGGTAGAGTATTCTTGGTTGCAGGTTTTTCTCCTTCATCACTTTAAATATGTCCTGCCAGTCCCTTCTGGCTTGCAGAGTTTCTGCTGAAAGATCAGCTGTTAACCTTATGGGGATTCCCTTGTGCGTTATTTGTTGTTTTTCCCTTGCTGCTTTTAATATGTTTTCTTTGTATTTAATTTTTGACAGTTTGATTAATATGTGTCTTGTCGTGTTTCTCCTGGGATTTACCCTGTATGGGATTCTCTGTGCTTCCTGGACTTGATTAACTATTTCCTTTCCCATATTAGGGAAGTTTTCAACTATAATCTCTTCAAATATTTTCTCAGTCCCTTTCTTTTTCTCTTCTTCTTCTGGAACCCCTATAATTCGAATGTTGGTGCGTTTAATGTTGTCCCAGAGGTCTCTGAGACTGTCCTCAGTTCTTTTCATTCTTTTTTCTTTATTCTGCTCTGCAGTAGTTATTTCCACTATTTTATCTTCCAGGTCACTTATCCGTTCTTCTGTCTCAGTTATTCTGCTATTGATCCCATCTAGAGTATTTTTCATTTCATTTATTGTGTTGTTCATCGTTGTTTGTTTCATCTTTAGTTCTTCTAGTTCCTTGTTAAATGTTTCTTGCATTTTGTCTATTCTATTTCCAAGATTTTGGATCACCTTTACTATCATTATTCTGAATTCTTTTTCAGGTAGACTGCCTATTTCCTCTTCTTTTGTTAGGTCTGGTGGGTATTTATCTTGCTTCTTCATCTGCTGTGTGTTTTTATGTCTTCTCATTTTGCTTATCTTACTGTGTTTGGGGTCTCCTTTTTGCAGGCTGCAGGTTCGTAGTTCCCGTTGTTTTTGGTGTCTGTCCCCAGTGGCTAAGGTTGGTTCAGTGGGTTGTGTAGGCTTCCTGGTGGAGGGGACTAGTGCCTGTGTTCTGGTGGATGAGGCTGGATCTTGTCTTCCTGGTGGGCAGGTCCACGTGTGGTGGTGTGTTTTGGGGTGTCTGTGGCCTTATTATGATTTTAGGCAGCCTCTCTGCTAATGGATGGGGTTGTGTTCCTGTCTTGCTAGTTGTTTGGCATAGGATGCCCAGCACTGTAGCTTGCTGGTCGTTGAGTGAAGCTGTGTGTTGGTGTTGAGATGGAGATCTCTGGGAGAGTTTTGCCATTTGATATTACATGGAGCTGGGAGGTCTGTTGTGGACCAGTGTCCTGAAGTTGGCTCTCCCTCCACAGAGGCACAGCACTGACTCCTGGCTGCAGCACCAAGAGCCTTTCATCCACTCGGCTCAGAATAAAAGGGAGAAAAAGTAGAAAGAAAGAATTAGTAGAAGAAAGAGAAAAAGGACGGAGGGAGGGAGGGACGAAGGAGGGAAGGAAGGAAAAAAGGAAAGAAGATAAAGTAAAATAAAGTAAGATAAAATATAATAAAGTTATTAAAATAAAAAATAATTATTAAGGAAAGAAAAGGACGGATAGAACCCTAGGACAAATGGTGGAAGCAAAGCTATACAGACAAAATCTCACACAGAAGCATACACATACACACTCATAAAAAGGAAAAGGGGAAAAAATCATAAATCTTGCTCTCAAAGTTCACCTCCTCAATTTGGGATGATTCGTTGTCTATTCAGGTATTCCACAGATGCAGGTACATGAAGTTGATTGTGGAGCTTTAATCCGCTGCTCCTGAGGCTGCTGAGAGCAATTTCCCTTTCTCTTCTTTGTTCGCACAGCTCCCGGGGCTCAGCTTTGGATTTGGCCCCGCCTCTGTGTGTAGGTCGCCGGAGGGCGCCTGTTTTTTCGCTCAAACAGGACGGGGTTAAAGGAGCCGCTGATTCGAGGGCTCTGGCTCACTCAGGCCGGGGGTGGGAGGGGCACGCAGTGCGGGGCGGGCCTGCGGCGGCGGCAGAGGCCAGCGTCATGACGTTGCACCAGCCTGAGGTGTGCCGTGCGTTCTTCCCGGTAAGGTGTCCCTGGATCACGGGACCCTGGCAGTGGTGGGCTGCACAGGCTCCCCAGAAGGGGGGTGTGGATCGTGACCTGTGGTCACACAGAGGCTTCTTCGTGGCAGCAGCAACAGCCTTAGCGTCTCATGCCTGTCTCTGGGGTCCGTGCTTTTAGCCGCAGCTCGCGCCCGTCTCTGGAGCTCATTTAAGCAGCGCTCTTAATCCCCTCCAGGTACGTGGGGCAGTTTCTTGCCTTTTGAGAGGTCTGAGGTCTTCTGCCAGCCTTCAGTAGGTGTTCTGTAGGAGTTGTTCCACGTGTAGATGTATTTCTGGTGTATCTGTGAGGAGGAAGGTGATCTCCTCGTCTTACTCTTCCGCCATCTTCCCGGAAGCCGTATCAGGGTCCGTTCTTAGTGTTGTGATACTTTTACTTTACCCATAGTTTTTCCTTTTCCAGAATAGTCATGTAGTTGGAATCATTCAGTATATAGTCGCTTCAGATGGGCTTCTTTCGCTTAGTGATATGCATTTAAGGTTGCTCCATGTTTCTTCATGGCTCAATAGCTCATTTCTTCTTAGCACTGAATAATGTTCCACTGTCTGGATATACCACAGTTAATATATCCACTCACCTACTAAAGAACATCTTGGTTGCATCCGAGTTTTGGCAATTATGAATAAAGCTGCTATAAACATCCATGTGTAGGTTTTTGTGTAGACATAGGTTTTCAGCTCCTTTGAGTACATACTTCGCGGTACAGTTGCTGGATTGTATGGTAAGAGTGTGTTTAGCTTTGCAAGAAACTGTCTTCCAAATTGACTGTACCGTTTTGCATTCCCATCAGCAATAAGAGGAGTTTCTGTTGCTACACATCCTTATCAGCACTTGGTGTTGTCAGTGTTCTGGATTTCGGACATTCTAATAGGTGGCTAGCCCTTGTTTTAAAGAAGTGTACACTACAATATTTGTGGGTAAAGAGGCATTGTAATATAATTTTCCATAGTTCAGAAAAAACTTGTGTGTGCTTATGTATATGTGTCCATCTGTAGCACATAGTAGACACTCACAAAGTAGTAAATATCAGTACTGATCCATCTACTTTATACTAGCTTCACCACCACTCCCACCTCCTTTACCTAATCTTCAGCTTCCTTCTTTCTGTTTTATATCCAAAATAACAGGAAGAAGGACTTACTATGGTGGTGGGGTTGGTGGGAGGAGGTGAGAGAAACACATTTCAGTTCCTTCTGGCTCTGACCGTAAATTCTGGAGCAATCGTTTTCAAACTTTGGCTGCACATGGGCTCACCCAAGGAGTTTTAAATGAATACTGATGCCTACGTCCATCCCTGGAGATTGTGGTTTAATTAGACTGGGGTCTGGTCTGGAGATTTAAAACCTCCCCAGGTTATTCCAAGGTGCAGACAAGTTTGAGAGCTACTACTCTCAGGTGACCTTATGATTTACAAATGCAAAGGAAAAATTTTGACAAGGAAATTGAGTCCTGGATTTATTAAACATTTAAATCCTCTAAATCCTGTAGAGGTAGGTATCTCTTATGTTTTTTAGCAAAGCAAACTTTGTGCATTCAGAGGAGCATCAAAGTGATTTTTTTTTAAACATCTTTATTGGAGTATAATTGCTTTACAATGTTGTACTAGTTTCTGCTGTATAACAAAGTGAATCAGCTATGTGCATACTTATATCCCCTCCCTCTTGCTTCTCCCTCCCACCCTCTCTATCCCACCCCTCTAGGTGATCACAAAGCACAGAGCTGATCTCCCTGTGCTAAGTGGCTACTTCCCACTGTTTTACATTTGGTAGTGTATATATGTCCATGCCACTCTCTCACTTTGTCCCAGCTTACCCTTCCCTCTGCCATGTACTCAAGTCCATTCTCTACATCTGTGTCTGTATTCCTGCCCTCCTGCCCCTAGGTTCATGAGAACCTTTTTTCTTTTTTAGATTCCATATATATTTGTTAGCATACGGTATTTGTTTTCCTCTTTCAGACTTACTTCACTCTGTATGACAGAGTCTAGGTCCATCCACCTCACTACAAAGAATTCAATTTCGTTTCTTTTTATGGCTGAGTAATATTCCATTTTATATATATATATATATGTGCCATGTCTTCTTTGTTTTTTAATCATCTTTATTGGAGTATAATTGCTTTACAATGGTGTGTTAGTTTCTACTTTATAACATAGTGAATCAGCTATACATATACATATATCCTCCCTCTTGCATCTCCCTCCCTCCCACCCTCCCTATCCCACCCCTCTAGGTGGTCACAAAGCTGATCTCCCTGTGCTATGTGGATGCTTCCCACTAGCTATCTGTTTTACATTTGATAGTGTATATATGTCCATGCCACTCTCTCACTTCGTCCCAGCTTACCCTTCCCCCTCCCCCTGTCCTCAAGTCTCCCTGTCCTCTGTGTCTGCATCTTTATTCCTGTCCTGCCTCTAGGTTATTCATGACTTTTTTTTTTTAGATTCCATATATATGTGTTAGCATACAGTATTTATTTTTCTCTTTCTGACTGACTTCAATCTGTATGACAGATTCTAGGTCCATCCACCTCACTACAAATAACTCAATTTCATTTCTTTTTATGGCTGAGTAATATTCCATTGTATATATGTGCCACATCTTCTTTATCCACTGATCTGTTGATGGACACTTAGGTTGCTTCCATGTCCCGCTATTGTAAATAGTGCTGCAATGAACGTTGTGGTACATGACATTTTTTTTAAAAAAAATTATTTTTTTTATTTATTATTTTTGGCTGTGTTCGGCCTTCATTGCTGCATGCGGGCTTTCTCTAGTTGCGGCGAGAAGGTGCTACTCTTCATTGCGGTGCACTAGCTTCTCACTGAGGTGGCTGCTGTAGTTGTAGCTCGTGGGCTCTAGAGTGCAGGCTCAGTAGTTGTGGTGCACGGGCTTAGTTGCTCCGCGGCATGTGGGATCTTCCTGGACCAGGGATTGAACTCTGTGTCCCCTGCCTTGGCAGGCAGATTCTTAACCACTGTGCCACCAAGGAAGCCCACGTGACTCTTTTGAATTATGGTTTTCTCAGTGTATATGCTCAGTAGTGGGATTGCTGGGTCGTATGGTAGTTCTATTTTTAGCTTTCTAAGGAACCTCCATACTGTTATCCATAGTGACTGTATCAATTTACATTCCCACCAACAGTTCAAGAGGGTGCCCTTTTCTCCACACCTTCTCCAGCATTTATTGTTTGTAGATTTTTTGATGATGGCCATTCTGATCAGTGTGAGGTGATACCTCATTGTAGTTCTGATTTACATTTCTCTAATGATTAGTGATGTTGAGCATCCTTTCATGTGTTTGTTGGCAATCTGTATATCTCCTTTGGAGAAATGTCTCTTTAGGTCTTCTGCCCATTTTTGGATTGGGTTGTTTGTTTTTCTGATATTGAGCTGCATGAGCTGCTTGTATATTTTGTAGGTTAATCCTTTTTCAGTTTCTTCGCTGGCAAATATTTTCTCCCATTCTGAGGGCTGTCTTTTCGTCTTGTTTACGGTTTCCCTTGCTGTGCAAAAGTAAGTTTCGTTAGATCCCATTTGTTTATTTTTGTTTTTATTTCCGTTTCTCTAGGAGGTGGGCCAAAAAGGATCTTGCTGTGATTTATGTCATAGAGTGTTCTGTCTATGTTTTCCTCTAAGAGTTTGATAGTGTCTGGCCTTACATTTAGGTCTTTAATCCATTTTGAGTTTATTTTTGTGTATGGTGTTAGGGAGTGTTCTAATTTCATTCTTTTTCATGTAGCTGTCCAGTTTTCCCAGCATCACTTATTGAAGAGGCTGCCTTTTCTCCACTGTATGCTCTTGCCTCCTTTATCAAAGATAAGGTGACCGTATGTGTGTGGGTTTATCTCTGGGCTTTCATATCCTGTTCCATTCATTTATATTTCTGTTTTGGTGCCAGTACCATACTGTCTTGATTACTGTCACTTTGTAGTATAGTCTGAAGTCAGGGAGCCTGATTCCTCCAGCTCCGTTTTTCGTTCTCAAGATTGCTTTGACTATTCGGGGTCTTTTGTGCGTCCATACAAATTGTGAAATTTTTTGTTCTAGTTCTGTGAAAAATGCCAGTGGTAGTTTGATAGGGATTGCATTGAATCTGTAGATTGCTTTTGGGTAGTAGAGTCATTTTCACAATGTTGATTCTTCCAAACCAAGAACATGCTATATATCTCCATCTGCTTGTATCGTCCTTAATTTCTTTCATCAGTGTCTTATAGTTTTCTGCATACAGGTCTTTTGTCTCCTTAGGTAGGTTTATTCCTAGATATTTTATTCTTTTTGTTGCAATGGTAAATGGGAGTGTTTTCTTGATTTCACTTTCAGATATTTCATCATTAGTGTATAGCAATGCCAGAGATTTCTGTGCATTAATTTTGTATCCTGCTACTTTACCAGATTCATTGATTAGCTCTAGTAGTTTTCTGGTAGCATCTTTAGGATTCTCTATGTATAGTATCATGTAATCTGCAAACAGTGACAGTTTTACTTCTTCTTTTCCTATTTGGGTTCCTTTTATTTCCTTTTCTTCTCTGATTGCTGTGGCTAAAACTTAAATAACTATGTTGAATAAGAGTGGTGAGAGTTGGCAGCCTTGTCTTTTTCTTGATCTTAGAGGAAATGGTTTCAGTTTTTAACCATTGAGAATGATGTTGGCTGAGGGTTTGTCATATATGGCCTTTATTATGTTGAGGTAGTTTCCCTCCATGCCTACCTTCTGGAGAGTTTTTATCATAAATGGTGTTGAATTTTGTCAAAACGTTTTTCTGCATCTATTGAGATGATCATATAGTTTTTATCCTTCAGTTTGTTAATATGGTATATCACATTGATTGATCTGTGTATATTGGAGAATCCTTGCATTCCTGGGATAAACCCCACTTGATCATGATGTGTGATCCTTTTAATGTGCTGTTGGATTCTTTTTGCTAGTATTTTGTTGAGGATTTTTCAGTCTGTGTTCATCAGAGATATTGGCCTGTAGTTTTCTTTTTTGGGACATTTTTTTCTGGTTTTGGTATCAGGCTGATGTTGGCCTTGTAGAATGAGTTTGGGAGTATTCCTCCCTCTGCTATATTTTGGACAAGTTTGAGAAGGATAGGTGTTAGCTCTTCTGTAAACGTTTGATAGAATTCACCTGTGAAGCCATCTGGTCCTGGGCCTTTGTTTGTTGGAAGATTTTTAATCACAGTCTCAATTTCATTGCTTGTGATTGGTCTGTTTATATTTTTTATTTCTTCCTGGTTCAGTCTCGTAAGGTTGTGCTTTTCTAAGAATTTGTCCATTTCTTCAAGGTTGTCCATTTTATTGGCATTTAGTTGCTTGTAGTAATCTCTCATGATCCTTTGTATTTCTGCAGTGTCAGTTGTTACTTCTCCTTTTTCATTTCTATTTCTGTTGATTTGAGTCTTCTCCTTTTTCTTCTTGATGAGTCTGGCTAATGGTTTATCAATTTTGTTTATCTTCTCAAAGAACCAGGTTTTAGTTTTATTGATCTTTGCTATTGTTTCTTTCATTCCTTTTTTTGTTTTTTTTGCTGTACGCGGGCCTCTCACTGTTGTGGCCCCTCCCGTTGTGGAGCACAGGCTCCGGACGCGCAGGCTCAGTGGCCATGGCTCACGGGCCCAGCCGCTCCGCGGCATGTGGGATCTTCCCGGACCGGGGCATGAACCCGTGTCCCCTGCATCGGCAGGTGGACTCTCAACCACTGCACCACCAGGGAAGCCATCTTTCATTTCTTTTATTTCTGAACTGATCTTTATGATTTCTTTCCTTAGGCTAACTTTGGGGGGGTTTTCTTTTCTTCTTTCTCTGATTGCTTTAGGTGTAATGTTAGGTTGTTTATTTGAGATGTTTCTTGTTTCTTGAGTTAGGATTGTATTGCTATAAACTTCCCTCTTAGAACTGCTTTTGCTGCATCCCATAGGTTTTGGGTTGTGTTTTCATTGTCATTTTTGTCTAGGTAATTTTTGATTTCCTGTGATTTCTTCAGTGATATATTGGTTGTTTACTAGCATATTTTCTAGCCTCCATGTGTTTGTATTTTTTGCAGTGTTTTTCCTGTAATTGATATTTAGTCTCACAGCATTGTGTTCGGAAAAGATATTTGATATGATTTGAATATTCTTAAATTTACCAAGGCTTGGTTTGTGACGGAAGATATGGTCTATCCTGGAGAATGTTCCATGAGTGCTTGAGAGGAAAGTGTATTCTGTTGTTTTTGGATGGGATGTCCTATACATATCAATTAAATCCATCTTGTTTAATGTGTCATTTAAAGCTTGTGTTTCCTTATTTATTTTCATTTTGGATGATCTGTCCATTGGTGAAAGCCGGGTGTTAAAGTCCCCAAGTATTGTTGTGTTACTGTCAATTTCATCTTTTGTTGCTGTTAGCATTTGCCTTATGTATTGAGGTGCTCCTTTTTTGGGTGCATAAGTATTTGCAATTATTATATCTTCTTCTTGGATCAATCCCTTGATCATTATGTAGTGTCCTTCTTTGTCTCTTCTAATAGTCTTTATTTTAAAGTCTATTTTGTCTGATATGAGAATTGCTACTCCAGCTTTCTTCTGATTTCCATTTGCATGGAATATCTTTTTCCATCCCCTCACTTTCAGTCTGTATGTGTCCCTAGGTCTGAAGTGGGTCTCTTGTAGACAGCATATATACGGGTCTTTTTTTGTATCCATTCAGCCAGTCTATGTCTTTTGGTTGGAGCATTTAATCCATTTACATTTAAGATAGTTATCGATATGTATGTTCCTATTACCATTTTAATTGTTTTGGGTTTGTTAATATAGGTCTTTTCCTTCTCTTGTGTTTCCTGCGTAGAGAAGTTCCTTTATCATTTGTTGTAAAGCTGGTTTGGTGGTGCTGAATTCTCTTGACTTCTGCTTGTCTGTAAAGGTTTTAATTCTCCATCGGATCTGAATGAGATCCTTGCTGGGTAGAGCAATCTTGGTTGTAGGTTTTTCCCTTTTACTTTAAATATGTCCTGCCACTCCTGGCTTACAGAGTTTCTGCTGAAAGATCAGCTGTTAACCTTATGGGTACTCCCTAGTATGTTATTTGTTGTTTTTCCCTTGCTGCTTTTAATATTTTTTCTTTGTATTTAACTTTTAATAGTTTGATTAGTATGTGTCTCGGCATGTTTCTCCTTGGGTTTATCCTGTATTGGACTCTGCGCTTCCTGGACTTTATTGACTATTTCTTTTCCCATGTTAGTCGAAAGTTTTCGACTATAATCTTTTCAAATATTTTCTCACGCCCTTTCTTTTTCTCTTCTTCTGGGACTCCTGTAATTCGAATGTTGGTGCATTTAACATTGTCCCAGAGTCTCTGAGACTGTCCTCAATTCTTTTCATTCTTTTTTCTTTTTTCTGCTCCCTGGCAATTATTTCCACTATTTTATCTTCCAGCTCACTTACCCATTCTTCTGTCTCAGTTAATCTGGTATTCATTCCTTCTAGAGTATTTTTTAATTTCAATAATTGTGTTGTTCATCACTGTTTGTTTGCTCTTTAGTTCTTCTAGATCCTTGTTAAATGTTTCTTGTATTTTCTCCATTCTGTTTCTGAGATTTTGGATCATCTTTACTATAATTACTCTGAATTCTTTTTCAGGTATGTTACCTATTTCATCTTATTTGGTGTTGTAGGTTTTTACCTTGCTTCTTTGTCTGTAACATATGTTTTGTCATTTCTTTTTTTTTTTTTATTTGATGGGTGGTGGTGTATTCCTGTCTTACTGGTTGTTTGGCCTGAGATGTCCAGTGCCGGAGTTTGCAAGCAGTTGGCTAGAGCTGGGTCTTGGTGCTGAGATGAGGACCTCTGGGAGGCCTCACTCCGATTGATATTTCCTGGGATCTGAGGTTCTCGGTTTGTCCACCTGTTTGGAGTCGGAGCCCCCACTGTAGGAGCTTGGACCTGACCTCCGACCTGCAAGCGGTCGCTGGGGGTTCCTCCTGTTCCCTTAGGTGTCCGTGTCCCCCACCCATGCCTGGTAGGTGCCCTAGTTGTGCGGCGACATGAATTCCACGTCTTCCTAGTATGCCATCTTGCCTCCCCCAAAGTGATTCTTAAACCTGGCATGATAATCAGAATTATGGGAGAAATTTCAGACCCCACTACCTGACTTCTGAATCTCTAGAAGAGCCTGTGCAAAAGTTTGTTTTTTTAAAAAAAAAACAACCAAAACAAAATCCCCAAGGAATTTTGAAGGTCAGTGAGGGTTTGTAACAGATGGGAACTGGGTGCACTTTTCTAAATTTTAGTGATCCTCTAGCCATGTCATTGACTTCCAGAGTACAGTGTCTACTCAGATTAATTTGTACTTACTATCAACCACGTAGTAGGTACTATGGAGTAGGGTTTCTTAATCCAGGCTCCATGGGTTTCCCTTTGAAATCCAACTTAAAAGGTTATAGGAAACACCTGAAGAACTGTTAAAATGCAGATTCTTAGCTTGACTAGCAGAGGTCCAGATTTTGTAGCTCTGGGAGGGGCCTAGGAATTGTTATTTTAATAATGTTTTAGGTTGATTTTGAAGCAGGTATTTCAAGGATCAAGTTTGGAACTCTTCCTTGGGGGAAACATAGATTCACTTCAAGTGGTCTTCAAGTTTGCAGTTGTATGCAGGATTGTGTATATGTGTGTCTATGTACATTCTGGGGGGATAGAGAGGCCTTACCTACTGGTACATCAGTTTCTCAAAAGGGCCAATGACCCATTATATAGGATAGAAAATTTGAGTAAGGTGCAGCCAGGAGTTTACAATCTGATAGGGAAATAAAAGATGGCATTTTTATCAGCTGCTATCTAAACATAGTAATAGTAAGTACTGGGGGTACAAAGTGCTTATGAGGGACCTAAAAGGAGAATAAAATTAACACAGTACTGACTTCGTGACAGGCACCATAGGGTGCTTTACATATGTTACACTGTATCATTCTCACCATAACCCAGTGTGCCAGGATTTATTGTCTTTAGTTTACAGATAAGTTTAAGTAATTTGCTTAAGGCTGGTTATTGAAGTCTGTTTCGCTGTATCACAGTTTTTCTTAAAATGTGACCACAGGCTCCTGGGGTTCCCCAAGGTTCTTTTAGAGGATTTGTGTGGTTCAAACCATTTCAAAATAATACTAAATTGTTATTTGTCTCTTTCACTGTATTTCTGTTTTGATCCAGTGATGGAACAAAAGCAATGGTGGATAAAACCATTGACACCTTAGTAGAAATCAAGACAGTGGCTCCCAACCATGTCTCAAGTCACACTGTTCCTTAACTGCCAGACACTCACAGGAAAACAGAATGCCATTTTCAATTAAGAACCTCCTTAACTAAGCAGTACAAAGGATTAATTTTATGAAGTCTTGATCCTTGAACACGTGTGTTTTTAACATCCTGTGTGATGAATCGGGAGTTTCTATGGAATACTGAAATGTAACGGTCATCTCGAGGAAAAGCAGTTGTTTTTGTCATGAGCTAAGTTAGTTGCTTTTCCTGTGGCACAGCAGTTTTATAGAAGAAATGATTGAAAGCTAAACTGATTATTTAGACATGGGTATTTGGCAGCCATTTTCTCAGAATGAATTAAGCGAGCTTATGGATTCAAAGAAAACAACTGACAGTGTTGCCAAGGATAAAACTTGAGCTTTCAAGTGAAAATTAGAATTTTGGAAAACTTTATTTTCTACCATGAACTTGACAACTTTTCAATAGTTGAAGGCTTTTCTGATGAAATTGGAAGTGATATGAATGTGATTTTAAAAACTATTTTATAATTGAATATAACATTTGGAAGATCTGCATAACTCAGTGAATCAGTATTTTCCAAATAACCAATATATGATGTTAAAAAATTGTCCATGAGTAAAAAGATTTATTCAAAGTGCAGAATAGAACAATAAATGTAAGAGTATGAAAAGTTCATTAATATTGTTTCCGATTCCACATGGCAACTAACATTTAAGAAAGATGACTTGTAGAGTTTTGGTGCGGTATCAATACGTAATACCCACAATTATCTGAAAAGGCTGCCAAAATACTCCTCCCTTTCCCAACTGCATATTCTGTGCGGCTGTTTATTCTTCAGATGTTCCCATCAAGATCATATACTGTAACATAGTAACTGCAAAGCAGATGTAAGAATCCAGCTTAAAGAGATTTGCAAAGTGGGGGCTTCCCTGGTGGCGCAGTGGTTGAGAGTCCGCCTGCCGATGCAGGGGACACGGGTTCGTGCCCCGGTCCGGGAAGATCCCACATGCCGCGGAGCGGCTGGGCCCGTGAGCCATGGCTGCTGAGCCTGCGCGTCCGGAGCCTGTGCTCCACAACGGGAGAGGCCACAGCAGTGAGAGGCCCATGTACTGCAAAAAAAAAAAAAAAAAAAAAAAGAGATTTGCAAAGTGGAAAACAGTGCCAATTTATTCACGATTTGAGGGGTAAATATAGTTATTTTTCATAAAAGTGTGTTATTTATGCCAGTATGTACTGAGTTTATTGTTCAGTGAATTAACAAATGTTTAAAAGTTGTTTCAGTTTTAATTTGTAATACGGTAATTATTGATAGAATTCATTTAAACAAAACCTCTTTGAGGTCTTCAATAGGGTTTAAGAGTGTAATGGGATTTGGAGACTATGCTGATCTCTCAGCATTCACAAGAACCTCCCAGCATTTGCTATAGCGTCTTTAAGAGCTGGCTGGAAATTTAGCAACTGAAGAATTGGGGCTGATGCTGTGAAACAATGCTCCAGGCAGAGGGACCAATGTGAGCTGAGGTCCAGAGATGTGAAAGTTTGGACAGCATTTCGGAAACAATGGATAGTCCACTTCAGTTCGACAAGTATCTGCCTTGTGCCTTTTGTGTGGTAGATCCATACTGGGGAATAAGACGCATTATTTACCTTTAGCTCACAGTTCGTATGCATGGGAACACTGGCTATTTTTTTTTTAATTTATTTATTTTTGGCTGTGTTGAGTCTTTGTTTCTGTGCGAGGGCTTTCTCTAGTTACGGCAAGCAGGGGCCACTCTTCATCGCGTTGCGCGGGCCTCTCACTGTCTCGGCCTCTCTTGTTGTGGAGCACAGGCTCCAGACGCGCAGGCTCAGTAGTTGTGGTGCACGGGCCTAGTTGCTCCACGGCATGTGGGATCTTCCCAGACCAGGGCATGAACCCGTGTCCCCTGCATTGGCAGGCAGATTCTCAACCACTGCGCCACCAGGGAAGCCCCCAGGAGCACTGACTTCTGATGGGAAAGCAGCCAAGGATACACATGGCTTGACCTCAACATTATTTTCCTAGGTACTGTCTTTAAAAAAACAAAACAAAACACTTTGCTTAATTTCATAATAATTCTTCATTCATCTTTTTTCCAGCGTCTTACATTGAATTAACTGTAATGCCTTTGGACTTTATTATCCAGGCAGTCTTTGGCAGCTGCCTCACTTTTTCTTTGTGGACACCTTTTTCCTTATGCAGCCAGTTTTACACAGATGCCGGTGAAATCCTTCAGCTAATATATGAGCAAGTTATGTCCATGAAAATTAATGGGAGCCAGATATGTGCACCGGGGGAAGGATATGCTTCAAAAAGTCAGTTTACACAGTGTTCCTTGTTATGTTCTCATTGTTGGATTTCTATTTTAATTCTACTTAATGAATGGTATTAGATGCCCTGTGTCTAAGGTTAGTGACATCAGATATGCTTCTAGTTGTGTTTCATGTCTTGGGCCGTCCAGAGCAATCATTTAGAAGTGGAATTAACCTCACCTCCTGTGATGCTCAGACCAACTTAACGGTTTCTGATACCGTTCAATGCCAAAGTCTCCACAAACAAGAGAATACGATTAAGAAACAAATAAAGGAGAAATAACAGATTGCTTGTAAAGCATATGACTTTGAGATGATAAATGACACATTATTCCCTAAAAGAGCATTCCTAATAAGAAAAACAAACAAACAAAACCATCGCACAAATGCATGGATATTCAGGAGAGGAGACGGACCGTTTCTTCCGGGATCCTTTTATGAGTAGTGCAGTTTGTCAAGAAACCTTGGTTTCATTAAAGATCGTTTATCCTTGTACTAATAAACCAGATTTACTGAGAAACGCCAGAACATGATGGCAAACATAGACCATATGTTTATGTTATTATCTACTTATTGGCTTCTGGATACAAATTGATCCTCTGTTGAACTGGCTGTCTCAGCCTTTCTAATAGGCTCAGGAAGTGCCTGGCCGTTTTGCTCACAGGAGCCAATGAACCTGGTCATCCTTCATTGCTGTTGTTATTCTCAATAATCTTTCCTAACGTCTTACAAAGGAACACCTAATAAGTGCCTTAACGCTCCATCAGCATCAGTGACATTATTACTGAAGGAACCTTTCACTGTTCCCCTGCCCTTCTGCTTCTGGTGGCTATAACATGTTCTTAGCACTAATGCAAGATTTCAGCACATCAAGAAGCATTCCTTGGATTGAGCTTTGTCATTTGAGCGTTTGCTTTTGAGGGAGTATGTATAGGAAAACACGTCTTCTTGCTTTTACTCAATGATTATGTTCGTAATGTTTCTTCCTATGAAAACTCCTTCCTTCGAGTGCCTATGTACTAGGACTGTGCAAGGAACTTTATTTATAGGATTCTCTTGTTTACAACTCTTCAAGGAAACTACTATGATGATTATCTTTTCCTTTTTTCAAAGATGAAGAAATTGAGACCGGGAGAAGCTAACAAACTGGCATTAAACTGCACAGATTTGGACCCAGACGAATTGGCTCCCAGATTGGGCTTTTCATGCCTTTGCACTTCACTGTATTTTCGGGGGAAGGGAGGGTTGGATCAACACCAAGGGGTCTGTGTCATTTGCCATGACTTGCTGTCTGGGACCACTCTCCAGCAAGGCCTCTGTCCTCGTCAGCTTTGCTTCCCACGCATTCATTGTAGAAGCTGATAGCTGCCATTACATATATATCTACATGTATCTGTGTATGTATAGCCTGTACTTAGGAATTCGCCTCCAATCCCTTTAGAAAGTAGATTAAATTAAATAACAATTAAGTGGTGACATGCAAACATGCAGAGTTTTCTAAGCATCGTTGAATGATTCGTTTTCTAAGGAGGAGGTTTGTTTTTACATTTTCAAACTTTCATGAAGCCTGTGGCTCAGGCTCTGACATCAGACAGACCTCAGTGGTCCTCACAGCTCTGCCCTTACTGACTATATGAAATGGGCAGGTAATTAACTTCTTTGAGCCTTAATGATCTCATCTGAAAAACAGGGCTAGCTTTGGAGCTACTTCACAGGGTCCTTGTGGGCATTTCATGGACTCCTGTGTGGAACCTTTAGTGCAGCATTATTACAGAGTATGCATTCTGTGATTGGTGCTATTTTAGTACCAGTGTTCACTTTTAGCCATCACGTGTCAATCACTCTAGCTTTTAGAAGAGGTCATTCATGCCTTCATTCATTCATCTGCACACAGTGTAGCAACCATGAACACTTAGTTACCCTCCTTAAAGAACTTTGGGTTTAATGAGCAACTGAACACATACGCTTTATTTTTTAAATGAAAATAGAGTGAAAACATTGACTCTGTGCTCAGTGAGTGACATGTTGGTTTTGCACATTCATCCGGACAGGATGTGCATCCTGAGACCAAAGATGAAAGCCAAGATTATGTTTCCTAAATAACGCTATTTTTGTGTTTGGTTTTTGTCTTAACAGTCTCCTTTGTTAAGAAGGTGTTTCTCTTCAGAGGGTCTGTTAGCTGAAGTGTGGTTGTGCTGCTGTAGACCCAGAGTGTGGGTGCCTTCGGTCCCCCTAAGGAGCAGTGACGGGGCTACACTCGCAGGTTCCGAGCACAGAGCAGTGTTTGCGTGACTCCTCTTCCCTTTCAGCTTATTTGCCCCACTCTGTGTCCAAGCCTCCTCACAGAGACTATAGGTTTCCCAGGAAAGTTTATTTTAGTACTTTATTTGTGCGCTATAACTTCCCTTTCCTATCCTCTTAAAGGCACTCTTTTTTTTGTGTGTGTGTGTGGTACGCGGGCCTCTCCCTGCTGTGGCCTCTCCCGCTCTGAAGCACAGGCTCCGGACGTGCAGGCTCAGCGGCCACGGCTCACGGGCCCAGCCGCTCCGCGGTGTGTGAGATCTTCCTGGACCGGAGCACGAACCCGTGTCCCCTGCATCGGCAGGTGGACTCTCAACCACTGCGCCACCAGGGAAGCCCTAAAGGCACTCTTGATGGCCTCTAATCGTTGCTACCTATGTTTCTGAGGACGTGCTCTTTTTAGTCACTATGGGAACGGGTCCAAGCCACCTAGAGTGTGTCTCAAACATCACAAGGAACAGAACCAGTGCGCAGACTGGCTGCTGAGCCGTTGCGTGGCCTGAAGGGCTGGGAGCTTAGTTTTAACTTGAAGTTTATGAATTGAAATGAAATGATTTTGGGGTAAAAAGCAGATGAATCAGTAGGTTTTAGCACAGTGGCTGTCCAAATGATGGCAGATGTGGGGATGGGGAAGAAAAGCTACATTTCAACGTGTTATAAGGTCTCAAAGTACTACGGATGAAGAGACACCAAAGGCACCGGCCTCTATACGCAAAGTGTACGTGTCACCTGTAAGATACATTAAAATGTTAAAAGAATCTTGGGTAACTGAATCACTTTGCTGTATAGCAGAAATTAACACAACGTTGTAAATCAACTATACTTAAAAAATTAAGAGTATCCAAAGAAAAAAATGTTAAAAGAATCTTTAATGGAAAGTTAATGGGACTTGCTATTCTGAATAATCTGCCTATTTATTTTTTCTTAAACAAATCCATTCCAAATACTGTTGAGTAAATAAATCTCAAGTTGAATGTGCACGGCAAAGTCAGATTCCGAAAGAAAATCCCGTGATAAGAACAATTAATGATGTGATTTCTTTCTAATTCAACCAGCGATGTCTCTTGAAGGGGCTGCATTCTCTAGATTCAAGTTCTCAGAGTTAAGTGCAGGGATGTTATTTGGTTTCCCAGTCAGTAAAAATGGTGCAGCAAGATCTGGAATGGTTTTCCCTTACTCTAGGAAACTGCAAGTCTTTTGATAAAATAATACCATTTTAGACATTTATTTAGATTTGGAGGACATTGTGACAGTGAAAATAAAGAGCAGACAGATCTGTTCAGAACATATAAAGATACCATTGACGCAGCACCATTCCAGTTAACAACACCTGTGCTAAAGCCCACCTGGCAGTTTTATTTTTATGTTGCAATTACAGCGTGAGGTAAAATGGAAAGCTACCGGGACGTCTCCTTATCCAGGCACAGGATGCATGGAAGCAGACTCCTACATAGGCTGTAAGTCAGGGAAGCGATTTCATATACTTTACCCGGACTTGCTTTTAGAATTTTGGGGTCTCCTCTGCCATGGATTTTTTGGTGAACATTCAGCTCCATTACGTCTGGGACCATTGTGTGGATTGTAGGCAATGTGCTATATCTCTTTCCTCCGCTTCTTTCTGCCACATTCTGAGTCACAGTCCCTCATGTATTTGTTTTTGTTTCTCTTTAATCTTGCAATCGATTAATTAATATTTATCATGATGATGATGGTGGTGATTTTAATAGCCTTCCTTTAACAGCTGCTGAGAAGATGGATCTGAGATTCATAGAAGGGGCCAGCATGTTTGCATTTTCTAGTATTTTAGAGGTTTAATTAAAAACCAGAAACTTTTAAGCTCAGTTTGGTCTATTCTCTTAATCTTTTGGTCTTTGGCAGAAAATTCTGAAAATCAAAGCACGCTAGCTATTTTTAATTCATAGGTGTTTTTGCTCATTTGAATTGTAAATGTCAGATCTTACCAAATGTTTGTTACATTTCTTTAAACTTGGAGATTTCGATGGCTTTCCTGCATTGTGAAGTGGAATCCCCTGGTCACCTCTGCACACATACACACGTTATGAAGCTGGCTCTTTATTTTCTCTCAGGTGGACCCCTTTAAAATGTTTTAATGAAAAAAATTGGATGTAAGATACAGAGATTTACTTCACAGGAAACCTTTATGTGGCTCCATCTATTTTGTAAAGTGGGAGAAATTAGTTTTACAGTCAGGACCACCTCTCTCTTCACAGGGGTGAGCTAGCTGTGAAATCCAGCCTGATTCAGCTCCCCATATACAGCTGGGGGAAGAGGGTCCTTTTTTCACTTGATCCATCCAGAGAGGTGATTTTTTTCTCATTCTTACAAATCACATGGCATGTGCTTGCAGCAGCCCTGAAGAGGGCATTTTTAAAGACAATTTTTAAAAATGTTTTAAAACGATAAAAACTACCCCTTATTTATTATCTTTTTTATTGACGTATAGTTGATTTATAATGCCATGCTAGTTTCAGGTGTACAGCACAGTGATTCATTTATGTATATACACACACACACACGCATATATATTCTTTTTCAGATTCTTTTCCCTTATAGGTTATTATAAAATATTGAGTATAGTTCCCTGTGCTATACAGTGGGTCCTTGTTGATTATTTTATATATAGTTGTGTGTACATGTTAATCCCAGCCCCCTAATTTATCCCTTCCCCCACCTTTCCCCTCTGGTAACCGTAAATTTGTTTTCTATGTCTGTGAGTCTCTTTTTGTTTTGTAAATAAGTTCATTTTTATATATTTTTTTAGATTCCACATATAAGTGACATCATATGATATTTATCTTTCTCTGTCTGACTTACTTCACTTAGTATGATAATTTCTAGGTCCATCCATGTTGCTGCAAATGGCATTATTTCATTCTTTTTAATGGCTAGCATTCCATTGTGTTATATATATACCACATCTTCGTTATCCATTCATCTGTCGATGGGCATTTAGGTTGCTTCCATGTCTTGGCTATTGTAAATAGTGCTGCAATGAACACTGGGGTGCATGTATCTTTTCGATTTATAGTTTTCTCCAGATATATGCCCAGGAGTGGGATTGCAGGGTCATATGGTAACTAGGTTTTTTATTTTTTGAGGAACTTCCATACTTTTAAAAAAAATCTGACAATGGAGTCATTGCCAAGTAAAACAACCATGATGCAAAGTCTCAAGTTTCTGGGAGCATCAAAATATGTTTCTGTTTCCACAAGTAAATTTGTGTACACACACACAACACACACACACACACGGAGGTATCTAATTTTCAATATGGCTGTGGCTCCCTATTTAACAATGTATTATAATGATATCCCAAAAGGTTGAAGGTAGTAACCTTTCTGCTATACATTCACGCTGGAAAAAATTGATTATAGAAATTACTAGTAAGCGATACATATTCATTGAGTTTAGAAAACTATTTCTCTAGAAAACATTGTTAATGTCAGAATAACGATAACTAAATTCGTTTACCTGTAATTCAGAGTCCCAGTATTTGCAATGTTAATTTGCATAGTCTATTTTCTGTTTTGATCGGAAACAGACAGTGGCCAGTAAACAAGTTGACAGGGAATTCTAGAAATCAACTTTCAGGCTATGTTATAACTAGAATTACCATAAAATTTATCTTGCAAACATGGACCCTTTTGAGAGTGAAAGGGAGAACTCTGTGGAGACAGCAGGTGTTAAGTAGAGCTATCCCAGGCAAGTGGAGTATATGAAGACCTAGGTTACCCATCACAGACTAATCTGAATTAATAATTCAATGTGGGCTCTGGGATATTGTGGTACTTCACGTATTAATGTCTTGAACACGCACCAGGCGCTTTGTGGTGTGCAAATGCTTGCATACTTGTGGTGTGTACAAACATGAGTCAAGGACAGATTCTGCCTTTGAGGAGCTTACAATCAAATAGGAGGTAAAAGACAGGTCTGTACAGCCTGGTTCGGCTCCTTTAAGATGCTGCCTCTGGCCTGGTAAGATGTGTCAGGCGCTGTCAGAGAAGTGTAGAATTCCCAGACCAAAGAGCTACATGGTGCGACTCACTAGCCTGAACCTCTCTCCTCACTGTGTTCTCTCAACTACCTTCGTTCTCATCTCCCATTCAGTCTCCGGCAGGCCTTGGGGTCGCTCGCCCTGGTCCCACTCGGTGTCTTTGCCTTGCCTTCCTGTCCCTAGGTTGCTCATCTCACCGTCCTCTTCTGGTCCTTCCTCCCCCCACCTCAGCGGGACTTGCCCTCCTCTGATCTCTCCTCCAATCGTTCTGGAAAAATGGCAGCTTCCTACATGTTTTATGGATTTCGTTTCAGCCTTTTATAGAGTGGATTCATTTTATTTGCATATGTACACTGATTTGTTAGTAGGGGGGAGATTGTTTATTAGCCAATTTTCTCTCCAATGATACAGGGAAGATTTTTAAACCCCAGTTGCAACTCATTTTGAGTTTTGTGTATTATAATTTTCGTTTAAAATTGCACCATGCATGTCGTGTTGTCTCCTGTTTTAACTTATTTTTATGTTGTCTTTCCCTGGCAAAAGTCGTGATTCTTTTTATTGTATTCTGTGCAATAGAGCAGGAAAAGAATAATAAAGCAAACCAATTAAAAAGGAGATAACTTATAAACTTCTCACTGAGCTAATAATACTCTGTCTACTGAATAATATTCTCGAATATTTCCATGAGTCTCAGGGAATATTAGATAAGCATAATTTATTTCTGAGCATGGAGCATTTGGAAGACAGTGATCATCATTAAGGGAAAACGAACTAATTGCAGGAAGTCCAAAATGAAATCCAGTGATGACTGGTTCTATATTGCTTAAGGGAAGCAGTTAGTTATTTAGCTATTATCTCTTCGATCTGATCAATATAGACAGTCAAACTGGTTAATTTAGGCCCTAAATAAAGAGCCCTCAGAGCATCTTCAGAGGGCTCATTGATAAACCTGATTCAGTTCTAAAAGTGTTGAAATTTCAAGAGAGAGAGAAGAGTTCATATTTAGGAAACAGCCATCAGTTCTTCTCTGTTTATCAAATGCCCAACAGTGTAGAGCCCTGGGGGTTTTGCAGCAAATAAAATAGACCCCTTTCCTGTCCTTAAGGTTTTCAGTGTGGTGGAGAAGACACTGCATATGAAATGTGGAATGTACTGAATGTTTCTGATACATGGATACACGGGAGCTACGTAGATGAATCCTAGGCTGATAGGCACTCAGATTTGGTAGAGGCATTTTAACTATTTAGTGCAAGTGCCAAGTAAAATCATTTCTAAGGGGTGAGGATGTTTCAGCAGGTGGAGCAAATGTTGACAGGAAGGCAGAGAACATGGGCAATGAAAGAGGAAAGGACATGCTAAAGCATGGCCTCGTAGGAGCATGGTGAGGCCATATTTTGACTGCCCTTGAAAATCTGTTCAAAGAATGCTTCAATTGGCAGGTAATAGGGCCACTGAAGTTCTGTTGCTATTATTTTTTTAGCAGAGAAATGACATAAGAACTGAACTTAAAGGAAAATGAGTCTGGCAGTTGTATGCTCAACGGATGGGAACAGGAGAAGAGTTTGGAGGCTTCTGCTATTGTGCAGGGACAGATGGTGAGGTTGAATGAGGATGGTGATAGTGGGGCTGCAGAGGCAAGAGACTCGGCCAACTATGGAAAGCAGTATGGTGACACCTTAAAAAATTAAAACTAGAATTACCATACGATTCAGCAATTCCACTTCTGGGTATATACCCAGAAGAATTGAAAGCGAGGTCTTTTTAAAATTTTTTATTTTAACTTTCCCTATAATCCAAGTGAAAACTAGCTGAGAAGTTCAGCTTCATTAGTTGTGTCACCCAGGCTCAGTATTTGTGGCGCATGGGCTTAGTTGCTCCGTGGCATGTGGGATTTTCCCAGACCAGGGCTCGAACCTGTGTCCCTTGCATTGGCAGGCAGATTCTTAACCACTGCACCACCAGGGAAGTCCTGAAAGCAAGGTCTTGAAGAATTATTTGTACACCCCTGTTCATAGCAGCACTATTCACAATACACAAAGCGTGGAAGCAAGTCAGGTGTCCGTTGTTGGATGAAGGGATTAAACAAATGTGGTCTATATGTGCAATGGAACTTTTTTTCAGCTTTACAAAGCCAGAAAATTCTTAGACATGCTTCAACATGGGTAAACCTTGAGACCATTATGCTAAGTGAAGCAAGCTAATCACAAGAAAGACACGCATTGCGTGACTGAAGTTATATGACTGACGTAGAGACTAATCAAAACCATAGAGGCAGAAGGTAGAAGGGTGACTGCCAGGGCTGAGGGGGAGGGAAAATGGAGAGTTGTTTAAAGGGTTTAGAGTTTCAGTCTTCCAAGATGAGAAGAGTTATGGAGGTTGATTGCAAAAAAAAGTGTGCATGTGCTTAACACTACTGAACTGTATGCTTGAAAATGGTTAAGGTGGTAAATTTTATGTGACATGTATTTTACCACAGTTTTCAAAAGAGAAACATGGCAGACAGTGCATCCACAGGGTTTGAGCTGTAAGGACTAAAAAGAAGGGATCGAAGTTGGTTTTAAGGTTCTGACTTAATGTGAGTAAGGAAAAAAATGGCGACATTAATAGAGAGACATCAGGTAGAGAAGGTTGGTTTGGAGCGGTTGGGATAGAAAGTAGGATCTGGTGGGAAGGGTAACTTGGATTTTAAAATATTGACCTGAAGGTTCTGGTGGGACATCCTGATGGAGGTAGTTGGAAGGAGAAGAGCCAAAAAGAGGTTTATTTATCCTTTTCCCAGGTTGATAAAACTTACCTATCTTGTATGTTTGATAAGCTTATCCATGATGTTGTCAATAAAGTTTCCTAATGACTCAGTGCAGTATCCCTTTCAGGTAAAATTATGGATATGTTGCCTAAAAGTGACCCTAATGGTAGGAATTTCAGGAGAAATATCAGGGCTTGGGTTTTTAGGCAAAGCCCTTTTATATTCCTTAAACAATATTTGATGAGAAGGGAGTGACATCAAAGGCCAGCCTTATAGCCTGAGTCAAAATTACTTGAAGCAACTATGATGGTTTTTGTCTCTCCTATAGCCTTAGATGATTTTCCTATTTATAGCACTCACCGATTGTTTCTGGAAAAGCAGCAGTGTTGGTTTAAGTTCTTTGGATATTTCTCAATGAAAATGGGGGTGATAACAATAATATTGTATAAGCAAGGATAATAGTATTATCATGATGAATTCCCTTTGTTTTTCCTACTATTATATGTGCTGTGTAGGAGAGGGACCGTATCTTCTTCATCTTTGTAATCCTAAGAACTGGTAAACTGCCTGGTGCAGCGTAGTAATAAGTTCATGGACCTGATCATAGAATTAAAGAAGTTACAAGGCAAGAAACTAGAGAGGCCACGTAGTCCCTCCCCTTTGCTGTCAAATGGAAAGGTGAAGTTCAGAGCAATAGGTGGGCTTGCCCAAGGAAGTGCTGGTGGGCTAGTTGGGACTAGAACCTGGGTCTCCTGACTCACAGCCCAGTCTTACTTCCATCTTACCCACAATTTCATGAAAGTTACTTATGCTCACAAACCACAAGTTACATGTAATGGTACCCTTGGTAGTGCCCAGCATAGAATCCTGCACTTAGTAATTGATAACTATTTGTTGGATCTCTTCCTTCGAAAGTATAAAGGAGGTAAGGGGGAGAAGAAGCATCTTACCCCTGAATGACACCTAAGAGTTCTTATTTGAATTCTTATTCTGATACAAAGAATTTATAGACATTGGGTTATCAAATAAAATTCAAGGCTTCCCTGATGAAAATGAAGTCTTTTCTAATAATCTTACTTGTAATAATATTACTAGCTGCATATTATAAGCGAATGGGTCACACAAAAATTTTTCAGTTCTTTTTGGTCGATCATGACAGACACTGGAGAAGTCTGAAGTTGTTGAAGGTAAATAATCCCCCCCAGCCTTGGTACAGCTCATAAAAAACGCAGGCCTCGGATCAAATTCTGCCATAATAGAGATATTTATGAAATGGATATTAATTAGAAAGCCAGCACAAAATAGAACATACAACAGTTGTATAAGCCCAATCAAGTCCCAGCTCTCTGTCCTTTAGCATATTCTGACCACCATCGTGCATGCAGTTTACTTGAGACAAACGCAACCATATTCCACCATCACAATCCTTTCCCTTTATAGACAGTATCGGGCAACTGAAAATCCTCCTAAACTGATGGCCAAACACAGAACTATTTAGTTAGGTGCTGTCCTTAAAGATGAAGGGAGGGGCTTCCCTGGTGGCGCAGTGGTTGAGAGTCTGCCTGCCAATGCAGGGGACACAGGTTCGTGCCCCGGTCCGGGAAGATCCCACATGCCGCGGAGCGGCTGGGCCCGTGAGCCATGGCCGCTGAGCCTGCGCGTCCGCAGCCTGTACTCCGCAACGGGGGAGGCCACAACAGTGAGAGGCCTGCATACCGGGGAAAAAAAAAAAAAAAGATGAAGGGTTAGGCGTCACTGGATTTTATTCTGTATTCATGCAAAGGAGTTGAGTATCTCCAAAATGTCTTAAACCAGTCCTCACCTAGAATACTTTTAATTTAATCAGTAAGAACCCTTTCTAAAATTTATCCTTCTCTTCATGTGGCCACTATTTTTATCAATGAAAACCCATTGCTGATATTCATTAAGCTAATTAGCAAAGCGTTGGTTGGTGATTGAGATGTGGGTGGTTCAAGTTACTGTGGTAGCTGCTTCTGGTAACAGATTTCCTGAATAGAACGCCAGGAGACCACCCTGGTCTTTGCATTCTTGATTTGATATCTAGGCTGAGCTTTCACTGGGTAATATACACGTGATGTTCACACCATGTATGTATTTTACAGTATGTTATAGAACAACATAATACTATGTTGTTTTTTTATTAATGAGGTCATTTCAGATAAACTGGTTAAGGACCCAAAGTAGAATTTGAGAGCTACTTTTAGTACCTTATTTCTAGGTCAGATGTCTTTTTCTCATGAATGTCAATGAACTGATGTACACTGATGGCAGATATGGAGCTTTAAGCTGTGACTTAGTTAAATGACTTTTTTAAAGTATGTAGAAATAAGTGTAGAGAGAGAACCAAGGAGAGGATCCAGAGCCCCTGATTTCTTTGCCAGTGTGTATTTCATGTGGGGGGATCCCACGGTGTGAGCAAAGAAGGACATTTCTGCGAGAGAAGTAAGTGAGATACTAACATTAGGTCACCCCTAAAACACCTCTCTCCTCACTGTTAGGGCTGGGGAAACTTAATTCTGTACTTCTGGCCGATGTTTGTCTCTCTTCTTACCTTGGGGACCGTTATCAAATGTCACTGGCCTCCAAGGCCAGGGTCCTCGTCACCTGCAGCTGAGAGATCTGAAGGGCGTGGCCCCCAGGTGTTCACACTGCGCCCCTGGGGTTATACTTTCTGGTCACATGATGGTGGCAGCCAGGAGGACAGTGCCTGTGGTGACAATGACCTGGCTGAGTGTAAGCCCAGTGGTCTATCTGGGGTTATCTCCTTCTATCTTACCTAGAAAATCCTACACCAACACTAAATCCCTGGTGCTTTAGATTCTGTTCAGAAACATTGGACTAACAACTTCTTAACATCCTTTTTGGAAGAGTTTTATTCCAAAGTCTCCACTTCTAAGGCACCTACGACCTCAGAGTATCCCTCCTGCATTCTTCCTGTTCTCCTCTTATCAACCCCACCCCAAATGTCCAGGCTCTTGGAGACACAGAGGCCCCTGAGAAGGTATGGACAGGGTGGATATTTTTTTAAAATTAGGTTTTCATGCAAACAGTAAAGGAATCCTAGCAGACCCAAGATTTCTCCCACCACCATTTTAGGCTTTTGAGACCAGATACAGAATTGAGAGATTTATTGCCTCTACTGTTCGGTAATTATTTGCCCTAACCTGTGTAGGTTCTTTGGTTTTGATGGCTACTTCCTATCCTTTAGGCTGTACAGATATTCTGAAACTCAGTAACTCCATGGCCATGGAAATTACTGTTTTAACTGAGGAGTGATTCTGAGATCTTGACTAACTCAAGACACTATTTCAGAAATTCATGTCAGTGATAGTGTTTTATTCCATCGTTTCTGCATTTTGTTCTGGGAAGTGACTGGATACCACCTGGCCAAAACTGAATTAAGTCTCATCCTCTATTTGAAGACTGAGCTGTTTTCTATAAGCTCAACTTTGTTATATAAAGTACTGACTTCTTTTCCCCTTTCAAAAAAAATTAATTTTTTTATTTTATTTATTTTTCTTTTATTTTTTTAAATTATTTTTATTTTTAATTTTTTTAATTTTTCTATGCAGAAAACACAGTAAAATCAAGTCACGGGTAACATTTAAAATACCCAGAAATGAAGTTATGACTTAACCCAATATGTATTCTAAACGCTTGTTTAATGGAGTTTATGAAGGTTTAGAATGTGTAATTAAATTTTTGAAAAATGAAATTAGTCTTAATTTTACATAAGGTAGAAATCTCTTTGGCCATAGAAAATATAATGAAAAATGTGTTTTAGTTTTTAAACCACTGAACTTCCTAGTTGGGTGAGTTTCAGACTATAGCTCTTGGCTTCCAAGTGTGGCCTCTCTCTTGTTCTCCCAACCTGCTTCTGCTGAGTCCCTTCATCCTAGTGCTGGGGGTGAGGAGAATCAACATTTTTATTGAGCAACAAATATCTGTCAAGCGCTCCAGTAGGGACTTTATACACACACTATGCCATTTATTCATTGATTTATTATCTTTTATTGCTTAATACTATTTTATTTTAAGGATACACTACTTTTTTGTCCCATTCATCAATTGATGGACATTTGGGTTATTTCCACTTCTTAACAAGTATGAATAATGCTGCTATGAATATTCATGTACTTACGTTTGTGTGGACACATGTTTTTATTTCTCTTGGTTATATGTCTAGGAGTGGGATGCTGGGTTTTATGGTAACTCTTTTTACCCCTTTGAGGAACTAGCAGACTGTTTTCCACAGTGGCTGTACCATTTTACATTCTCACCAGCATTGGATGGGGCTTCCCATTTCTGTCTCCCTCTTTTTTTTTTATAGTCATCTTAGTGGGTGTCAAGTGGCATCTCATTGTGATTTTGATTTGCGTTTCCCTGATGGTTAATATTGTTGAGCATCTTTCCATGTGCTTATTGGCCATTTCTGTATCTCCTTTGAATACTCCTTTGTATTCTCCATTGGAGAAACGTGTATTCACATCCTTTGCCCATTTTTAATTGGGTTATTTGTCTTTCTGATGTTCACATTATGCCATTTAATTCTCTGTTTTTGAGATGAGGAAACAGAGGCTTAGAGATGTTAAGACCTGATCTTAGGTCTGCCAGCTGGGACATAGTAGAACAAGGATGCATAGATTGGCCACACAAATTTCGTTGTTTTCCAACTTTGCAGCATTTACTGGATTTCAGTTTCTTGTTTACCAGTGGCATGGGGTCTCCACAGACTCCCAGATGTTTGAAATCATCCCTTTTTGTCCAAGCTTTGGGTACTCTCAGTCTGGGTAATTCTGTCCACAGCAGATTATACTTGGTGGCCTGGCTTTTTGATTGGATCATGCAGACTTGTAAAAAACATACATAACAATAAGAGAAAGAGCCTAGCTGTATCTTAAAGATGCTCAATATGTGTTTCCGTCTTCCTTCCTTCCTCCTCTTTTTCCTTCTTTCCAGTGTTCTGTTTTACAAATAACGCTGTTTCCCCCATGCCGCCTCCGAGAAATATTGTAATTTAGTTCAGGGCAGTCTTTGTATTGATCCTCTACAAAGGCATAGGGGCTAGGCAAATGACAGCATAGAACGTGGAATGGGTTATCTGAGAATCAGGTAATAGGCAATGGCTTCCATGTGATTTATCATCAGGTTACTTAGACTTTGACTCCATCCGTCTGCCAAAGAAAGTTAGACTTCCCTGAGCGAAGGACACACACTTGATCCGAGACTGAGAAGTGCAGATGAGTCATTTCTGTTATAAATCAATCTTGACAGGCAATGTCAGAAGCTCAGGGCCAATAAGTCAGTGTCACTTACTGAGCCCTAACCTGTCCACTGTATAATTAGTCCTGGGCTTTTCCCCTTGAGTGCACCACTGTCTTCCTATATGACAAGGTATTAATTACTAGACCTGGGAAGTTCATTGTGTCTGATTTCACTCAATCACTCAAACTCATGTCAGTCTCCATGCATGTTCCAATTAGGCATGAGGAGTAAGGCGAGTGAAAAATAAGGACTAACTTGATCTCCACAGTCCCTCCAGGCAAACCTAAAAAATATATATACTTGGATGTCAGAAAATTTTTAGGAGTTCATGACATTCTGTGTTTTCATTTTAATTGTCATTGTTATTGTCATCACTAGGAAATCTACCACATAGTGAAAAAAAAAATGTGTTTTTTGCTACATTTCTGGACCACCTTCAGTGAAATTTATACATCAGAAAAAAAATTTATGTAGGTTTTCCCTAATTTGCAAAGTATATATTCTTGAAAATCAAATATAAATTTTATGTACCTAAAGACTCATCTTAAAATCATTTTTCTGCCCCATCTCTAGGCCTTCCGCAGAGGTAGACTGCTGCTCTTTGTGTCTGTATGACACCAGTCATACCTCCTGGGCAACATACTTCTTCTTCCTATATTTTTTCCCTTTCCCTATTTTAAGCAAGTAGCCAGAGCTTTTGGGCCTTCTTATCTCAGGGATGGTTTATGTTTCTGGGCCCAAAGCCAGAGTTTCCTGCAAGCCACACACCTTCTGGATTTTTGAGAAGCTGAAACCCACTGAAGGGATTCACACGGCGTTTTGGAGTTCTACAGCTTAGAGAGGATTGGGTCTTTGAGAAGATGCAATAAAGAGGATAGAAGAGAGTTCGTGGATTCTGCGCAGAGGTCCTAGATAGAGCAGGGACTTGCGTTCTGCTCTGTGGCAGTGCCTGAGAGGGTGGCGTGGCTCAGAGGGCAGGACTGAGGGCTGAACCCTGATGAGGGGTTCCCAGCCCCGCCAAAGATGCCCATTGCCCACAGAGGCGTAGAAGCAGTAGAGCGCAGGATCTGAAGGGACGAGCATACTCTACTATGCATGTATCAGTGCCAATCAGGGCTGACTGCGGACCAGTGACCACACGGGCCACCTGGTGCTTTGGTCCCACGTAGAGCCCATGTAGTTTTTGCCTGGCCCTGCTGGCTTACTCCTAGCAACAGCTTCAGACACTGCCCTCTGCCACTTTAAAGGGACCAATGCCTTCACAATAGAACCTGACCACTGTTCATGGAAAACGTAACTCTGCTTTCCTGCAAGGCAGTAACAAGAATTTTACCCTGGGCTCTTAAGCTCTTGGTCAGGCCCTGGGTCTAATGCATTCTTAACCTACTTTGCAAAGTTAGTCAAAGCTGCTCTGTTCAAATATAATTCTTGGTTCTCTGGGGGTTTGGGGTCCCCTGATGTGAATTGGTGACCCCAGCCCTTTCATTGACTTTACTTACTGTGCCCAGTTATTAATTACCTGTCTGAAATAGGTGCATGATTGGGAATGAGGTGAAAAAAGCTGGGCCTTGTCCTCCTTGGGCGGGTAGATGATTGTGGGAAGAAGGTCTAGAGAAGACAGAAAGGATCCCAGGATGGAATCATCAGAGCAGACTAAAGCTGAGTCAGCAAAGAAATAGGCCTGTATTAAGGAAGGGGCGGGGCTTGTCTTCAAAGGTGTCTGTCTACTTCTGGGGAGCTCACGCTACACAACAGAAGGACAGGAATGTATTGTCCGTTATCCACTCTTGTTGGCTTAGCTAGTGAGTATACAGGATTGAAAAGAGAAATAATAGTCTTAAGGCACCTTAGTAACTTAGTTTAGAAAATTTTGGAATCCCCAGGCAAGCTGGAGAGTCCTATCCCTGCCGGGAGACACCCAATAACACATTAACTTTTGTAGTGCATCTACACGGTTGTGTGGGCCTTGTTCAGTTCTCTTTATGTCCTGAATTAGTTCCTCCGTCTCCACTGGCATCATCTTCCTTAAAGTATAAACGCCTAGAGGTTAGTCACTGCGTCTGTTTAATTAGCTTTGTAAAATGCCTAGTACAACTCTACACGCAGGAAATTATTAAATGTGCTGGGATAATGAGCTGTCGTTTGAAAAGTGAAAAAGGGCTCTGAATCACTTAAAATAAAGATAATATTTTACACGATGCTTTTTGGCCTCTTTTGGGGACTCTTTTTAGTTGACAGGAAGTGTAGGGGTGTCGCTGGGGAACTGGTATTTATTTCTGTGGACAAGCACATTTCCCAAGTTCATACACTTGGACTTACATTGAACTAAGGCCCCCATGTTGATGCCTTGTGTTCCAGGGGTGCTTGATTCCCATTCCTCTGAGCATCCCTGTCCTGTGCCCATCTTCTCTCAGGAGGCACAGGACAGCTGGCACTGAGGTGTGAGCCTGACTGCAGGGGGATGAAGCACATGGATGAAATGCACTGCTTGGTTCGTCTGCTCAGGCCAAGGGCCCAAAAACCAAACCAAACCCAAAAGCCGTGTTAGCTCAAAGAATGACTATAAATTATCAGAGTTATAAGGAACAAGAATCAGTAATAAAAGAAAATCCAAACTTCTTTCTGAGTGGTCAAACTTTGGATCTCCATTGTCCTTGAAATGTAAAGGATTATGAATGTAGCCATGACAGGAAACCTAAGACACAATTGGACCAGAGAGGACAGGGCTATTGTTGGCTCTGACAATGGAAGGAAAGGAATGGAGCTCAGACAGTGCTGAGAGCCTTGGAGCTAATGAGGTCAGTGGTCCAGGACTTAAAAAGAAAAATACCTAAAAAAAAAAGCCTTGGGATGTTTGCCTATAAGAGTTCCAGAGCAATTATCACAAGTTGTCATGTCCTCAGGCCCTATTTCAATACCTGCTAAAGCGTCCAGCTTGTTAGATACCACACACAGGAAGACTTTCCTTGGCAGATACATATGGAGGTGACAGCTAGTAAAAGCTTATTAAAGTATTCAGTGAAGACCTTGGAGAACAGCCTGGAGAAGAGAGAGGCTTAGTGCAGTAAAAGAACAAATATCTGGAAGTTTCTGTCTCGTTTGATTAGTTACCTCAGGTTTGAATTGGAGGAGGATTTTAAGGGCAGTGCTTGGAGGGATAGATGTCTGGTGACTTCAGTTTACAGACCACAAGCTCTCTTGGACACTGCGGAGCCCTTTGGGCAGAGTCGGCCGTCAAGATGTTCATTCCCAGGACTCTGCTGTCCTCCCTGTGCTCTGCCTCCAGAGCTCACTGGGGCTTGTGTCTTCACCTGTCAGCTTGAAGCAGTTAGCATCTGACTCTGTATCTCCGGCCTCAGTCTCTCTTCTGAGTCGCTGTTGAACATTTTGAATTATTCAGTGAATGTTTCCACTTGGAGGCTAACTCACCATCTTCCCTGAAAAACTGCTCCTAACTTGTCCTGTGTCTGAGGGACACTGCATGTTTTTTCTCCTGGACTGCCAGTAGAAATCCTGAGGTCACTATTGACTTCTTCCATTTCCAACTTCTCCATAAGTACTCACTCATCAGAGCTAGTTGACTCTTGCTCCCAAAATCCTGTCCTGAAACCTGGGCATTTAAGCCTCTTTTCCTGGCAGACTTGGGTTGTTTCAGCCAGCTTTGCACTGTATCTGTTTGTAGTTTCAGTCTTCCATAAGAATGGCCATTTGGGTACAGGAGCCTGAACCAAGATGGCAGAGTAAAATATACAAGCCTACCTCAAGAAACAAGAAAAATCTCAAACAATCTAACCTTACACCTAAAGGAACTAGAGAAAGAAGAACAAACAAAACCCAAAGTTAGCAGAAGGAAAGAAATCATAAAGATCAGAGCAGAAATAAATGAAATAGAAACAAAGAAAACAATAACAAAGATTAGTAAAACTAAAAGCTGATTCTTTGAAAAGATAAACAAAATTGATAAACTATTAGCCAGACTCATCAAGAAAAAGAGGGATCAATAAATCAAAAGGGATCAAAAAAAAGAAATCAATAAAATTAGAAATGCACTAACAAACGTAGGGTAGATAGCTAGTGGGAAGCAGGGCACAGGGATATCGGCTCGGTGCTTTGTGACCGCCTGGAGGGGTGGGATAGGGAGGGTGGGAAGGAGGGAGATGCAAGAGGGAAGAGATATGGGAACATATGTATATGTTTAACTGATTCACTTTGTTATAAAGCAGAAGCTAACAAACCATAGTAAAGCAATTATACCCCAATAAAGATGTTAAAAAAAATTAGAAATGAAAAAGGAGAAGTTACAACAGACACCACAGAAATACAAGGCATCCTAAGTGACTACTACAAGCAACTCTATGCCAATAAAATGGACAACCTGGAAGAAATGGACACATTCTTAGAAAGGTATAACCTTCCAAGACTGAACCAGGAAGAAAGAGAAAATATGAACAGACCAATCACAAGTAATGAAATTGAAACTGCGATTAAAAATCTTCCAACAAACAAAAGTCCAGGACCAGATGACTTCACAGGTGAATTCTATCAAACATTTAGAGAAGAGCTAACACCTGTCCTTCTCAAACTCTTCCAAAAAATTGCAGAGGAAGGGACACTCCCAAACTCATTCTGTGAGGCCACCATCACCCTGATACCAAAACCAGACAAAGATACTACAAAGAAAGAAAATTACAGACCAATATCACTGATGAATATAGATGCAAAAATCCTCAACAAAATACTAGCAAACAGAATCCAACAGCACATTAAAAGGATCATACACCATGATCAAGCGGGGTTTATCCCAGGGATGCAAGGATTCTTCAGTATATGCAAATCAATCAATATGATATAGCATATTAACAAATTGAAGAATAAAACCCATATGATCGGGCTTCCCTGGTGGCGCAGCGGTTGAGAGTCCGCCTGCCGATGCTGGGGACATGGGTTCGTGCCCCGGTCTGGGAAGATCCCACATGCTGCGGAGCGGCTGGGCCCGTGAGCCATGGCCGCTGAGCCTGCGCGTCCGGAGCCTGTGCTCCGCGATGGGAGAGGCCACAACAGTGAGAGGCCCGCGTACCGCAAAAAAAAAAAACAAAACAAAACCATATGATCATCTCAATAGATGCAGAAAAAGCTTTTGACAGAATTCAACACCCATTTATGATAAAAACTCTCCAGAAAGTGGGCATAAAGGGAACCTACCTCAACATAATAAAGGCCATATATGACAAACCCAGAGCAAACGTCATTCTTAATGGTGAAAAACTGAAAGCATTTCCTCTAAGATCAGGAACGAGACAAGGATGTCCACTCTCACCACTATTATTCAACATAGTTTTGGAAGTCCTAGCCATGGCAATCAGAGAAGAAAAAGAAATGAATACAAATTGGAAAAGAAGAAGTAAAACTGTCACTGTTTGCAGATGACATGATACTACACAAAGAGAATCCTAAGGATGCCATCAGAAAACTACTAGAGCTAATCAATGAATTTGGTAAAGTTGCAGGATACAAAATTAATTCACAGAAATCTCTTGCATTCCTATACACTAATGATGAAAAATCTGAAAGAGAAATTAAGGAAACACTCCCATTTACCATTGCAACAAAAAGAATAAAATACCTAGGAATAAACCTACCTAGGGAGACAAAAGACCTGTATGCAGAAAACTATAAGACACTGATGAAAGAAATTAAAGATGATACCAACAGATGGAGAGATATACCATGTTCTTGGATTGGAAGAATCAATATTGTTTAAAGGACTATACTACCCAAAGCAATCTACAGATTCAGTGCAATCCCTATCAAATTAGCAATGGCATTTTTTACAGAACTAGAACAAAAAATCTTAAAATTTGTATGGAGACACAAAAGACCCTGAATAGCCAAAGCAGTCTTGAGGGAAAAAAACGGAGCTGGAGGAATCAGACTCCTTGACTTCTGACTATACTACAAAGCTACAGTCATCAAGACAATATGATACTGGCAGAAAAACAGAAACATAGATCAATGGAACAAGATAGAAAGCCCAGAGGTCAACCCGTACACCTATGGTCAACTAATCTATGACAAAGGAGGCAAGGATATACAGTGGAGAAAAGACAGTCTCTTCAATAAGTGGTACTGGGAAAACTGGACAGCTACATGTAAAAGAATGAAATTAGAGCACTCCCTGACACCATATATAAAAATAAACTCAAAATGGATTCGAGACCTAAATGTAAGACCGGACACTATAAAACTTTAGAGGAAAACATAGGAAGAACACTCTTTGGCATAAATCACAGCAAGATCATTTTTTTTGTTTGTTTGTTTGTTTTGTGGTACGCGGGCCTCTCACTGTTGTGTCCTCTCCCGTTGTGGAGCACAGGCTCCGGACGCGCAGGCTCAGTGGCCATGGCTCACGGGCCCAGCCACTCCACGACATGTGGGATCTACGCAGACCGGGGTACAAACCCATGTCCCCTGCATCGGCAGGCGGACTCTCAACCACTGCGCCACCAGGGAAGACCAGCAAGGTCATTTTTGATCCACCTCTTAGAGTAATGGAAATGAAAACAAAAATAAACAAATGGGATCTAATGAAACTTCAAAGCTTTTGCACAGCAAAGGAAACTGTAAACAAGATGAAAAGACAACCCTCAGAATGGGAGAAAATATTTGCAAACGAATCAACAGATAAAGGATTAATCTCCAAAATACATAAACAGCCCATGCAACTCAATATTAAAAAAACAAACAACCCAATCCAAAATTGGGCAGAAGACCTAAATAGACATTTCTCCAAAGAAGACATACAGATGGCCAAGAAGCACATGAAAAGCTGCTCAACATCACTAATTATTAGAGAAATGCAAATGAAAACTACAATGAGGTATCACCTCACACCAGTTAGAATGGGTATCATCAGAAAATCTACAAAAAACAAATGCTGGAGAGTTTGTGGAGAAAAGGGAACCCTCTTGCACTGTTGGTGGGAATGTAAATTGATACAGCCACTATGGAAAACAGTATGGAGGTTCCTTAAAAAACTAAAAATAGAATTACCATATGATCCAGCAATCCCACTACTGGGCTTATACCCAGAGAAAACCATAATTCAAAAAAACACATGCACCCCAGTGTTCATTGAAGCACTGTTTACGGTAGCCAGGTCATGGAAGCAAGCTAAATGCCCATCGACAGACGAATGGATAAAGAAGATGTGGTACATATATACAATGGAATATTACTCAGCCATAAAAAGGAACGAAAGTGGGTCATTTGTTGAGACGTAGATGGATCTAGAGACTGTTACACAGAGTGAAGTAAGTCAGAAGGAGAAAAACAAATATCGTGTATTAACACATATATGTGTAACCTAGAAAAATGGTACGGATGAACCAGTTTGCAGGGTAGAAATAGAGACACAGATGTAGAGAACAAATGTATGGATACCAAGGGGGGAAAGCAGCGGAGGGGTGTGTGTGTGATGAATTAGGAGATTGGGGTTGACATGTATACACTAATGTGTATAAAATGGATGACTATTAAGAACCTGCTGTATAAAAAAATAAATTCAAAAATTGTAAAAAAAAAAAACAAAAGAATGGCTATTTGTATTTTTGAGGACTTTTACAGCTCCTAACTCACTTGATCCTCATAATAATCTTTATAAGGACAAGGAAACTGAAACTCAGTGACTCATCAAGGTCAGAGATATGCAGTGGTAGACTAGGTCTCTTGATTCCAAATCTACTGTTCTTTTTGATACAGAGAGTCTCTTTTCATGTCATATAATTTAAGAGTCTGGTCGATGTCCTTGACATCTTTTCTGCAAACCTATGCCTCTCCAGGCGGGAGGTGGACTGTATACTGAAGTTGTGACCATGTCTTGGTTGTCAGGGAATCCTCGAGGACCTATCACTTTATTCATCTCCCTCTCTTTTTTTAAATAGTCTCTTTTTTTTTTTAAAGAGTTTTAGATGCACAGTAAAATTAAGTAAAGGGTACACAGAGTTCCCATATACCTCTTCTCCCCTCACATATATAGCCTCCCCAACTATCAGTGTGCCCACCAGAGTGGTACATTTGTTACAATCCATGAACCAATACTGAAACATCATAATCGCCTGAAGTCCATAGTTTACATTAGGGTTCATTCTTGGTACTGTACATCCTATGGGTCTCCACAAATGTGTAGAGACCTGGATATACCATTGTAGTATCATACAGAATAGTGCACTGCCCTAAAGATCCCCTGTGCTCAATCAGTTTATTCTCAACTCCCTGATTACCCCTGGTGACTACTGATCTTTTTACTGTATCCATAGTTTTGCCTTTTCCAGAATGTCATATAGTTGGAATCGTACAGTATGTAGTCTTCTCAGATTGGCCACTTTCACTTAGCATTATGCGTTTAGGGTTCCTCCACGTCTTTTCATGACTTGATACCTCATTTCTTTCAGATTCTGAAATACACTCCATTTTATGGGATACAGCGGTTTATCCATTCACCTACTAAAGGACATCTTGGTTGCTTCCAGGTTTTGGCAATTCTGAATAAAGCTGCTGTAAATATCCATGTGCAGGTTTTTGTGTGGACATAAGTTTTCAACTCCTTTGGGTAATACCAAGGAGTACAATTGTTGGATCATATGGTAAGAGTATGTTTAATTTTATAAGAAACTTCAAATTGTTTTCCAAAGTGGCTCTACCATTTTGCATTCCCATCAACAGTGAATGAGAGTTTCTGTTGCTCCATATCCTTGTCAGCCTTTGGTGTTTTCAGTGTTCTGAATTTTAGCCATTCTGTTAGATGTATAGCAGTATCTCATTGTTGCTTTAATTTGCAGTTCCCTAATGATGAATGCTTTTGAGTATCTTTTCATTTTCTTATTTGCTATCTGTATATCTTCTTTGGTGAGATGTCTATTCATATCCATTTTATAAAGCAGGTTATTCATTTTCTTATTGTTGAGTTTTAAAAGTTCTTTGTATACTTTGGATAATGGGGTCTTATCAGGTATGTCTTTTTGCAGTGATATTCTCCCAGTCTGTGCCTTGTCTTTTCATTCTCTTGACAGTGCCTTTCACAGAGCAAAAGTTGTACAGAAGTCTAGCTTATTCTTTCTTTCATGGATCATGCCTTTTGTATTATATCTAACAAGGCACCAAACCGAAGATCATAAAGATTTTCTCCTAAGTTATCTTGTGGGTGTTTTATAGTTTTGCATTTCACATTTAGGTGTACATTTTGAGTTATTTTTTGTGAAGGGTGTAAAGTTTGTGTCTAGATCATTTATTTTGCTTGTGGAAGTCTAGTTGGTCCATCACCATTTGTTGAAAAGACTCCTCTCTCCATTGAATTGCCTTTGCTCCTTTGTCAAAAATCAGTTGACTGTATTTTGTGGAGTTTTTTGGGGGAGCTCTACTCTGTTCCATTTGTTTATTTGTCTATTCACCAATACTACACTATCATGATTACTGTAGCTTTACAGTAAGTCTTGAAGTTGGGTAATGGTAGTCCTCTGATTTTGTTCTTCAATATTGTGTTGGGTAGTCTGGGTCTTTTGCTTCTTCATATAAACCTTAGGATCAGTTTGTTGATATCCACAAGATAAGTTGCTGGATTTTGATTGGGATTGTATTGAATCTGTGGATAGAGTTGGGAAGAATTGACATCTTAACAATATTGAGTCTAACTGTCCATGAGCATGGAATATTTTTCCATTTATTTCGTTGTTCTTTGATTCCTTTCTTCAGAGTTTTGTAGTTTTCCTTATATAGATCTTGTACATATTTTGTTATATTTATAACTATATCATTCTGTGGGAGTGTTCATGTAAATGGTATTTTTTTATTTCAAATTTCAATTGTTTGTTGCTAGTATATAGGAAAGTAATTGACATTTGTATATTAACCTCATATCTTGCAACCTTGCTGTAATGACTTATTACTTCCAAGAGGGTTTTTTTTTTTGACAGATTCCTTCAGATTTTCTACATAGACAAGTGCTATCTGTGGATAAAGACAGTTTTATTTATTCCTTCCCAATCTGTATACCTTTTATTTCCTTTTCTTGTCTTATTGTACTAGCTAGGACTTCCAGTGTGATGTTGAAAAGCAGTGGTGAGGAGGACATCTCTGCCTTCTGATATTAGCAGGAAAAGTTCTAATGTTAAGTCTAACATTTGCTGTAGGTTTTTGTAGATGTTTATCAAGTTGAGAAAGTTCCCTTCCATTCTAGTTTGCTGAGAGTTTTTATCATGAATGGGTGTTGAATTTTGGCAAATACTTCTACATCTATTGAAATAGTCATATGACTTTTCTTTAGCTGATTGATGTGATAGATTACATTAATTGGTTTTTGACTGTTGAACCAGCCTTGCACACCTGGAATAAATCTTATCTGATTATAGTGTATATATTTTTTAGTATATTGTTGAATTTTATTTGCTGATATTTTGTTGAGGATTTTGTATCTATGTTCATGAGAGATACTGGCCTATAGTTTTTTCATAGTGTCTTTGCCTGGTTTTGGTATTGGAGTTAGCTAGCCTCATAGAATGTGTTAGGAATAGTTCCCTCTACTTCTATCTTCTGGAAGAGATTTTAGAGAATAATTTCTTCCTTAAATGTTTGGTAGAATTCACTAGTGAACCTATATGGACCTGGTGCTTTCTGCTTTGGAAGGTTATTGATTATTGGTTCAGTTTCTTTAACAGATACAGGCCTATTTAGATTGTCTGTTTCTTTTGGTGTGAGTTTTGGCAGATGTGTCTTTCAAAGAATTGGTCAGTTTCATCTAGGTTATCAAGTTTATGGGCATAATGTTGTTCATAATATTAATTTATTATCTTTTTAATGTTCATGGGATCTGTAGTGATGTTCCCTCTTTCACTTATGTTATTAGCAAATTGTGTCTTCTCTCTCTCTTTTTTTCCCCTTAGCTAGCCTGGCCAGAGACTTATCAATTTTATTGATCTTTTCAAAGATCCAGCTTTGGTTTTGTTGATTTTCTCTATTGATTTCCTATTTTCAGTTTCATTGATTTCTGCTCCAATTTGTATTCTTTCTTTTCTTGTGCTTACTTTGGATTTAATTTACTCTTCTTTTTATAGTTTCCTAAGGTGGGAGCTTCCATGATTGATTTTAGATCTTGCTTCTTTTTCAAAATGTGTATTCAATGGTATACACTTCCCACTAAGCACTCTTTTACTGTATTCCACAAATTGATTAGTTGTGTTTTTATTTTCATTTACTTTAAAAATTTTTTTAATTTCTCGAGATTTTTAAAAGATGTGTTGTATAATCTCTAAGTATTTGGGGATTTTTCAGCTATCTGTTGTTGATTTCTAGTTTAATAACATTGTGGTCTGAGAACACACACTGTATGATTTTTATTCTTTTAAATTTGTTAAGTTGTGTTTTATGGCTCAAAATGTGGTCTGTCTTGGTGAGTGTTCCATGTGAGCTTCAGAAGAGTATGTGCTCTGCTGTTACTGGATGGTGTATTCTATAGATGTCAATTAGATCTAGTTGACTAATGATGCTGATAGTTGATTTCAACTATGTCCTTACTGATTTCCTGCCTGCTGCGTCTGTCCATTACTGACACAAAGGTTTGACGTCTCCAATTATAACAGTGGTGATATTTCAACTATTTTCTCCTTGCAGTTCTATCCGTTTTTCCTCATCTTTTTTGCTCAGATATGTTTAGTTGACTCTCCATACCCTTTTAACATGACAGCATGACTCAATCAAATAGTCCACTCATCTCTGTTTCACATTTCCACCTAAGATTCTGGTAGCTCTGTTGTCACATCCTGTGACCAAGGCAAGTTCAAACCTAGTGTACTGACTCAATTTGGTTTCCCCAGATCCTACCTGTTGGGAGGGACAACTAGCTGTGTTACTTGAATTAATTCATCCTTATCACTACAAGCCAACTTTTTGTAGGTATATCGTGTGACGGTGCGTATTTGCCCCAATATGTTCTTCTAACATTAACAAAATGAGAGTAGGGGCAGGTGTCCTGTTTATTGGTCCCTGCACAGTGCCAGTAGCATGGTGGGCCCTTAATACATGTTTGTTTGAGAGTCAAATGAGCACATTAATGTACAGCTGGAGGAAGAAATTTTGTGGGGTAATGTTTGAATTTGAAAAAATAAAGACCAAAGATGAAAATTTTTAAAAAGAGGAAAAAGAAAGGAAACAGTTCTTTGGAATCAAAATTCCTACTCACTAGAGATAAAAGAATATATCAGTGTGTAGTCTGAAAATAATATTGTATTTAGAGTTATAAGATCTGGACATGAGTTCTAGCTCCAGCATCTTGGATCATTTACTTATCTTCTCTAAGCTTTAAGTAATACTTAACTCATGGAGTCATTGAAGGAACACCATGAGATATGATACTTTACAAATGCTATTAAATATTTCCTTTAAATCTCCATTAAGGGTGAGACTATGATGACATCAAATATTCGTTCACAGATAATTGTTAAAAGTACTGTTTGGGCACATGTATACAAAAAAAGAACAGCCTCTGACACACAGTTCACTTTTTCATTTTTGTTTAGAGAAGAGGTGAATCCTGATTTTACTGTTTTATTTGGCTTACATAAAAAAGTTTCACATTGTGTTACTGGTTTGTGCAATTTGAGATTAATGCCTAATGGTTGTTTACAAAGACACATTTTTATTTCTGTAGCATGAGTTCAGGCTATTGGGCTTACACCATGTCTAATGTAAGCTCACTTCAATTCTCAGCTACTAATGTGCTTCTAATTAATGAATGTGTAATGGAAGCATTGAAAAATCTCTTTCATCATGAAGAATTGAGGCCTGAAATTATCCGTTGGTTTCGTGTGTGCCTTTCATGTTTGTTTATTTAAGGTCTTTTGCCACGTGGAGATTTTATCCCCCATAATGCCTCAGCTGAACTAATATTTTTCCATAATAGAATTTCTAAAGTATCGCTTACATAGTATATATGAGCTTTCTTAAAGTGTAACTGATTTCAAACAGGTCCTCTTCCAGAACCTGAAAGTCTGTTTGATTTTTATTAAAAATGTTTAAAAAACAAGTTCAACTAAGGTCTCAGAGGGGAGGACACTTCGAGACTAGCAACTCACTTGTTAATTCCTGTTTCTTCCCCACGGGAGAACCACTAATTAATGTCTTCCAATCCAGGCTCCAAGCTCCCTAGTCAGCTCTGTCCTGAACCAATCCTAATTACACGGTCACATCCACACCTAGTCGTGAGGCTATTGACCTATACCTGCAGTGAGCCCTCAATAGCCATTCTGACCAATTCGTGTGATAGAGCGTTTGCTTCGATCCTTCCTCACCATCCCCAACCCAAGCCCACCTGCGTGGCTCTTGGCACTGTGCCAAGTTCTAGCCCGTTCCTGTGTCTGTGGGTAGAGTCCTGCTTCCTGCACTTCCATGAGTCAGAATAGCTGTGCTTGAACACTCACTTAAATCCATAACTACTACCAAGATTCCTCTTCATGTGCTCAACCATGTTGGATCTGTTTAGATAGCTCTCATTCCTTGACCCCTGGAACTCAATTCTCCAGCCATTTTTCAGCTTTTTTTTCTTTCTTTCTTTCAGTTCTTCTAAGGCATCAGGCTCTCTTTGGTGTCTGTGTATTTTCATGTGCATTTCCCTTTATACGGAACAGTTTCTGACCCTTACCACAGAAACATACACAATCCTAATTCCACAGGTCTATGCTTCTGAGACACTCCAGTTTGGGTTAGGTATTTTTCCATGTCTTTCGATCACATCTTGCACTTTCCCTATTGTAGCTTTATTACACCCTGTTCTAATTATCTGCCCCCTTCTCTATTACCTTCATCTCCGGATTATAAAGCAATCGTATCTATAATATTCAGTTGAATTCCCATGTCTAGTGAAGGGCCTGGAATGTTATAAGCACTTGGTGAAAACTTGTGGAATGAATAAATGTTGACCCCCCACCCCAACCAAGTCTGAGTTTGCCATGCTTCAGCTGCCCTTGAAGAAACCACTCTGTAAACCACTTTTATTTCTCCATGACCTTGTCTTATCTAGACCCTGAATCATATCATATCTTCTTGCCAGTTGGAAATACTGGAATTTTGACATAGCCCCAAAGCCTTGCCAACCAGGGCCGGTGGAAGTAGGTGAGAATGTGAACCTTAGTTCATCACATCTCCCCTGAATCCTGTGATTCCTCTGAAACTCTTCCCCTCCAACTCTTCTTCTAAGGAGCTATGCAGTCATATCTTTAGGCAGATTCAGACCTCTCTGAAAGCCATTGTTCCCTTACTCCTCACCTGTGTCAGAAGTAGCATTTGCACTGATATTAGAGCAAGAGAAAGGAGACCCGCTCCCCCACCCCCAGTACCCTTAATATAAACTTTTTTCTCAAGGCAGGAGTGGGTCACAGACTCACAGTGCTTCTGGGCTCACCATGTGGACATACATGCATAGATGTGTTCCTGGATCTGTTCAGTAAAGGTGGAAACCACCCTTTGTACATGTCTGGTTGAAACAGATGGTCGCATGAGACCAAAGTTATCACTGTGCACTAAATCTACAATCAGATTTTGTGATTTTAAAACTGTCCAATTTTCCAGTTCTTAATTTGGCTCTTTGCATGAGAATCCAGCTCGTGTGGAGGCCTCAGACTTGTGGCCCAAGGACTGAGCCAGGCTCTCAGACAGTTTGGTTTTGCTTGCATAGTATTGGCCTGCACAGTGTTTCTTAAAACTTCCTATCAGCTGTCAATTCTTCCCAATCAGATAATACATTTAAAATTTTGGATTTCTAGCTTCTCTTGAAAAAATGAGAAGACCAGGCCTGGATTTTAGACCACAGTCCTTATAAATCCCAATTGTTTTGCCACTGTGCCTAGACCAGGCCATGTATTTATGGCACCTACTGGTTCCTTATGGCCACTCAAGTTTATGATTCCAAGTCCAGAGACCCAAGAGAATCTAGTTTCTAATTTACTAGAGTTAAGCTGTATGTAATCGGGCTCTGAAAAGTGCATCTAGGCTACTTCCCCTGTATTGTACATGTGACAGACTATGGGCCAAGAATACTTAGCTTCTCATAAAGAGACTGGATTATGCATGAAGATAAGTAACACCAACTTGGAGGCATGTTTAAATATGGTGTATCTATTTGGTGGCATGTAAGGAGCCATTAAAAATTATTTTTTGAAAATAATCATATATTGGTAGTGGAAAAATGCAGACTACATTACTACATATGATGTGTCTCTAATTCTATAGGAAAAGTATAAGTATATATAGATCAGAAAAGTCTGAAGGAAAGAAATATATTATTGTCTTTTTAAAAATATTTATTTATTTGGCTGCACTGGGTCTTAGTTGCAGCAGGCAGGATCTAGTTCCGACCAGAGATCAAACCTGGTCCCCTGCATTGGGAGCGCAGAGTCTTAACCACTGGACCACCAGGGAAGTCCCAGAAATACATTAATGTATAAAGGTGATAATCTCTGGCTAGTGGGATTGTAGATAATTTTAGTTGTTTTTTTTTAATACACTCTTGAATTTTCCAAAAATCTTTTTGAGTATCTATTACCTTTATAATAAGAAAAGTAATTTTTAAATAAGAGGAAACAGAAGTTATTCCAGCAATCTAAATGTACCATTTCTGTAAAATTTGTCATGGTCCTAGGGAGGATTTTTAGCCTATGGGTCTCCCAAATTACCCATTGTGTAATTTTTTTTGGAACAATGTTGAAGGGAGCTTGAGCTCCATTAATGAGAGCCCAAGGGACAGCTGGGGGATGGCTGGAAGGAAGGAAGTACTAATCATTCCCACTCTTGGGTGCCTGCTCCATGACCCTCCCCACCCCATGTTCCTGGGCCTGTGTGAAACTAACAACGAAGGAAGTTAAAGAACCCACATCAGATACGGAAGGCATTAGGGACTGATGGGCTCGCAGAGGCAGAAGGTTGAGAAGAGCAGAAATTGAGACTAAAGGGTGAAGGACAGAAAGAATAAAATAAAGAAAAATAAAGAATATTTAAAAGATTGCAGTATAAATGATTAAATAAAATATAGTTAAAACAAAAACAAGTTAGAACCCCCGGAAGCTTAGAAATTAAAAGTGTTCAAAAAAGAGAGAAGCAAAAATATAAAAGGAAAAAGAAATGATAAATGCTCAGGAATAAAATAATGCAACTGTGAAAGAATAAGTAAACTATATTGATGAAATTTCGAAAATGAACAAAAAGAACTAAAAAAACCTAAAACTTTGAAAGAATAGAATAAAAGGTTACAATTCCATAAAATAAGAAAAACTTTAAACCCTATGTAAAAGAAGATAAAATGGTAAAATTGGGAAGCTTGAAAATTAAAAGGATATGACAAATGAGAAGAAACCTGTAATTAAAATTGTAATAGCCAGCTTTTAGTAGAAGCTTACTGGGTGCCGGGGACTTGACATTAATTCATGTAATCCTTTCACTCACTCTATGTGGTCGATGCTATTATCTTCCTCTTCCTCTGAAGCAGGAGGAAAGCAAGGCACACAGGTGAGAGGCTCCCCTGCAGGGACCCATTGGGAAGGGGTGGCTCTGGGGCTTGAGCTCAAATCAACTATCTCTGGATCCTGGCATCTTCTTGACCACTTGACCATACATACTATGATATAGTATAGATGAAATGGAAATCTTAAAGCTAAACACGGCTAAAATAATACTCCCTCTGAAGTTGAAAAGTCTTTAAAATAAATAAAATTCCAATGAAGAAGAAGGAGGAGAGAAACACAGAGACCAAGACAATGACACTAGTAAAGGCTACTCTGCTGGACAGAAACCTCTGGGCAGATGCCTGGGTGACATGCTGTCCTCCCCCCAAGGAGAGCATGCAATCTTGTGCCATCTACACAGGACACACTCTCCCTTCCCCTCTGGAGGTCTCTGTACCCAGTGCTGTTCTGACAGCAGTGTTAGCTGCCCAAATATTGTGAGGGAGGCTAACATAGAACTATCTTTACTTATTTAAGGTGATGGAAGATTTGAGAATAGGTAGAAAGTCATAGGAAAATCTCACGTCTTCTCTTTTCAGTTAAATCTTTTTTACAGAGGGCTGAGATATTTGAGCTCATGCCTGTATACCTTTCTTAAAAAACAAAAGCAAAAAAATCCTGGGGCTTCCCTGGTGGTCCAGTGGTTAAGACTCTGTGCTTCCACTTCAGGGGGCACGGGTTTGATCCCTGGTTGGGGAACTAAGATCCCACATGCCTCATGGTGTGGCCAAATTAAAAAAAAAAACAAAAAAAAACACAACTTGATTACTGTTTTTATTTTCCTAAGCATCTTTAGCAGATAACTGCTGTAAATATAAAACGAAAACAATTTTCAGGAAAAATTTGATGGCAATATCAAGCTTATGTGCTATTTTCAAGAAAACTTTAAAAGTCAAATTTTACTGGTTTCTGAAGCTTAATACCTCACACACAGTGAGGTATAACTAAATGGAAAAGTACTATCTGGAGCAATGCAAACACGTAAATATGGGAAATGTTAGAGTCTTCAAAGTCTAGGTAGAATCTTGAAGAAATCACACGTCAATCTGTTAGAATTCCTTGCTGCTAACCAGAAGTTTGGCAAAATATTATAAGGAACATAGATGGATTTTTTTCTTATGTCTCAGCCGTTGCTGTTATACTAAGATGTATATAGGGTATTACTTTTAAGACTGTCTTGAAGTTCAAAAAGATGCCTCAAAATACCATTGCAATCTACTTGGTCTTAAAATGTGAAAGTAATACAAGATCGTGGGAAGGATGGAAAAGAGTGCTGAGTGTTGCAAGTTAACTTTAATGCTTACTCTTCTCTGAGATTACAGTAATACTGGACTTGCTGGTTAAAGATGTTACAATAAAGATCTTTCTGTCCCTCTCTCTATGTCAAAACCAACTTTAAAAAAAAAGAGAAGGAGAAATAGCAAACTTGTCTTTGAGGAAATTGGGAAATACTCCAAACTCTGAGTTGACAAATAAAAGGGGCTGAGGGTAGTAAACACTGGACCAACATGTTTGGTGTATGTGATGGGGTCGGGGGAATGCCAAGACATGAACTCTGTTTCTCCAGATCCCAGGCAGAGAGGGCAGAGTGCAAGATTCCCCACAGTTGGCAGCCCACAGAGCCTGAGGCACAAAGGTTGGGTGTTTGGTGCACTACAGAAGGTTCCCTGAAACCTAACTCCAAAGTTTAGAAATCTAGGAGGGGCTAAATGCCTAACTCAAGGCAGGACCCTGTCCAGGGGTACCACATTACATTTAATTATCACATCTCCTTAGACTCTGGTTGGCTGTACCAGTTTCTCAGATTTTTTTTTTTTTTAACATTTTTGATGCCTTTGACAGATTTGAAGAGTTCTGGTAAGGTGTTTTGCAGTATGTCCCTCAGTTGAGATTTGTCTGATATATTTCTCATTAGACTGGGGTTAATGGTTTTAGGGAGAAAGTGCCATTCTGATTATAATGTATCCAGGATACATACTATCAATATGGCTTATTACTGTTGATATTCACCTTGATCACCTGGCTGAGGTGATGTTTGTCAAGTTGTTCCAGTGAAATTATTCTCCCTCCCCTTTCCAGAATGTCCTCTTCAGAAGGACACCACTGTGCACAGCCCACACTTAAGGAGTGGGGAGTTACACTGCCTCTCCTTGAAGGAAGAGTATTTATGTAGATTATATGGAATTCTTCTGGATGGGAAATTTGTCTTTCTCCTCCATTCATTATTCAGTCACTCACTCAATCGCTTATTAGCATCAGTGTGACTCACGACTGTTTCTTTTATACTTTGGGTTATAATTCAATACTACTTCTTTTGTTGCTCAAATTTTCCACCTTTGGGAATTCTTCCAGTTGCCTCCTGTGTCTTTTTGACATTCTTCTGTGATTGGTGGAGGGGTGGGGGAGTGAGCAGTTCTTTACTTTCTGGCAGTACAAAGTACTCCAAGCTCATTTTGTTTATTTCTTGTCTCAGTCCTAGAATCAGACATTTCTCAAGAATGGTAATAGAAAACAAGATTTGGGCACTAGGTATGCTCATTGTTACTGAGGTGTTATTGCTTCTAAGCCCTCTCAGCTGAGAGAACAAAGAAATGACTGTGTGCGTACTAACACATGCACATGTCTATATCTGCATCTATAACTGTATATATTTTTTATATATATTTATATCCATGTGTATCTATATCAATCTGGACATGAGTTCATACTGATGACTTCAACTTTAATCTCTTACCTCGTGAATCATTCTAGACTCCGCCCCTTGCTTGTCTGTAATCTGTTACTCCAACAGTGAGATACCAGACTCCCACCATCTGCTTTTACTTAATTTACTTAATTCATTTACCTAATTGTTCAGTTTCAGTTGACATTATAGTGGTTTCAGAATTGTTCACCAGAATTCTCACGGGAAGCAGTTTTATCAACTAGAACACAGTGCTTATGTAAAGTCTCCTTTGCCTTTCGTCTTACAGAATCCACTTACTTTTCTTTTTTTAATATTTATTTATTTGTCATTTATTTATTTATTTTTGGCTGCGTTGGATCTTAGTTGCGGCATGCGGGATCTTCATTGCAGCATGCGGGATCTTTCCTTGTGGCGCACGGCCTTCTCTCTAGTTTCGCGGGCTCAGTAATTGCAGCACGTGGGCTTAGTTGCCCTGTGGCATGTGGGATCTTAGTTCCCCCACCATGGAGCAAGCCTATGTCCCCTGGATTGGAAGGTGGATTCTTAACACCTTCCAAGTGAAGGAAGTCCCTCACTTTCAGAGTTACTTAGCCACCATATTTTTCCCCACTTCCTTCAGTAAGGTTGTTTATATATTTGTAATACAGTTAGATTCTTTTGTCACAGTCTGAAGTTCATCCTGGGATTCCACAACCTTCTAGAAGATTTTTTAATTGTATATACTATGGTTCACTCTTTGTACTGTAAAGTTCTGTACGAGTTCTGACAAATGCATGATGTCATGTATCCACCATTATAATATTATACAGAGTAGTTCTACCACCTTAAGAATCCCCTGTGCTTCAGGGAGATCAGCTTGGCGCTTTGTGACCACCTAGAGGGGTGGGATAGGGAGGGTGGGAGGGAGGGAGATGCAAGAGGGAAGAGATATGGGAACATATGTATATGTAAAACTGATTCATTTTGTTATAAAGCAGAAACGAACACACCATTGTAAAGCAATTATACTCCAATAAAGATGTTTTAAAAAAAAATCCCCTATGCTTCATCTATTCAACCCTTTCCCAAGCCCCTGAATTCTTGGCAACCACTGATCTGTTTACAATTTCTACAGTTAATGCCATATGAATGGAATCCTTTCGTATGTAGCCTTTTCAGAATGGCTTCTTTCACTTAGCAATATGCACTTAAGACATTCTTTGTCTTTGCACGGTTTGATAGCTCATTTCTTGTATCACTGAATAATATTCCATATTTTATCACCAAATAATTATACCACAATTTGTTTATCCATTTATCTATTGAAGGACATCTTGGTTGCTTCTAGTTTTTGGCAATTTGAATAAAGCTGCTATAATCATTCATGTACAGGTTTTCATGTGGACATAAGTTTTCAGACCAGTTGGGAATATGATTACCTAGGACACCTAGGAGCGTGATTGCTCTATTGTATGGTAAGACTCTGTTTAGCTTTGGAAGAAGCTGCCGGTCTGTCCTCCAAAGTGGCTGTAGCACTTTTGAATTCCCACCGGCAATGAGTGAGTGTTCTTTGCTCCAATCTTCACCAGCAGTTAGTATTGTCGGTTTAAAAAAATTTTTATTTTAGCCATTCTCAGAGCTATGTAGTGGTTTTTCGTTTGTTTTCATTTTCATTTCCCTAATGACATGTGATGTTGAGCATCTTTCCAAGTGCTTATTTACAGTCTGTATATCTTCTTTGGTGAGATGTCCAGATCTTTTGCTCACTTATCAGTTGGGCAGTATTTCTTTTTTCTAATCTTCAAGATTCTTTTACGGACCTCAGCTTGTTCTCTCTCTGCATTCTTATCTTTGAGTGAGGTGCATTTTCATTCCAGCACCAGTGGAGGCTTCCCTCGGCCCCCCCTCACCGTTCACCTGAGACTCAGAGGAATCTCCTCGGCTCTCAGAGGGCATGTGATCTGCACACCTGCTTGTCATTTACCTATTGCGGATCTGCTTGGCTGGCAAAGCACCCGTTCCTGCTTCTTCTGCGTGCTTCTGTGATACGTGGAGAGAAATTACTCCTGTTAATTTGAATGCATCTGCAGTTTTCTCTTGTCGAATTTCATGTGCGAAAAACCTCCAGAACCTACCATTCCCATGGCCCTTTCTGTCTTTTCTGCCCCTTCCTCATGTGGTCAGCACATGCCAGATGCAATCCATGCACCTGCTAATTTTTACTCCCAGCTACAATGAGTTACTGGAAGTTGCAGTCTGTGAAACAAATGAAAAAAGAAAGTTACCGGTGCATGGGTTGGAGGATGTTGTATTGACTACTTTAGAAAAGAAAACCTGCTTACAGGTATCCCAGTAAGAGTGTGATTGCCAGCTTCTGCAAATATCCTGCATCTCCAAGGACAGCAACACAATGAAAGAGAGAAAAAACAATCTCACTTAACCATAACAGTGCCCATTGTTAACCTCTTCAAATGACCCAGCACTTTGCTAAGCATTTTATATATATTATGATATTTAATTTTTAAAGCGACTCTCTGGGATAGGAATAACTGTCTTCACTTTACAGATAAGGGAATATAAAACCGAGGGAAATAGTTGAGGATACACTGTACTAAGTAGCAGAGCTGAGATTCAAACTCAGAAAAATCTGACTCCAATACTCATCCTTCCAACCAACGTTTTCTTCCTTCTTGTTGGGCTTTGCTCTTCTGGGTCAGGTCCACATTTGGGCTTCACTCAGTGAGTTTCCTCATTCCTTTTTTAATGATTAAAAAATTTAAGTCAGGGCTTCCCTGGTGGTACAGTGGTTGAGAGTCCGCCTGCCGATGCAGGGGACACGGGTTCGTGCCCCGGGCCGGGAAGATCCCACATGCCGCGGAGCGGCTGGGCCCGTGAGCCATAGCCGCTGAGCATGCGCTTCCGGAGCCTGTGCTCCGCAACAGGAGAGGCCACAACAGTGAGAGGCCCGCGTACCGCAAAAAAATAATAATAATAATAATTAGTCAAATGAACAACGAGCTGCTCACCAGCTGCCTGCCACCTTTATCCCTCTCTACACTTGACATTAGAAGAATAAAGTTATAAAAACAGGTTTCAATTTTTAAATTAAAATCCACGTTTCTGAATTACAGAGCACCCCACTGCTATGCTTTATTTCAATAGATGAAGATAGTATAAGTATTTTCAATTGATATAGCACCTTTCATTTGAAAACTTTACTATCTCTGTGTCATTCATAAATCGTCAAACCATTTTGGGAAGTAGGAGAATTACTTAATAAATGACCCTTATGAAATCTGAAATTAAAAACGTTGAATTTTCTGATATTTGCAAGGTAGGGGAATTGCTTAATGGCCTTCATGAAATTTGAAATTTAAAATGTTGAATTCTCTAACATTTTAAAGTCTTTCTCTGTTCAGTAAGAGGGAAAAATCAAGCAGTGATTTTTCCAAAACAAGAATGAGGCTTAAATGTCTTGAGTCCTTTGAAGTGCCTTCTCTTTTCTGCCATCTCATCTCCTAAGGCCATTAAAGTAAATTTCTTTTTTTTAAAGTTAAAGTTTACGTGCTTAGATGTATCACTTGGACTTCTGGTACAAATACAGTATTGACTTCAGCCAATGTAACTTTGTGTGTCATTCCTCTTGTTATCATCGTCGCGCAGGACTTACTTCTTTTTAAAAAAAAATTTTTTTTAATACCATGCATTTTCTTTTATTTATTTATTTAATTTTGGCTGCATTGGGTCTTTGTTGCTACACGTGGGCTTTCTCTAGTTGCGGTGAGCAGGGGCTACTCTTCGTTGCTGTGCGTGGGCTTCTCATTGCGGTGGCTTCTCTTGTTGCAAAGCACGGGCTCTAGGCGTGCAGACTTCAGTAGTTGTGGCATGCGGGCTCAATAGTTGTGGCTCGTGGGCTCTAGAGCACAGGCTCAGTAGTTGTGGTGCACGGGCTTAGTTGCTCCACAGCATGTGGGATCTTCCTGGACCGGGACTTGAACCCGTGTCCCCTGCATTTGCAGGCGGATTTTTAACCACTGTGCCACCAGGGAAGCCCAGGACTTATCTTCTTGTACCTGGATCATTGCAATTGTCTCCTAACAGGTGTACCTACCTCTGGTGTCCTTTCCTCTTCTTTAAAACATACACATGTGCAGTATTGTGCTGTTCATTGTGTTCATCACTTCTGGGGGGTCTTTTTCAATTTCTGAAGGGAAAATGCAGGTCTAGTCTCACATCCCATGGAAAGTGTCTGTTATTTGAAGACAGCCCTGGATTGGAATCCCATCTGCTCCATTGATTAAGCCTAGCAAGTTACCAAACCCAACTAAACTTTAGTTTCTTACTCTTTGAGGGAACTCTGAAAGGTTGTCATAAAATTAAATGACATGAAGTATGTAAGTAAATGTTAGTTTTCATTTCCCTATCCACAGCTGGACCCCTATAGGACTTGACAGTTTTGTTTCCAAACTGCTGGCCATGCATTACCTACCACTTCTCAAGCAAGTTTTGTCTTTCCCTGGTTCTGTGCATTTTATCATGTGTTTTCTCTGACTGGAATGTACTTCTTTCCATATTTTCATTTGTCAAATGTGTCAGTTATTTCCTTGTCCACTCTAGCTGCTGACATGGAGAATCATCTTCTGAGGGCTCAGCCCCATCATTTCCTAAGCTAAGATCCTGGGCAGGACAGGCCGTAAAATAATACAACCCCCATCCTAGTGGCATATGTGTGCTAACTTGTAGGGATGCCTGCCCAGTAAGTCACAGACTTCTCTTAACTCCTGTATCTCTCCAGTATGCAAAATAGGGATTCCATGCAGGTTTCTTTATAGCACTATAGTTGTACCATGTTAAGAATGCATTCTAGCCCTGGGCTCCAGTCCTCCTGCTTCCTAATTCTTGAGAGCTCCTGCTCGAAAGGGCTCTCACAGCCTCTGGTTGGGGTCTTAATCTGCAAAAATTAACCTGCACACAGCATCACACCTAACTTATTTTGGTATCTTCACTTGAAAGAATCATACTATGATCTACCTGCTGGAGTGGATCACAAGGCTGATTTCTACCATACCTCTCTGGGCTTTAAAATTTTGACTTCTGGCTTCATTTCTTAGGCACAAACTTTGCAACCAAGTAAATTTCTCTACCTACCCAGGTCTTTCTAGTTATTCTCTCAGTCTGGGCACTGAGAATTGAGATCCTGTCTTGCTTCATTGCTTTATTCAGAAGCAGTGAACAACTCATTAGTGAAGACTAGCTCAAATGCTTCCTCTTCTAGAATGACCCCCAGCCCATTACACATTCATATATGGCCTGTGAACCCCTTCATTCAGTTCTGTTCACTGAGTATCTAGTATGTGCGAGGCATTTGGGATCAGCAGAGAAAAGCAAAGCAAAGCAGGAAAGCACAAAACCTTTGTCCTTATGGACTTTTCGTTTACGTGGCTTATTGTTTCTTCAGATTGTTTTTATTAGTTATTTGTAAATGCTATTAATACAAGAACAGGAGACTTTTAAGTTACCTTGTCTAACCCCAAGATGGGTTGAATGGTGAATCTCCAAAAGATCTGTCCAAGTCCTACCCCCTAGAACCTATGAGTGTGACCTTATTAAGGATCTCGAGGTGAGATCATCCTGGACTATCTGGATGGTCCCTAAATCCAATGAAAAGTGTCCTTAGAAGAGACGGAAGAGAAGACACAAAGAGGAGAAGGCTATGTGGAGATGGAAGCAGAGAGGGGAGTGATGCAACCACAAGCCAGGGAACACATGGGGCCGCAAGGGCTTCCTGGAAGAGGCAGGGAAGGATTCTCTCCAAAAGCCTTTGGAAGAATGCAGCCCCTCTGACGCCTTGATTTCAGACTTCTGGCCTTCATAACTGTGGTAGAATAAGTATCAGTGGTTTTAGGCTCCGAATTTTGTGATGATTTGTTATGGCAGCCGCAGAAACGAAAATATCACCGTATTTTGCAGTTGATCAGGGCTGGTTAAGATCTTTAGAACTCATCAATACTAAAAAGAATAGATAGCTAGTGGGAAGCAGCCACATAGCACAGGGAGACCAGCTCAGCTCGGTGCTTTGGGACCACCTAGAGGGGTGGGATAGGGAGGGTGGGAGGGAGGGAGACACAAGAGGGAGGAGATATGGGGATATATGTATATGTATAGCTGATTCACTTTGTTATAAAGCAGAAACTAACAAAGGTGTTAAAAAAAGAAGTAAACAGATTACCGTCTCACTTCTGCCTCTATGCCGCCACATGTAATTTAATGTAAAACCAATTCTAAATTGAAAAGCGCAAATATGCATGCTGAATTAATAGTTCCCTTTCAGCTTTTCTGGCTATACAATTCTGAAGAGTTCAGAAAGTGTGATGTGTTCTTTTGGGTTCTGATCTGCAGAATAGAAATAAAACACCACCCCATAGGGTTGTTGTAGGGATAAAATGTTACAGTGTGTGAAAATGCCTCATGTGGTGCCCATCCCTTGGTGAATGTGCTTTTCTTTTTTATATTTATTTATTTATTGTTTTAATTTTTATTTTATATTGGAGTATAGTTGATTCACAATGTTGTGTTAGTTTCAGGTGTACAGCAAAGTGATTTAATTATACATATACATGTATCTATACTTTTTCAAATTCTTTTCCCATTTAGGTTATTACAGAGTATTGACCAGAGATGCCTGTGCTACACAGTAGGTCCTTGTTGGTTATCTACTTTAAATATAGCACTGTGTACATGTCAATTCCAAACTCCCAATATATCCCTCCCCTCTACCCTCCCCCTCCAGTAACCATAAGTTTGTTCTCTAAGTCAGTGAGTCTGTTTGTTTTGTAAATAAGTTCATTTGTATGTATCTTTTTTTTATTTTTAGGTTCCACATATAAGCGATCTCATAGGATATTTGTCTTTCTCTCTGACTGACCTCACTTAGTATGATAATCTCTAGATCCATCCATGTTGCTGCGAATGATATTATTTCACTCTTTTTAATGGCTGAGTAATATTCCATGGTATATATGTACCACATCTTCTTATCCATTCAAGGTTCAAAAGGATACATGCACCCCAATGTAAATTGCTTTTCCTTATTTTAGGACTGGTGATGCGGTGTTAACAAGGGTATAGTGAAGATTTGAGACATACTTGCCTCTCACTCTGCTGACTCAGTGGTTCCAGGTCTGTGAAGTAGAGACATGAGGATTGGTCCAGATAATTGAAATTAACATAGCTCTGCATATCAGTGTTCATACATCATCCTCCCACACAACTGGAACCTAGTGAATCTCACAGCCCTTCATTTTTGTACTTTGGTTTTTTCCACTCACCAGGCGAGCTCATTTGTGCCTTTCTCATTGGGATGTTCTAAAGCTGTGAGGAAGACGTTGTTGAGGGGAACTCCCAAGAAACAAATCATAAAATAATTTTCCTTAAGAGGATGAGAGGAAAGTAAGCAAGAACTTTCTCCTTGAGATGTTTCTGGGATGGCAACCAGCTGATTGAGTGTCTGTGAGCCATGCATGAGCCTTAGCATTTCTTCCAAATGAGTGCGAAAAGTACATAATATCTTTGGGAAATTTTTCACACTGTCAATTATATCTTACCTCCTGGAGAGACAGACTCCACTGACAGTATGTCACAGAAGCATCTTAAGTGCCACTGTGTCATCCCCAGAGCTTTAGTCACTCATAAGACTACAAAAACATCCCCTAAAATTATTTTTCCTTTTTTTTTAATTGAAAGAATTCTTTGACCTTTCTCAAACAGCTGCTCCCTAGAAAATTCCTTTTAGCTGAAGCCATCCTTTACCCTGGCCTTCCAAACAAGCGCATTTCTATGCAAACAGGTTTCTTCATATTCATTTGAAAATGGGGAGTATAATAGCAAGATTTTAGGGAGCCATAAAGTTATTTTCTGGGTTGACTTCCAATTGAATTAGATCAAACAGACCAGAACTGTGATCACTAACACGCATTCACATGTCTGTCCATTTTTTATGTACTCCAACAAATTCTTGGTGTTCGACTTCCTGTATTCAAAGTCAAGCACAAGCGTGAGTTCTCAGTAGAATTTAGCAGCTGGTTAGATCAGGCAGTATACTTGTTCATAGCCCGCTTCTGTTCTGATTGGTGCCCATGTTACGTATATGGAAGGTCACTCATGTAACAGCCACACTTTAACACTGATACGTAGAATAAGTAGTTATAGAAGTACATAAAGTGTTTAGAAAGCACCACAGTCTTTGGAAAACATTGTATTTCCTATAACGTGGTAAGTCAAATCTCAGGCTTTGGAAGGACTGGGAAAACTGATGGGCAATATGATGCCATAAAGCCAATTCGGTTTGTTTCTCCATCTGGTTTAAAGGATAGTTACTGGGAGGGGCAGTCCGCCATGAGCCCTGAGCGTCCCTGCACATTCTTGCTGGGTGGGACAAGAATGCAAGGCCCTTACCACTCTTTACTAGACCACATATCAGACTTATCTCAAGCAATCTTGAGATATCGGGTACAGTAAGTCCCCTACGTATGAACGAGTTCCGTTCTGAGAGCACGTTCGTTAAGTCCAATTTGTTTGTTAAGTCTGACAAAGTTAGCCTAGGTACCCAGCTAACACAATCAGCTACACAGTGCTGTAATAGGTTTATAATACTTTTCACACAAGCAATACATAAAAAAAAAACATGTTTAATCTTACAGTCCAGTCCCTTGAAAAGTACAGTAGTCTAGTACACCAGCTGGCATCCAGGGGCTGGCGTCGAGTGAACAGGCAAGAAGAGTTACTGACTGGAGGAGGGAGAGGAGGTGGGAGATGGTAGAGCTGAAGGATCGTCAGCAACAGGAGACGGAGGGCAAGCTGCAATTCCACTCATGCCTGACGTAGACGGCACAGGTTCTGGTTCCTTGCTGGAACCAGGTGCACATTTGCATCTTTGAAAGTTCGCAACTTAAAGGTTCGTACGTAGGGGACTTACTGTACTGTCTTCCCCAAAAGCAAGGCCAGGTTGCTTCTGCTTACCACAAAGGCAGTGAATCCCTAAGCTCAGCATTTCTGTCCTCTGAACACAACCCATTTCGTTTGCAGGCATCCACCCTGAGCCCTTTGTCTTGCCCCCATGTAACCTGGGGAGGAGGGACATCTGAAGCAAGTGTCTGTGAGGCTCTGGCTGCTGCTTTTGCCGTGAGTAATGAATCCTTTGCTTCTGACCCAGGGGTCTTGTGTGTTTTGTCAGCATCCATGAAATAGTAACAGGCCCATTTGTGAGTTTGTAAATAGGGTAAAATCTCAAGACCCTACACTTTGGAAATATTTCTATTTATACCCATGAAATAGGTCCAAGAATGGTTATATTATTTCAAATAGTTAATGACCGTGACCAGTTTAGAATCTTGGTTTTTAGTTCTGACTCTACTACTAAGTGAATGATCTTGACTATATTTTGTATTCCTCTGGGACTCTGTTTCTTTATCTGTAAAATGAGGGGGTTCAACTAGGGGAATGGCTTTTCAACTGTGCTCTGGGGACCCAGGGCCAGTCATTTCAAGGGCCCTCTCGTTAGCCCCGGGTGGGGGGGCAGCCTGTGGGATATAGTTGGAGGCAACAGCATTGTTGTGTTGACTGGCCTGGTCACCTACCCTCTGCAGGGCCACCAGCTGTGCTGTGGTTACTGTCGCTGGTCAGTGCCCTTTCCCATTTCCCTAAGCTGCCATATCCTCTGTAGTTCTCTTCATACTTCCTTTCTTAGTTCCTATGTCTCAGGGGAGAAAATGCAGGTAAGCAGAATTTTTTCCTCTCTATCTCTTGGTCCACTGGCTGCTTTCTGGACATTACTAAAGAAAGAACAGAAGACAGGTTCTCCTTTCAAATTCCCTAACCCACCTGCCATCCTATCAGTCCTTCCAGGGCTTGACTCCCAGTAAGTCACAGAGTCCCACCTCAGGGACTCTTGCTTTCCAAGACTCTTTCCCTCCAATGCTATGGAATATTTAGCTAAACAAGAGGCAATAAAACTGGCTCTTGCTAGGGTGACCAGCTGTCCTGATTTGCCTGGGACTGAGGGTATTCTCAGGACATGAGTCTTTCCTTTTTTAAACCAGAATCGTCTTGGGCAAGCCAGGACAAGTTGGTTGTCCTATGAATCTTCTAGATCCAGACTTTATGGTTATAAAGCTTATGTAATGAGGTCCTCAAAGATTTGGGTGTTTGAAGCTCAGAAGTCAAGAATTAGACTTTTTTTTTCCCCTGGATTTTGTTCTAACAACCATATCCCAAGGCAGTAGATGTCCTTGAATAAATGGGAGAAGAAAAAAGATAAGAAAACAGTGGGAAATGTTGGCTAACATAAAAAGTATCACACTCTTATAAGCTAGCTATCTTTAATAACATAGACTAAAATGGTTTTATTATGATCCCTTTCTAATGAATTCCTAAGTAGTAGGGGTGAAAATATTCATGAAATATTAGAGTAAAGGTCTAATACAGAAAAGAACAAAAGGAGAAAGAGAGGGGCCTGGGAAGAATATGTATCCACGGAGTAAAAAACAAGTGCCGGGAAATAAAATGAAATATGACTAATAGTGGTTATTTTGGGTTGTTGATTTTTATTAATATTTATACGTCTTTGTATTTCAATGTGCCTGTAATAACCACATATTACTTTTATAATTGGAAAAACTTTACTAAACGAAGCTTTTAAAGAATGAGAAGAAAATATCCGTCAAGGTCAAAGGATGAAAGACCACATTAAGAAAGTGCTAGGATTCCATGTTAGAATCCTGACCATGGGAATCCGCTGGTGATTTTTAAGCAAGTAAATAACTTACTATAGTTGATCAGAGAGAGTTTTAGATCGGATTTTGGAAGGATCCGGCTGGTATGTGGGGAGGTATTGCCGTGGCTGGGATATTTGGATTTAAACGGAGACCTTTGCTTTCAAATCCAAAACTAGCAGAAGTGCAGGCCCTCTGACAGGTGCTTGCCCAGTGCTGGCCAAATATTTTCACTAAGGGGAGCACAGCTCACTCCTACTCAAGTGAGCTGCCCGTTTCTTCATCAAAACCACTTAAAGGTCATCTAGAGAGCTTGTCACATTTGTCAACCTCCACTGCCTCTGAATTTCTGGTAATCTGAGGCTTTCTGAATTGAGTAGTCTCCTTTCTAAAGCCTGAGTTTTTACGAGTTTGATCTCAGGACTGGTTGGACTAATTCGCAGTGGCCTACTGCTTATAGTGTAAGGAGAAATTATGCAAATAAGCATGGGATCGTCCAAAAAATATTTTTTGCTAGATACGTGTGTTTTGTTTGGGGACTTTCTGTGATTCTATAATCATTTACCAAAGAGAGAATTTCAGTAAAAAGAATACAGAGGGGCTCCATCAAGAAGTGTTCATGGGCACATTAATTAATAGAACTGTTAATACCAGAAAATGAAGGGAATCGTCAATCAGACTAAAGTGCTTCTTAATTCTCTTCTGTTTCATTTAGGCACAAGATTTAGGGGATTCAAGGTATGTGCTAAGGTAGTGTACTCTTGGCAACACTATGAAACTGTAGCCCACCAAGTTCCTCTGAGGGTGTCTCTGGCTTCTATCTCTGGCGTTTAAAGCACACAACTGTATTGCTTGGTTCTTTGCTGTTCTGCGTTTCCAACAAGCATTGTCCAAAAGGAGTTTCCCGTCTGCTGTTTGCATATCATGTTGTTGTCACCTTACTAAAACATGGAATGATTTAAGCTTCGCAGCTGTTACTCTTTTCCATGAAGCAGCTGCCTGGCACGTCCAGGGACAATGCCAGGTGCACCAGGAGGCTATCTCTGCAAATTACAGTGAAAAACTGAGCAGTAATCTGGTGGCTTTGATCATTACAGACAACCAGTCTAAATAACTCAGATGCAGATCACGTAAAGTTACTGACATTGGCCCGAGCAATCCAGCAGATTGCTTCAGCTCCTTATGTAATTTTGGACTTAGCCTAAGTGATTGGCTTAATAACTAGATTCACAAGAGACTGATGTATGAACCTGAATGACAATTTAGAAATTTATAATGGGGACCGTTGTTCATGCCAGTAGATCCTGTCTTGGTAGGAAGACCTATGTGTGAAACCAGATTCTATAATTAGAAGGTTTGCTTATGATAACATCCTGAGTGAGGACAGTCAGTTATTTTAGTCAGTAGTGGTCTCAGTGATGGGAATAAAATTGCCCAGCAATAGATCCAGGATTTGAACCCAGAAGACACGACCACAGAGCTACAGCACCATTAGAGCAGGCGTCTGGATCTTTTTTTTCTTTATTAGTTTTATTCTTGCTTCCAGAATTCTATTTGATGCACCTTCACTGACTTGAGTGTTTACTAATTCGGCCTCCCAGATTCACACATATTTATAAAATCCTGAATCATGTCTTCAAATGGCAATCAATCCATTCTTTGGGATTTTTCCATGTTTCAGTTCTCAAACATTGAGGCTGTTTGTGAGTGCTGGGAGCCCTTTACTTTGGGTCTGGACACTAAGAACCGATGTCATGAGGGTCTCAGAGTAGAGTCAATAAAGTCTGTAGAAGTTCAGTGGAGAGAGAAATCACTGTGGGCTAGGATATGGAGAGTGAGCACATACCTGGACCTTCAAAACTGGCATTCTGAAATACAGGAGGAGAGCTTTGGAGACTGACTAAATCCATTTGCCTGGGTGAAAACTTAATGCTTCAGAGAAGTACAGAGAAAGTTGAAAATGTATGTTGGAGCCAAATTCTTAAATGCCAGGATAGTAAGTATGGGTGTTTAGAAGGTAGTGGGGACCCATGAGAGCTTCCGTTGAGAAATGACATAATCAGTCCAGGGCTTGGAAAAAATAAATCTGACATTATCTTGTAGAAGGGAGGGTTGGAGGAGAAGCAGAGGGAACAGGTAGGAGACCACAGGAGGAGTCCAGATGGAGGGGAAACTGAAATGGCCCAAAGTAAGGCAATAGAGAATATTAGTTTCCTATTGCTGCTTTAACAAATGAGCACAAACTTAGTGGCTAAACCAGGACAGGTTTATTTTCGTACAGTTCTAGAGGCCAGAAGTCTAAAATAAAGATGCTAGAGCTACATTCCTTCTGGAAGAATCGGGAGGAATCTGTTTCCTTGTCTTTCTCCAGTTTCAAGAGGCCATCTGCATCCCTGGCTCACAGCCTCTTCTTCCATCTTCAAAGCATCTCACTCCAACCTCTGCTTCCTTTGTCCCTACTCCTCCTTCTGCCTGTGTCTTCTTTCCTCCTTCTTATAAGGTCCCTTGTGATTATATTGAGCCCACCCAGATAATCCAGGTTCCTCTCCCCACCTCAAGATCCTTAACTTGGTCACATCTGCAGAGTCTTTTACACCATGCATACTAACATACTCACAGGTTCTGGGGATTGAGATACAGACGTTTTTGAGGGGAGGCACATTATTCAACTGACTACAGAGACACAGGAACATTCTAGTTTGGCTGTTGTTGTGCACTACTTCCCTCTCAAAGACATTGAATTCTGAAGGAGCATGATTACTTATATCTAAAATATACCTTGCTTTTTGCTTTTTTTGATGCTTGTAATTCTGCCCTTCTTTGCTTAGAATACCATTCCTCCATATCGGTGGCCTCAAATCTCAGCTCAGATGCTTCCATTTTCCAGAATCCTTCTGTTCTCCACCTCCCCTCCCTTTGACCCATAAATCGAGGAAGAATTCTCTCTTTCCTTTATCTTACATCTGTATTTTACATTGCTTCTTTTTTTTTTTAGCAAAAACTTTTCATTTTGAAATCATTTCATACTTGCAACAAAATTGCAAAAATAGTACAAAGAATTCTGTTCACTGTTCACCCAGCTTCCCCAAATCACAGTAACTTAAATAGCCATAGCATAATGATGAGAACCAGAAAATTAACAGTGACCCAGTGCCATTAACTAATCTACAGACTTTGCTGAGATTCCAACCATTGTCCCACTAATGTCCTTTATCTAGTCCTTATCTGGCATGCTTTAATTTTCTCTAACCAGAGACAGCTCCCCGTCTTTGTTTTTCATGACCTTGACACTTTTGAAGAGTCTGAACAGTTATTTTGCAGAATGTTTGGGATTTTTTTTTTCTGCTTTTGTCTAATGTTTTCTCATAACTTGATTCAGGTTATATATTTATGGTTAAGAATATCACAAAAGTGATGTGCCCTTCTCAGTCATCATATCAAGAGGTAAATGATATCTCATTACTGGTGATGTTGAATCACTTGTTTAAAATGGTGTCTGCTAGGTTTCCTATTGCTCTGAACACATCTAGCCCTGTAGTCTATCAATATATATTTTTGTCATAGCGTTTTAGGGCTGGAGAGGATCAAAGAAATGAGTTCTCAATAATATTAAAAGTTATGTAGTATCAGGTAATATACACTAAGGACTACATACACTACTTCACTTACTCCTCATAAATACCTCTAGAGACACTGTATCAACTCCAGTTTACCTTTCTGAAGAGCACATGCCTGGTTAACCTTGGGGAGAGAATACAACTTGCTCATTTTTTATGCCACATAGAGCCTAGCACAGAGCTTTACACAAAATATGGGTAGAAAATATTGAAGTTGACTTAAATTGAACTTAAATGGAAGGCAGAGTGTTCAGATTGTGTAACTAACCACATGTATGACAAAGGAGAAGGGACCATGGGTAATTACGGAGAACTGAATTTGGGGAAGAGGAATACATAAAGGTGAGGATTTATTTTCAAAGGGACGAAGCTAAGAAACAATATGAAATGGTTGTTGCCCAGAGGGGTTAAGAGCACAGCCTTGGAGAGCACTCACATTTTGGGAGTATTTGGCAGAAAAAAATCAGTAAAAGTGAAAGGGGATGAAGTACAAACAAAGTAGAAAAAGCAAGGTAGTATGGGGTTACAGCCAAGTTCAAATCTGGAATGAAGAAAATTAAGCGAGGAGATGCATGGGGCCATGATTAAATGGCAATGGATATTTTGGAGAAACTGTAGAAACAACGTTTTAAAAAGTTGTCATAAGTTTATTTTTTTTTAGTTTAGCCAACACACAATTATCCATAGTAATGGAAGAGAAAAATGTCAAGATAAGTTAGAAGAATGGATAACTCCAAACATGCAGACTTGACTATAAAGCACATTGTATATGATTTCTGAGGCAGCACATTTCCTTTTCAAGGTTTGCTAAATTTACATGAAGAATAGCTTGTATTTCTTGATAAAAAGCCTGCGTGGTGGAAGGGAAAGAGTACCGGAATTTGAAAAGTGGTCACGTTCTTATGCTTGTGAGCTTATTATAAATGTAAGATTGTTTCACATTGTTGTAAATGTAAACCTTTTCTGGCTTTATCTATCTTTAAATTTTACAATGAGGGAGATCAGATCATTGGACCAGAACTCAGATCTGATTTCTGCTCTTGGCATCACCAGTAACTAACTGTGTCGGGCAGCAGGGAGATTCCTTCAGGCCTTTGGTGCCTCAGTTTTCTAACCTAAAAATGCAAAGGTTGACTAGGTAATCTCAATTATGTCGTCTGGAGCTAATACTCTAGATGGTTCTGTTGTTTTGGGGATTCTAGCTAAATAACTGGTTTGCATCTCGGACAAATTTTATTTACTAAATCATGGCATGTGTAAGTGCTTCCTAAAAAGCAGGTTTTCTAGAGAAAAATATAAGTAGAGAGATTCATTGCCAAAGCTACATAACATGGTAATTGTGGAATGAACAGTTACAGGAACAGCTCTTTATTTAAAACAGGCTTGGCATTTTCATTTGTTTGGGGCTTTCTCAGTAGTACTGAGGTTGACCCTTGCTAATTAGGTCTCACTCCCAAAGTCCCTGGATAAGCTGCTTCTGTGAGAGATTGGTCTTAAGAGCCCAAGGCAGCCGGGAAAAAGGATATTAATGCTGCAGTGCCCAGCTCTCCTTCAAAGAGGACCTATGGAGACGGGTAGCTAGAGAGGAGAGGACCCTGACAAAAGAATGAAATTAATTTGGACAGGAGCCCTGGAGACTGGACAGAGTTAAAGAGTCTAACAGTAGGTGGCTTATTTTGCAGCCAGGAGTAGTTTTCTTCTGAAAGAAGAGTCCTTTAAGCTAGGAAACATTCTTTCTTCTTCCATGGCAATCTCTGTTTGGAGTCTTTCTTTTTGCCTTTTCCCCTCCTCAACTCTGTCTTTCTCCACCTCCACCTTCTCTTTCTCCCTCTGCCTCCTCTTATTTAGCCCGTCCTTTCACGATTAGATTGATTTGTTTACCCGGACAAGGGGAAGAATGAGAGTTTGCATACTGGTAAGAACAGGCTTCCTCTCTCAGAGCTGCAAACACTAAACTCTCCTCTCTGCCCTGGGGAGGCTGTGAGCAACAGAAAATGATGCCTCGTCCTAAGACAAGGAAAGGTTCTGAGATCCTTTAAAATCCCAGCTAATCAAAATCCTGCTGAAGTGAGGAAGGGGGAGTGTGTGTGTGTGTGTGTGTGTGTGTGTGCGCGCGCGCGCGCTGACCCACGGCCCAGAGGGATGGGCAGTCTCTGAAGTGGACACATACGATAAGGCTCTGATGAGCTCTGGTGGGGACTGTGGCCGAGGGGATGGAGCGTAGAGGAAGCACACAGGAACCCTGCTGCAGCCGAGAGGTGTCTTGAAGTAGGAGAGAGAGGCTGAAAAGAATCTGGTTTTCAAATAGTACAATTTTGATACTGCCAAGACCATATTCCCAGGATGTGGAATATAAAAACCTCAGTTCTCACCTAAGATCCGTTCCCCATTTAGTGTGTAGCCCTGATTAAGCTACTTAAGCTTTCTGAGTCTAGGTTTCCCAAAATAAAATGGGCACGCTCATGTTTCTCACATTTTTTTGGAGAGCACAAAATAGCTTATCTTTGTGCTAGTGCTGAGAGAGCTGTGGCATGTTAGATACGACTTGGAGCGTTCAGTTGCCCATCTGAGAAAAGGGAATAGTGATTCCTAGAGGGATTTCATAAGAATTTAATGAGATAACAAAGCCAGGCATAGAAAAGTGCCCAATAGTACTTGTTTATTCCCTCCCTTTCCCTTGGGTGCTATTTATCTGGAATATTTGGGAAATAATAACTTACTTTGTACTACTGACTTTTGATACTAGCATAAAAGTATAGTTAAGAACTTGAACTTGCCGAAAATCACAAAACACATTCCAAAATAAACTGGAAAAGCATTTTATGTGGTTTCCTGTATTTTAAACCATCAGTTGGCCATTGATATAGCTAACTCAGAGTTGACTCTATATGCACAGATAATTAGCAGAAAAAAATAAAAGGATACAGTTTTAAGATCTCATCACCTGACATTAACCATAAACTGGTGCCCTGTGGTCACTGACCAGTTAGAATAGACACCCACCCCAGTTAGAATAGACACCCATCCCAGTTAGAATAGACACCCATCCCAGTGCTGGAGCAGGGCCCTGTGACATCCCAGACGTTAACCCTCAAATTGCTGGACCCTAGGGAGTTTGGGGGGCCTGGGACAGGGTCCAGGGAAAACAGGAAGTCCTTGAAGGGGCTTAGGGCAGTGACTCTTTACAAATACCAAGTTTTTGGTATTTTAAAAACTAGAAGGCTGAACCAATGCAGACACCCAGAGCATCCCTGCTCAACAATAATATCATGCAAACAAATGAAAATGTCTTTAAACCACCCGTTTCCCCCCCCTAACACCAACTCTCAACCCACTGTAATACTGATGGGCAAGTTTCTAAATGGGCTTTTAAGTCACTGAACCTTATTCTTTTGGTAAGTCAGCAGAATGGGGGCAAAAATGGGGAAGCTCCTTAGCTGGGATCCAGAATAGGCATGGAACAAGAGGCTTGTGCTAAGAGATATGTACCTTACCCTTGACACTTTTCTACTAATTAGGATTCAATTTTCAGAAGTAGTGCTGTGAAGTCCGGGCCTAACAATTATTCTACTTTACAAGGATTTATCTAGTTAATTATGCTCAGAACCTGGGACCCTGACTGTAATCAGGATGTGAGGGGAAGAAAAGAGATTATTTCGAGGGATAGTTTGCTTTAGAAGAGGGCATACATGGTGAAGCACTGCATTAGGGCATTTGGACATCCTCAAAGTACTTCTGAAGTTACTGGCTGCCTATGAGTCAGGAAGGAAGGGTTCCCATGAAGGCGGAGGCGTCAAATCTTTCTCCCTGGTGGTTCACCCTTTCCACACATACCTTGCTGTGGGCGTGTGTAGCATCAGATGCTAACACAGGCTCCAGGATGAGAAAGAGACTGGTCACATACATAGCAGCTCTTGATGAACCCACAGCTGTGCGGGGCAGCGCTGTCTGCAAACACAGAAGAAATAATGGAGTTATATTACCAAGTGATATTTTCCCTTAATTGCAAAGACAGTCATGAACTCACCTATGGTGTTTAATGGGCAGGGACTTGGATTTGGGAGAAAGTCAGTTGAAGGAAAGGGAGGCTAAGAGAGAAAGAAAGCAAAGTCACGTAGAGTCCTACGTGTAATTCCAATAGGGAAGCTCTTGGAAAATGGTCAGTAGTGATTCATCACCACCAATTCCTGAACCACTGCGATGGCTCACTTGGAGGGCAGGCTCACATGAAGACAGCTTGTTCAGCCAGAGACAGCTGCTAGGATTACAGCTCAAGTCGCAAAGCTTCCAGCTAAAGCTCTTGATAAACATAGATACTCGTTTTACTTTGCAACTGAAGTAAATTGTCATTAATAATAATGTTTATACTTCTTAAGTTCTTTAATATTATGCTGTCTTCTTTCTTTAGCTAGAATTCCTGAAAAACAGAATATTCTGGTTAATGGAATTTTTTTTTTAAAGGAATTGCCTCTTGCACTATATAGAAAGCAACAGTTACATTAAGAATTGAAATGTAGTAAAATATACAGTCCAGTAGTCCTTTTGTGATTTAAGAAGCCCTTGATGAACTCCTGTTATTACCTAAAGATCATCAGGGGCACAAGTCTGGGATGTCAAATATTGGTCTCAATTTGATGTCACCATAAGAATATACTTGAGGAATTGATTGAATTAATTTTAAATGGTTTTAGCTAGAATTTAAAAAAAATTTTTCTCAAACCTAAAATGCAAAAACTGCATAAAAATAATCAAATTATATACTTGTATATACATGCATACCTTTATATACATGAATATATATCATTTTAATATTTATGTTGAATAAAAAGTTAATGTTCTCTTTTCCTGGATTTTCAACTGTGAGCTTATTTGACCTAAAAATGGCTTTGAACATGGTTTAACAGACAGGGTTTTCTAATTTCTTTTACTACAGTAATGAAAAGACATAGGAAAGAAGAGTTTCTCAACAGAACTCAGCATAACAAGCTGACCCCTGAATTTCAGTTAGTGTGGATATATTTGCCTAGAAGGAATCTGCTTCCAAATAATTTTAATAAAGTTATTTTTTAGATGGAAGTATAGTCTGTATACAGTGAAATGCATGTATCTTTAGTGTTAGAGCTCAATGCATTTTGACATATTTATACATCTCTGTAACCACAAATTTGATCAAGATACAGAGTATTTTTACCACCAGAGAACTATCCCTTCTGTGCATGTGATCTGGATCATAAATGGAAAAGTATTTTAGTAATGATTGTGTGTTTTGCCGCAGCCAAGTTCGTCTGTTAGAGAGCAGATGCAGAGCTAGTGTGGAGTTGGATTTCACTGGCACTGATATCTTGTTTCCCTTTTCCGGGAGAGAATGCCAGAGAAGGAGATGAGGGGAAGAGAGTTGGGAATACATGCAGTGGAGCCATTAGTGATGTTTTATGGAATCCAAGATGAGAGAAGTGAGAATATAAAGGGAATAAGAGGATTTTAAAAACTGTGCCAGTGGACTCGATATCCAGACATCTTTAGAGTTAGGATACTAAAATACATGATCTGGAAAAATAGAAATTGGTAGAGAGCAGGCTGTTTGAATGAAGATTTTCTAAGTGATGCAGTGAGTAATTATTAATGAAAGTTTCTGAAACATAACCTTAGGATTGGGTTGCTAAAGTGGAGAGGAAAAAAATAAATCGTTGGAGATAAGGAAGTCAGTGAATGAGGGGTCAGGGTATTGAGTGGATATAGACATGAATATTGAACTCACTAAGAATGATGACAGAAGTAATGGTGGCTTGGAAAACAAATGAGGCAGAGGGATCCAAAGGCTGGTGGTGACCACAGCATCACCGACTGTACCACTATAGAATGGTACCCTGGGGTACAGTCTGATGGGCTGTGATTCATAGATCTGTGGTTTTTATGAAAAGAAGGAAGAAAAAATTTTTCTAGAAGCCGCCATGAGGAACAGACACCAATTCTGTCTCCAGGTCTGTGGTACCACATGGCATATGAGAGGGAAAAGCAGCGACTTGAGGCTACAGAGAAGACAGCATATTCAGGGGATAGCTAAGTTTCTGATAGATGAAGAAGTTGGAATTAATATCTAGAGAAGAGTTGGAAGATCTGGAGAAGAATTAGAAGAGTGAGTTTCAGAGAGTACAGTGCAAACGTTTGGGAGGTCGAAGAAGATTTTGGATTAGGGAATAGGCAGAGTTGTATGAGGGGATAAGTGTGGGTGATGAAGGATGATCTGGGAATTTGGGGCGTCTAGCAGAGCCCAAGGTAAACAAGGTTATGAGGCGCCATGAGTTACGGGAAAATGTGTATTGAGTTCTAATCATAGCTTCCTTCTCTGGATCAGTGCTGTAGGCCATTTGCGCTGGTTAGACAGGTGGTGTTGTCGCTGGGACAGGCGGGTTTGACCAGGAACGCTTGGAGCTCTGGAGGCCTCTCTTCCGTTTACGAGATGCATGACAAATGAGGCAAAACCTCATGGACCTCACATATGTGTTGATGGACATAAAAAAGAAATGAAGCCACAAGTAAAAATTTTGAATCACTGTGTTGTGCGCTTTAAACTAATATTGTAAATCACCTCTACCTCAATTTAAAAAAAGTTTATTGACAGATTTAAAAGCGATCTGTTACTAAAAGGAGAGGCTTGGCCACGCATGCACGTGAAACAACTTGAGACACATAACTGGTCAATTTTTAGGATTTGCTTTTCTTCCTTTTTAGTTATTCCAAGTAATTAAACACCATTGGAAATGGCATTAAAGGTCAGGGCAGTAATTCTATAAATATGAAGACTGACACTAAACGTTATATATTATATTAATAATTTATTATATAATATAAATTAATATATAATAAGCAATTATATAGTTATTAATATATAGTATTATTAATATGTTATATCATTAGATTATGTTATGTCTTCTCACAGGCCAAGCCTATATAAATATGCAACTATTATATAATTAATAATATAGTATTAATATATCATTAGATTATAATAATATAATATTATTCTCATAGGCCACATCTATGAAAAATGATAGTTACCTGCAAAGTTTTAAAAAACATATTCCATGTGCTTATATTTATTAAAAGGTTTCAAGAGTAGCTTTAATCCAAGAAACGCCTTTTGATCCACATTTACTCTTTAGTTTTCATTTGTCAGCTTGAGAGCTACAATAATAAAAAGGGCAGGGGGTGAGTGTCTATATAGAAGACAGAAGAAAATCTGTATATTTTATTCATGTTCTGCCCTGGGCTAGAAAGTTGATGTCTTACACTTGGGAAAATGAAGGAAGGTTTTTGTAAGATCATATCTTGGAAAGCCTATTTCTCCCTATTTTCGCCTCTCCCTCTTCCTCCTGTAATGGGAAAATTCTGTTCTTGTAGCTTAGACCTTTATCTTTCCACAGCTGGCCTGCAAATTTAATTCTCAGCTCACAACCTCTTTCTCTCTGCTCAGCAGCTCTTCTCTACCTGACACTCAGATGTATCACCTTAGAAGTTTTTTTTCTCTTTGCAAGCTAAATATGGAAAAGACAAAAATAAATAGAAGCGCTCATTAATCAGTGTAAGAAAAACATATCAGGGTGAGAGAATGAAGCTCTGTTATAAGGGCAAGCACAGTGTTGATTTTTAGCAAGTTGACCCAAGATCATCCTTTGTTAAATAGCTATAATGTAGGTCACAGTTTGGATCATGCAGATATGATGAAAAACTTATTTGACTCATGAATTTATTATTAATGAATGATAATATTAGTAATAAACTTGAACTAGTCTCAGCTGCTTCATTTGGCAATACAATGCTAATAAACTCTATGTTTAGATAAATAGGAACAAAAAGCAATAAGAACAATTTGCTGAAGGGCCTGTTTGCCACTTGATAGAACAGTTTTCTTAATTTGTTTTCTATGCCTTTATTCATTTTCTCATTTATTTAACAGTTTCTGGTTCTGGAAGTAAACAAGGTTACACATAAAACTGTAATTAAATTTTTCCTCAGGTTCAGTCACCAAAGAGTTGGGCTTAGAGGCAAAGCAAATGTTTAGTGGTATAACAGTGGGAATCTTCTTAATTTATTCAGAAGAATGCAATACTCCTGACCTGGAAAATCTGAAATGAGAGAAAGTGTAGCCTTACCAAAGGATGTCTCACAGACGAGTAAATGTAATAGAGAATACATTTTCTTTTTAGTGATCTCTGGAGTAGTTTTTGAGATATTAATTTGTGATTTTTTCTCTGTATTTTTTTTTCTTTTTCTGTTGCTCAATTCCTAGAAGGTAGTAAAACCTTTGTACTGCCTTGCCTCTAGGAAGGATCGTGACACAGGGTTTAAGAAAAAATTGCTTATAGACTAGAAAGCATGTCATAGAGTTAAAAGAACAACATGGAGCTAACTTGGACAGTGGGCATCTCAGTAATAGCCATAGTAGCTGTGAGAGTGGAAGGGTCTTCCCAACGCTTTTGTTCTTGATAATAAGACTGCTGGACTTTTGCAGGGCACTGGGTTGGGGAATCGTCCAATTACTTGAGCTTAAATTTCCCACCAGTTCGGCAGGATGTAACTTGTAAATGGAATTAATTTTATTTGTTTGTTTGTTTGTTTTTGTTGTTTCTGCTGTAATTATCATTTTTTTTTTTTACCTTAGGGCCCCAAATAGGACTAATCATAATCTTCATGACATACTGCCATCATTGCTTATTCATGGCTTTCATTTATTTTATATATTCATTAAAAATATGATGAAATTATATGAATCCATTGCCCAGTTCAAGAACTGGAATCTAATATACATTGTTTTTATTGGAGTATAATTGCTTTACAATGTTGTGTTAGTTTCTGCTGTACAATGAAGTGAATCAGCTATATGTATACATATATCCCCCCCGCTTGGACCTCCCCCTCTCCCCACACATCCCACCCATCTAGGTCATCACACAGCATCGAGCTGAGCTCCCTGTGCTATACAGCAGGTTCCCACTAGCTATCTATTTTACGCATAGTAGTGTATTTATGTCAAACGCTCTTCCCTATTCCATATTTTTGCTCTGCCATTGGAGTGGCCGTTATTTTTAATTTTATGTTTATCCTTACCTTGACTTAAGAAAAGTTATTACATGCGTATGTTGTCCTGAAAAGTATTTTGTTTAGTTTTGCTTCTTTCTGATTTTTATAAAAAGAGTATCATAATATATGTATCTTCTGCGAGTTGCTTCTTCCATTCATATTATCACAATAAGATTTATCCATGTGTTACATGTAGTTTGGTTCATTAATTTTCATTGATATTTAATATTTCTGTGATTATGCTGCAGTTTTTTCAAACTCCTATTAATGGGCATCTGGGTGTTTCCAGATTTGTGCTGTCATTAACAGTACTGCTAGTTGTTTTCTGGTACACATTTGCTAAACTTCTCTTGGGTAAATACCTGGGAGTGGAATTGCTGGTATATTGAGTATGCAAATATTCAACTGTATAGAATAATGGTAAATTGTTTTCCAAAGTGATTATTCCAAGTTATAGCCTATTAACAATGTATAAGAGCCTATTGCTCTACAATCTCTGCAATACTTGGTTTTGGTAACTTTTTAGTTCTTGCCCATTGTAAAATAACTTTCGTGCACTTTAAAAAAATTTCCCTGATAACTAGTTAATTGAGCCTCTCCTCATATGCTTTTTCATGATACATGTTTTCTATTCTATAAAATGCCTGTTCAGATATTTTGCATATTGTTCTTCTTGTATTTTTATTATTGACTCATAGAAGTTTTTAATTATAAATAATATCACATTTTTAATCTTTCCTTTCCTATTAAGTGTTTTGTGATGGTTTAGGAAATCACTTTGTACCACTTTCTAAGGTTAGAAAGATATTCATCTTTATTTTCCTCTTAAATTTTTAAACTTTTTATTTCAACAACACATCACCACTTCTACTCAACATTGTATAGGAGTTTCTAACCAGTTCTACAGAAGAAGGAATGAATTAAAAGTTGTAAGGATAAGAAAGGAGAAAAAACCTATCACTTTCAGATGATACGATTGGTTACTTGAAATCCCCCCCCAAATTGAGTAAACAAAGTTTAATAATAGGAGAGTTGGGCAAGGCAACTGAACATAAGATCAATACAAAAGTTGATTATACTTCTATAAACCAGAAGCAAACAATTAGAATAACTATGAAAGACACTATTTACAATAACAATTTAAAACATAAAGTACAATGTTTAGGAATAAATCTAACAATATATAGGTAAAACTTGTATATAGAAAACTATAAAACATTTCTGAAGGATATTAAAAAAGATTAGCAGTAGAGAAGTATCCCACGTTCATCATGGGAAGATGTCGTATATACCTTAATTCTTCCTACAAAGATCTATAGATTTAATGTGACTACAGTCAAAATCCCCAAAGGATTCTTTGTGTAACTCAGTAAAGGTCCCAACATAACCAAAATAATTCCTTAAAACACAACATGAAGGAGTTGCTCTCCCAGGTATACAAGCTTCTGGAGTTATATTAATTGAGATGTGTTTCACACAGGAGAGATAAATTGATGCATGAAATAGAATATAGAGTTCAACAAAAGACCCCTGCAGATATAGAATTTGGATATTTGATAGAGGTGGCATGGAAAATCACTTGGGAGAAGTTATTATTCAATAGCTATGGCTGAAAAAGCTGGTTATCTACATGGAAAAGGCACAAAAATTAATCTCTACCACACATCATACATGAAACAACTTTCCATGGATTAAGAATTTGAATGGAAAAGGCAGAAATTTAAAACTTTCAGTAGACTTAATTTGTTTTAGAGAAAGGGAAATAATGTAACATTTCTGCATAGCCAGATTTTCAGTATCATATTCATACCGGGTTTGCTTTAGGTATTATAGTAAATTGTCCCGTATTTACTATAGCACAGGTTTTAGAGAATCCCTTGAATAGAAAATTCTTATGTTTCCTTTTATGAAATGACATCCACCTTTTCTCCATTGCTCTTCCCTTTCCAATCCTGCTGATTATCAGAGGAGCAACTCCTAAATTAGGTAGTCTATAACTCACGCAGATTCTTTTTTAAATATAGAGAAGTGTATCTAGGGGAGATGAAGGAACGTTGGGGGCAGCACTGAAGAAAGAGGCAGCAAATATTAAAACTTCGGATTCTGAATATATGCATTAACCGTTCTTATGTGTGGTAGATACTCTTAGTTGACTCTTTCAACACCCATTCCAATTTCTTTTCACTTACTTTCTTCCATTTTGGAAGCTCAAAAACGAAAAGCTTATTTTTTCAGATTCCATTTTAATTAGAGGAGCCCATGGGACTCAGTTCTGGTCAATGAGACATGAGTGTTGCAGTCTGTTGGTGCTGCCACTTCTGTTTCCTCCTTTCACTGCCTGAAACATAGACACCATCCCAGAACCGTAGCAACCATTATTAAGGATGACAGAGCAGAAAAGCAAGGGTCCTGCTTTCTTGATGGCATCCTTGAGGCCCCATACAAGCCCTAGACCTACCTACCTCCAACCTTTTCTTACATAAGTGAAGGAAATCTGTTTCCACTAAGTCAGCATTTATTGGGCTTTCTGAGACTCAATACAGAATGCAATCCTATCAACACTCTATGAATAATCCTTACTATTTCACATGTGTGTACCTGAATACAGTGATTATCATTCATTCATATAAGCGTATGCAACTCCAGTATACCTCTCCCAGAATTTAACAATTCTGGTTGACAAAGCTTCAGCAGTAAAGACATAGAGGAATTAAATCATATACTTAACACATTTTATCTTATAGGTGTAAATAGGCCTTTATATTCCTCAAGAAGAGACTAAATAATTTTTATACATTCTGGAACTTTCACAAAAACTGATTATGAATTTGACCACAAAAAATGTTAATTTTTTAAATGGCATTGTCAGTTTTTTATGGGTCACATATTCTGGTCATAAATCTATCATATTTGAAATAAATAGTAAATAGATAAACAGAAATTCTGACAACCTAGAAACATACTTGTAGAAATATTATGTCGGGTCAGTGAGGAAATGAAAAAGGGAATTACATGCCATCCAGGAAGCAAAGAAAATAAGAATACTTCATCCCAAAATCTATGAAACACACCTATAGCTGCACTCAGGAGAAAATCAGTAGTCTTACATGCCCTCAATATTGAAGAAAAATAGAAAATAAAAGAACTAAGAATTCACCTTAAGAAATTAGAAAAGGAGTGCCAAAAGAAACTAGAGGAAATTTTAAAAGATGGAATGGATTTAATTAAGTAAAAAACAAAACTCTATAGAAAAAGCAAAAAATAAGTCTAAAAGATGATTTTTAGAAAAGAGCAATAAAACAAGCCTGATTATAAAAAAGAACAAAATACATATAAGGTTAGGAATGAGAAAGACGTAAGTACAGATATAGAAGAGATTAAAAAGAATTATAGAAGACTGCATATCTATTTTGACAACAAAATTGGAGACCTAGGGGAGATGGATGATTTTCTAGCAGAAGATAAAATACCATATTTGATCTAAGAAGATGTAAGATTCTTGAATAGACCAATTACGAAAGACAAGATTGAAAAGGTGAATAAAGATGTACCATTCAAATAGACACCAGGGCCAGCTGAGTCCTCAGCCAAGTCTTATCTAACCTTTAAAGAAAAGTTTATTCCAGGTTATTTAAACTATTTCCAGCCATAGAAGAAGATAGAAACCTTCCCAGTTTATTTCATAAATCTCATACACGTAATGACAAAACTTTATCTATTACCAATATATTACCCAATACAAAACAAAATGCATTAATATATGCAAATATTCTAAACAAAAATTGGCAAATAGAATATATCAAAAGAATAATACATTATTATTAAGAGGTAACTCAGAAATTCAAATGTGATTCAGTATCCGTATAATCTATTATGACATCAATAAATTTAAGAAGAAAAAGAGCATGTGATTGTATAAACGGGTACTAAAAGACATTTAATAAAATAAAGCAGTTTTTCCTAATAAAAACTCAGTCAAACTGGAAAGGAAACTTTTTTAAAGTACTACTAAGTTTTATCATATACCTACAGCAAATACCACTCTAAACAGCAAAACACTAAAACTTTTAATTAAATCAAGAAGAAAATAGCTAACGCTTTTATAGTGCTTATTATGTGCAGGGATGGTTTTAGGCACTTTATATATAATAATTCTCACAAAAGTCATACATGAGTGATATTATTATAATCCCCATATTAAAGATGGGAAAAATGAGGCAGAGAGAGATTAAATAACTTGCCCAAGAATATTCAAACAGCAAGTGGTGAACTTGTGATTCAAAGTTAGGCAGTTGTGCTCTAGAGACCATGCTCTTAACACTGTGCTGTGTAGTCTCTGTAACTAACTAGAGATTCCTGTTTTCATTGTTACTATTCAACATTTTTTGGAGTAGTAGCAACTGTAATACAACAAGAAAATGACAGAAACCTTAGTGTTGGAAAAGAAGAGATAAATGAACATTTGGAAGATTGTATTCCTTGAAAACTAAAGAGCATCTAATAAAATACCGCTAATATCAATAAGGAAATTTGATAAGGTAGCTGGACAAAAGATAAACAAAATTGTTTTCCTCTACTCTTGCAGTAAAGACCTAGAAATGGAAATAGTGGGAAATATTTCACTTGCAACAGTTATACATACACATGAAAAAACCTAAAGAAAACAATGTTAAAATTTGGCAAAAATTTGATAAGAAAAGCACAAGACTTATATAAAGAAAACTACAGCCTTATTAAAAGACAAAGAAGTTTTGAACAAATGGAAAAACATCTCAAATGGAAAAACTAATTATTATTTAATATCTTAATTCTCCAAAATTAATATGAATTTTAATGAAATTCCAGTAATACAACTTTGCAGGCATTAGATAAAATCATCTTAAAGTGAAGAAAAAAGAATAAATGCCTCAAAATAGCCAGAAAAATGTATGAGATGGATGAAGAGTGATGGGGAAATTTCCTTACCAGATATGCAACACACCAAAATCAGTATGAGTACAGGGAGAAACAAATAATTTGAAGTCACGGTACATGAGGCTTTTATGTTTTATGAATAGGGGTTCAGTTCAGTGGGAGAAGGATGGATTATTTAATAAATGGTAGTGACACAATTCCCTGTTCAACTGGAATGGAAAATATAGGGTTGTCTTTAATCAGCCAGTCTGTTTTTCAAGTGGTAGACGAAAACAACCAGGCCATTGGCAATAGCCCAAGCATTAGTAAAAATATAACGGAGTTCATCAAAAGAGATGTTGGCTCAGGCTATGAGAATGACCTTCAGTCTACCTACTAGTGGAGCAACAGTGTCCATTTTTCGTTTGCATATCTGGTGTTGAGGTTGAAAAGCTATGCAGCCCAGCAGACACTATGAGGTTTCAGCTTGGCCAAGCCATTAGTGAACTAGGCCCTGGCACTTAGGTGAACCTCAGTAAACTGAGAGTTCCAGTGAACCAGTGGTTTCCTTCAGGTAGTAGAACGGGGGAATAAAGTTTCTCCCAAAGAAACAGCTGTCATTTTTTTTTCATGTAAAGCTGAGCTGTCACTGAGGCCGCGGCAGCTGTGTTCTTGAATATACCATTTCCATGTAACAGTCAAGTTTAAAACTACAAGGGCCGCCTTTGAGTGGTGACTGCCTCTCTTTAACAGAGTCTCCGGTTGGAAAAATCATCTGTAAGAGAGACTTGTAGCTCAAAACGGTCTTTAAAGCTGTCGGACCCCAAAGGTTGACAGCCTGCCTCAGCTTGCCGGACACCTTCCAACACCACCTGTTGGTTTAGGCTCCCACTCAAAGGATACTAATTTGTGAGTTAGCCGATATAAATACCCAAGCAGAATGCCTGAGTGAGGCACTTACTGTATCCAGCACCAAATTAGATGTTCTTTTCGGTGGTGTGTGGCCAGAGACAGCAGTTTCTCCTTGACTGCCGAAGGGATTGAACATTGTGATTCCACCCACATAGTCCCAGGAAACTTCATTAAGAAAGCAGCCTCCTGAATTTCATCACAGTTTATCAGCCACCCCGCTGGCTGAAGTGTGATAACACTACAGTTAGAGTAGCTAAAACAGAGTCTCCTCATTTATCAACCAAAGGATATTACCTACACAAGTGAAAGCTTTGGACATCAGAGAGTAGAGGCATTTGTACTAATCCTGACTCACCCACTGGTGGCAAATGGTAGGGGAATTTAGGTCCTCCATGGGGAATATTGCAACTGTATATTAGAGGACTTGCTACAAGAATGTGAATGCCAGTGAGCCAGAAAAAGAAAAGCGTTGCCAGCGTCCAGGACTTCATACTAAGTGCCATACGTTTGTGAAGTGACTTCAGTTATAGTCACAATGTCAGGGCTTTGGGAACAATTGAAATTCAGTAAGTCTCAAGCTCCCATTAGCCTATTTCACTGGCCGTAAAGGGCTATTATATTGAGATAGTGCATCTCTTGCTACCCCTGCTACCTTTAAGTCAAGGCTTCGAGGCTGTGCTTTCTCTTTTTCCTCCTGGGGTACTCTTTCTGCTGGACCACCTAGGAGGGGATGGGGAGATGATTTGAGGAGATATTTACAGGTCCCTTTATGACTTTTCTCCCAGGGCTCTTCCCAACTGGCAGATTTCCTTCTGGCATTTATGGGATGGGAAAGTACAAGTATGTAACACCTGAATTCTTACTGTACAGTCAGATGTAGAAGAAAAAGCAACAGTACATTGAATTGGCCTAAAGTTCCCTGAGGTGTCGCAAAGTGTTTTCTTCCCCACTGTGCATCACTTTTCCTCCCCATGTTGAGTGACAAGGTGACACTGTCTATTCCTGCCTTGAGGATACTTTGATTTCTCACCCACCAGCCATACTGTTCTCTGGCTAGGACTGTGGGGTTTTCGCACCCTTTGCTGACTTGTGCTCGACTCACACAACAATACCTGTTTATTAATTTATTTATTTTTGGCTGTATTGGGTCTTCATTGCTGTGCACGGGCTTTCTCTAGTTGCAGCGAGCGGGGGCTACTCTTCGTTGCAGTGTGCGGGCTTCTCATTTCGGTGGCTTCTTTGTTGCAGAGCACGGGCTCTAGGCATGCAGGCTTCAGTAGTTGTGGCTCACGGGCTCTAGAGCACAGGCTCATTAGTTGTGGCTCGCAGGCTCTAGAGCACAGGCTCAGTAGTTGTGGTGCATGGGCTTAGTTGCTCCGCGGCATGTGGATCTTCCCGGACCAGGGCTCAAACCTGTGTCCCCTGCATTGGCAAGCAGATTCTTAACCACTGTGCCACCAAGGAAGCCTATATACCTGTTTAAAAACAAATCCACTTTAACCAGGATCAGTTGCTGCCCCACTAGCATGATAACATCTCTTAAATTTTTGCCCAGTTTTTAACATAAATACTAGGAAAGTTTTCCAGGGCAATGGGGCCGACCATAAGAATAGATCTAGAATCTCTTGAGTTAGTTTCTCATTCTCCATTGTTTCACCTTCATCAGCATTGTAAACCCAACCTGGGCAGTGAGAGCCTGAATACCAGTCAGTGACTCAGCTATGGTTTCCCCTAAGAGTTTGTCTCTTTCAGGGAAATCTTTCCAAGAGGGTTCAAGGTGCCCCGTGGCAGCCAAAGCCCACTGCAAAAACTGAGACCCTCTCTGCCATCTTTGAATGGACTTAAATTTGGCTTGATAGGCTGCAGGAGGGCCTTAGAAATAAGGTGTCCCTGCTGTGGCCATTCTTCCTTAACAATCATTAGCTACCCAGCATGATCCCAGATGTTTCCCAGATGATCCAGCCAGAGCACAACAATTGGTCTGGTTTCTGCCACAGTGGTTGCAAATTTGCCTCCTTTTTCTCCATGTAGATGTGCATCTCTGTAACTGTTGGGATGGAACCTTCTGCACATCCAGCATGAATCGTAATACTAGTGGTCACAGTGTAGAGAACTTAAGGTTGACAGCCCAGTTGGTAAGAAAGCCCACCCTGAACAGAGTTAATGACAACCCCTGCACCTTTGGGGCAGTTGTCTTTGAACTGATTTCCCAGTATCCAGTTTACAACCACAGCCTCAATTCTACCTCATTTACAGGCAATAAACTGGAGGACCATTTATTGTCTAGTCAACCAACCAATTCAGTCAACATATTCACTACCAATATTATGGACTTCGCTCAAATACCCTTAATTGGCCCCAAAGCTCTCCCCTCTTTCTCTTCCACAAAGTCACACCTCTGTCAGTATGCCATTCTCATCACAGAAACTGGCAAGAATTGTGACAAGTTGGGTTCGACCATATTTTCAAGCTCATATGTTAGCCTGCCAGATTTTCATGGATGGTGGTCACAGAAGACAATGAGACTCCTGGGTCAGAGAGAAAGGACAGTTTAGTACGTACAGCAGTAGTAATAACCAGAGAATCGGCACTTTTAGCATTGATTCCCTGAGCCCCAATTCCCTTATATGATGCACAGAGCACCAGCTGATACCTCACAGGCAGTGAGTTGTGTTACAGGAGAGAAACCTTGACCGTAGGGGACCTAAATCTTTTATAAGGGGCAGTTAAGTATGCCTGAACTTTGCTCCAGAGGGAGACACTATCTTTACCTTCTCAGACTGTAAACCAGCATGTCCTCCGCTCTGGAGGGAAACATTCTCCCTCTCTTCCTAGGCTGTTTGCTGTATAAGCATCCTTGAAAAGGCAGTCTCATACAAAACAGCCACTCTGAGAGATCCATGGAGAACGGTCTCCTGACAATGAATTTATACTCTTTGCCAGAGTGGAATAAAATGGAGGATGACTAAAATTGTGCAGCATCTAAATCGAGGGAAACTTTAAAAAATCATACAATTAGACAACTTTGACGAAAACTATTGCAATTGACAGAAGAGTCAATTGAAAATATCAGTAATTTCAAATTTATAAACTGTGAATAAATTTTATACATCTTGAAGAAGATTGCAGGCAATTTCATGAAAAAGAAACTATGGGATATTGAAAATTTTAAGAAAAATACTAGCAATGCAGTATTTGGAAAAATTTAGCTCAGGCTAATTATTCTGCTTGTATTAGTTGCAATAATCAGATATTCAATATAAAGTTTTGAAAACTTTGCTTTATACATACATGTCATTTTTATTTTCAAAAAGAATTTTAATTTTGAAAGTAGCTTCTAAGTAGAACTATTTACAAATCCACCAATATAATTAAAAAACAATTTATAGTCAGTAAATAAATGTTTTCCAAAACAATATATAATTTCAATTTTTAGGACCCTCTTTCAGTATCAAAAACGTCCGGTGTTGATGACAAGTTATCTGCTCATCTGATGAATGAATGAAAGTTGCCTAATGAGAGGAAGGAATTCTAAGTGATTATAGGAGACTAATGGGGAGTGAAGAAATTTTAAAAAGCTTCCATGAGAAATGTGAAAGTAATATCATACCATATATACACAGAGCAGTTCTGTTTAATTCATTTATATTTTCACCAATGATTCAGAGAAGTACTGAACTTTTGAGACAGAAGGAAATTTAGAATTCATCTACTTTAATGTTCAGTTTAATGTAATATCTTTAAATCTTACTTAAAAGCCTTAATTATATTTTTAAATAATTTAGGGGGCATGTGAAAAAGTAATTTGTTGGACATATTTCATATAAAAGTATATTCCATTCATACTGCTGCTGCTCAATTGGAAGAATCAGCTGTATTCTCTCCTGGGGGCGACTTTCCTCCTTTTAGCTGTATAGGTTTATTTGAATCTTTTAATTAAAAAGCTGCTTTAATTTGGGCCGTATTCTACACCTGCAGTAATATCAGCTACATGACATCGTCTTCCTTTTCATAATTGCATTACATTTTAACACCACTTTTGGTTGCTGAGTAATTTAGTCATGAAAATTAGCAGGATGGGGATATAGCGAGGTGATTAAAAGCTGAGCTTCTGGGGTCAGTTTGAACCAAGTTTGAGCTCTAGTTATATCTTTTCCAAGTCATATGACTTGGAGTTATTTGATCCCTGTAAGCCTCAACTGCCTTACCAGTAAAATGGGGATAATAGTGACACTACTTTACTCATTGAATTGTGAGGATTAAATGAGAGAGTCCATGTTAAAAAGCTTAGCGCAGTGCCGGGCACCTGGTTGACATTCAGTAAACACTGATGATGGTGATGATGAATATAATGACAATATGGACATAATACAAAAACCAGAATAAAATAGTAGTGACAAATTCAGTGTAGTCTTAATTAAAAAACAGGCCGTGAGTATCAGAATCTAATTATAACTTTAAACTAGGTATTAAATTATGCATAGCTTCACATTTCATGGGATTATTTCAGAAGGGGTGCCTGATGACATCTACCATTAGTTCATTTTTCTCACCTGAGAGGCTCTAGTATGTGGGAAAAGGGAATGAATGATTTGAGTGGGAGAGGATGGTATTTATAAGGATGTGCAGAATAAGTACATCCTTTGCTTGCTGTGATTTTTGCAGCCTGGTAATTTTTGCAAGCGGTTTGCAAAGCTGGGATAACTCATCTGAACCATAGCCTTATTAGTAAAGTCAATATTTTTATCCTTCTTTTACACATAGAGGAACTGAGCCAACACATGGTAAATGTCTTTGTCAAGGTTACATAGAAAGTCGGGCAGAACTACACATGTATTTCTGGGTCCTCATTCCAAAGCCATAGGCTGTCTAATTCTGGCAATATACAAAACAAGTGAAAACACATTCTATGTGGTAGTTATTTCTAAAATAGAGTAATGCAAATATCATTTTCAGAATCTCCAAATCAAGGTCACACCTGTGTAATCACATATTTCTAACATTATTTATGCTGACGGTAGTTGAAGCGTGCAAGAAAACGTATTTGCAAAAAGAAAGTACGAATTATATTGATAAAGCAGCCTTTGGAAGGGAACCGGTGCTAGAGGGAGAACTACTATAGAAGGAGTTGACTTAATACATTGAATAAATTTATACCTGATACATTTTTAATAGTGAACTGAAATTCATGAAATAAAAAAGAAAAAGTACTGGTGGGATTTCCCACTGACATATCGGCATTTCCGCATTTCCTTTCCTTTCTGTAGCCCCAGCTCATCTGGGTCTCTATGGCTAGGTAAAGGAGAGAGTCAGCCAGCCAGAGTGAATTCATCACAAAATAGCCTAATTCTTGGCCAGCAGAAAAGAACTATTTATTTCTTCTGTAAAGCAGGGTGTGGGTAGGCACCTTAATTAGAAGCACATTTAGATGCAGGGAATAACTATATTTCCTTTCTCTATTTTAGTCTTGAGTCTTTGGCTGAACTGCGTGATCAGGCAGCTCCTGGAAACCATTTGAAATTGGCATAGATGGATCTTCCTTGACTAAATTTAGCAGGAGAGTCAAAATTTTAGTAGTCTGTCTCACCCACTCTAAGTTAATTTACCAGTTAGCATTTGTGGCTGCTAACTGGCTGTTGTTTGTGTGGAAATGTACAGTTTTGCTTTCCAGGAGAAAAGAGGTGGGGGTGGGGTGTAGTCAGCCCTGAAACTGTTCCTATTCCAGGATTAGACATTATTTTCCTCTTCCAGGGGAGAGATAAGCCAGACGTGTCCAGACATGCCTTCTATAAAAGGCTGGCTCAGAAAAGCCCGCTCTAGAACAAATTCACTTGCACTATTGCTATTTCAGGTAAATTGCATCCCTAAATACTTTACATAAAAAATTTCCATTTGCTAAATTTGGTTGAAAAAATAGTATATTTCATTTGGATGGTGGGTAAAAAATAATCAACCTTGTGACATCTGATAAATTAAAAATACTCTCATGTGGATTTAGAGTCTCACAACTAAAGAAAGAAAAACCTATCATGCTCTGGGGCTAATTTCAAATACTGCTTTTGTGCCAAACGATAGCCATATCAATAAGCCAGGTTCTATCACCACCCTACAATAGGCATTGGACATTTACTCGGTCATTAAGTCTACTATGGCTGTTACTGTCACGTTGGAGTCCATTCAGTGCACTGATCTTTTTTTCCCATTAAACAGATGATTTAATGAAATGAGAACCACCTGAATCCCAGGTCCATTACAAGACCCCTGCATGGTCTGGGTCCCACCTCCCCATCAGCGTTCACCTTCCAAAGCTGTGTTTGCCGCACCCTCTGTGGCAGCCAACCAGTTGATCTAGTCACACCTGCCTTTGCATGAGCCTGGAAGGGAACATTTTTTCTTTCCTCTGAGAAAATTCCTTTGGTCACGTTTCTGGGTTGTACCGTCAGAGCCCCTGTTTCCATCCTGGCTCCTTTTTATCTGTGTCATTATATCTCTTTGGTAGAAGTGATTCATGAATTTCCTCCCTGCCCCACTCTTGACTATAATCTCTTTAAAAGCAGAAAATATCATTGTATCCCCACCACTTAGTTCAGTGTCTAGCAGCTACAAAGAGGAAACTCAATAAGGATTTGTTGAGTAAATGACTGAATAAATAAATGTTAGAACTTCCTCCAAATCAAGTCAATAGAATGCAGAAGAGCCACCTGTGTCTGGGGCAAGGATTAGTGGCCTCACTGAGATAACAGGAAACAGAAGAAGCTAAAACCTTGAAGACAGACTTTTCCAACCTTGCAATTTTTCTGGAAGGTTCACTCTGTTACTGAGTGCCCCGGTGCCCTGGAACAAGTTTACATCATTAGTGTCAGGTTTTGAAGACCCTGATCTATAAAAGAACTGTTTGCACAGGAACTTCTCAGGTAATGGAAGTGATTTTTTTTTTCCAGGAGTGCTTGATAAGTCTATAACTCTGAGTTAAAACTGAAAGGAGCCCCAAGAGAGGAGCACAGCCAAATGGAAATAACTGAAGCATCAGTGAGTGCATATATGAGATTTGAATTCCAGGGTCACAGCTTCAAGGGATGCCTGTTCTGATAGACAGAGGGCCAACCGGGTAGGCTTCCTGCTCCTTCGCTTTACTCCACCTGTGTGATGACTGGGGTCCGGTAGGAGCAGACATCTTTGGTCCCAAATCTCTGCCATCCAGGGCAGCAGCAGTAATGCTTGGGTCACGTGCAGAGGACAGGTGAAGGTATTCAGCAGGAAAGAGACCTCTCTGGCAAAACATATGTAGTTCTCTTTGGAAGCTGCATTTTTCAAGGTGTAATCCTAGGAGTTCTGGCTGTGTGCTTTTTAAAAATTCAGATTCATGCCTGCCCAGCCCCAACTAAATCAGAATTTTCCATTGTTTGAGGGAGTGGGGGTGACTGGGGAATTGTGTTGGTTTGCTCAGGCTGCAAAATACTACAGACTGTGTGGCTTAAACAACAGAAATGTATATTCTCAGAGTTCTGGAGTCTGGAAATCTGAGATGAAGGTGACGGCAGGATTGGTTTCTCTTGAGGCCTCTCTCCTCGACTTGCCGACGGCTGCCCTCTTGCTAACTTTCCATAGGGTCGTCCCTCCGTACTCCCGAGCCCCTTGTGTCTCTCCGTGTGTCCTAATATTCTCTTGTAAGAACACCGGTCTGACTGGAATAGGGCCCTCCCTATGAGGCCTTTTTAACTTAATCACCTCTTTAAAAACCCTAACTCCAAATACAGTCACGTTCTGAGGTATTGGTGGTTATGGCTTCAGCATATGAATCTTGTTGGGGACACAATTCAGTCCATACAAAACTATTCATTAAAAGACACGTCAGATGATCCAGAAGCACACATTTGAAAAGCAGTGGTTGTTCTTCACTCCTTCCCTTATAAAAAACTGTAGGGCTGTAGCTAGTCCTTGGAAAAACCAAGAACCTTCTGCCTCTTGCTGCTCTAAACTCATTAGGCACATCTGTGAGTGTCATGACCATCAAGGCCAAGGAATGCTATGCACTTTTTAACCTAATGTGATGACCCTTTCCTTCTAAACTTAACTCATTAAGTTTAGAAGGAAAGAGTCCTCATTAGGAACTCTCAGAACATTAAAACAATTTACCTCTTAGGCAAAGGAGTATTTACAAACATAATTTTTATTTTACCAGGCTCAACAGACATTGTTTTTATGAATTAACAACCTCTAATGCAAACATCAACCTCCATCCATTCATTAACCCATGTCTTTTGAGCTGTCATGTGCAAAGAGCTTGAATAACTTGTCATCAGGACAGCCTGGCAACCAGTTAGCCCAGCAGCCATGACACACAGGACTCGGCGTGCCTGTCACACTTTGCAGTTACGGGAGATTTGTCTATGCCTGTCTAATGTCAAGTACCAAATTATATCATATCATGTCTTCTTTGCTAGCTGGCAAGTTTCTTGAGAGCAGGGGCAAGCACTAGACCTTATCCAGCTTTATTTCTCTAAAATAGTAGATAAATATTTTTATCTGGCATAAATAGTTTCTGAATGAATGAATAATGAATTTACTTGAGAAATATCTTTAGGTTTGAGATTTGTCTGAGGAGGTACAGGCAGACCTCATTTTATTGTACTTCGCAGATACTGCTTTTTTTTTTTTTTTCCTTTTACAAATTGAAGGTTTGTGGCAACCTTGCATCAAGCAAGTCTGTTGGGGCCATTTCTCCAACAGCATTTGTTCACTTCATGTCTCTGTGTCACACTTTGGTAATTCTCACAATATCTCAAACTTTTTCATTATTGTTATATTCATTATGGTGATCTGTGATCAGTGATCTTTGATGTTACTACTACGGCTCACGGAAGGCTCAGATGATGGTTAACGCTTTTTAGCAATAAAGTATTTTTAAATTAAGTTACATACATTTTTTAAGACATGATGCTATTGCACACTTAATAGACTATAGTGTAAACATAACTTTTCTATGCACTGGGAAACCAAAAAATTTGCACTTTATTGAGGTGGTCTGGAACTGAACCCACAAAATCTCTGAGGCCTGCCTGTACTTCCTTATCCCTCATCTTTACTAACCTCATGAAATTACACATATTCACTATTTTACATCTCTTCCTATGGAGGTGAAAGAAGAAAACCTCAATATTTCTCTGTACAACCTCAAGGACAACAATGCAAAAAATATATGAATAAAATTCAAATGTATTGCTTTAATAGAAAAATTTAATAGTAAACCAGTAAGTGATGAACAAAGGAATAACCCCGTTATGGAAAACACATTATGCTAGTCTTAGTCATTTACTTTGTTGCTACGGGCTGGACAGATGTAAAGTGTCCCTGGAAGGAAATGAATCAGGTCTTTGAGGGAGAAGGTGCAGAACTCACACCCTGTTCCCCGAGCCTCCGCTCACCACACACACACACACACAGCAGCAGCAGATTTGTGTCTAAAGAGAGGGCTCCTGGAAAAGCCTCGTTTTTCTTCAAAGAAAGCTTCTGTAACAAGTACTACGGCTAAGACCTGTTTACTGCGAGTTTCCAGGGCATGAGCGTGATCTTTCCCTGTGCCGCCACAAAGAAGCAAGTCTTCATTTGGGACTCGGACTTTTTCTTTCTTTGTGCGAGCTTGTCATTTTATTCATTAGAACAGCATGGAAGCAATAGTTGGGCATTTTGTTTGCATGAAGGAGAATCTTCAAAGAGTTCTAGTTTAAAAACCATTTCATTATCCTCTTAAAACCATGCCTTTTGTTGAAACATTTCTAGCTTAAGACTGAAATGTGAGGTATTTCCTGGAGAGAGAAAAATATTACAGAGAGCAAGCAGACAACGTGGTGGCAATAACTCAAAAGAACAGAGTTATAAAAAGATGGTCTTGATAGTGTGATATGTCACTAATTGGGACTCCCTTGATGAAAAATTCTGATAATTCTGATAGAGTTGAACCTGAAAGTAACTTATCTGCTTCTGTAGGAAAACAAAGCATGTCTTTATTAAGTAAAGAGGTAGCATCAAGTGTAACGATTCAGAAAGAACACATAAAAACCTATTTCATGAATGCACCATTTTCAAGTACCTTAGCACTACTAACCTACATAATACAGTGTAATGTTTCCTTCTTATATCCTTTCCCGTCCTCATTATCAGTGGTGAGTTGTGAAGGTTTTTCAGAAAAATAGTGCATTAGATCACGCCTTGAGGCGTGAGGGATACTGGCAAGAATGAGGACTGTTTTGTCTTTAAATGCTCACTGTGGAGAATGAAGAACCCATCCTTGCTCTCCCAGGATGGATCCAGGAATAGATTCCCAAGGCTTTGATGGCCACGAGCAGTAGCTGGAAAAAGCTGAGATTCTATGGGAAAACTGAGGGGAAAATAGATTTTTGGGTGCCAATCCCTGAATAACACTGAACACAGGGACCCAAAGAAGATAGTTAAGGGACATTGTGACTGTCTTTTAGATTTGGAATGTTTGAAATTGGTTGCTTATGAAGTCATGTTCTTTCTGAACGTGGACTTACCGGTATGCCTTTGCAGGGAAGTCAGCCATTTTGGCAGAGTTGCATTTATCTCATTGCTCACGGCGTCCTGTACCACAGAATCCTCTTTAAGTGCTCACAAACAATAAAAATGCATTTCTTTAAACATATTTTAGAAATCAGACTTTTAATTATTCTTTGCTGGCCTTCCTTCCGGTTAGCCCATCTCTGACCTCCTATTGTCCTGCTATGTCCAAACAGTTGGGTTCTTTAATTTTCCACATCTGCTTAGGTGCTCTGGCTCGGCTGTTAGATTGGGGTTAAGTTACTGCACAGTAGTGGGACCTTATGTTACATTCCTCTTGTAATCTCCAAAGAGCAGAATGTAACACAGGAACATATAAGTATTTGATAAAAATGTATTGCTTGTTTGGAATTTTAATAATCTGACTGCATAAACAAGGTTCTTCTGATTTCATCTCAGCCTTTTCTCAGCTCTTCATAAATCTCTTAAAAGTTTTAAGAAAAAGACGTATTTGTTACCAATTTCTTAAAAAACACAAAAACAAAAAAACCCCCACAGACCTTCCCTTTTCTGCCAGAAGCAGAAGTGTTACGAACACTAACTTACTGCATCCTCCCACCCCCATTACTCAGTGGATCGGTGACTGTAAGTTAGTCATGGCTGAGCGCTAGGGCTGTTCAGTTGATTAAATATGTGACCTATTTTGTGTCAGAAACAACTACTCAACAGAGTTTCATCCACTGTGTCTCCCCGCTGCAGATCAGCCAGCCGCTCGCAACCACCATCTGAAAACCTTTCTAATAATTACCACATGTGGATATTTTCCATTCATTACCTGCAGTACAGCATTCGGAAATGGTAGCTCACGTTTTTTGTTTTTTTGTTTTTTTTTTGCGGTACTCAGGCCTCTCACTGTTGTGGAGCACAGGCTCCAGACGCGCAGGCTCAGCGGCCGTGGCTCACGGGACCAGCCGCTCCGCGGCACGTGGGATCCTCCCGGACCGGGACACGAACCCGTGTCCCCTGCATATCGGCAGGCGGACTCCCAACCACTGCGCCACCAGGGAAGCCCTGTAGCTCACATTTTAGAGAAGAAACAGAAAGTTGTTTTTCCCTTCTCTTCTCCATACTTGGTGTTCCCAACGGGTTAGTCCACCACTGATCATCAGGCGTCCTAATGGGAAAGCACAGCAGCGCTTCTCAGTTACATTCTTTCATCGTCGGCCCCATGTCTGATGAATGTTCTTGAATATGTACACCATTGCTCTCAAGAGGAATATAATGTGCCTGCCTAAAAACAACCACCATTTTCCCATGCTGCGCTCATTCATTGTCAGTAAATATTTTACATTAGAAAAGATTTTTTGCTCTTGCGGTGATTGTGTGAGGAAAGACTTGGCAAACACTGCAGATTGATTATTGTCAAGAAAAAAATATAAAAATTAACTTAGTTTTTTTCTTATCTAATTATTGTCTAGCTAGAAATTGAATTGAAAAAAAACAGTAAGATTACTGGGCTGTTTATTGATAAGTTGAACCTTTGATAATGCCAATATTCTTAGGATTTTTTGCTTGAGACAAATTTCTTGATAGATTATGTCATGGAATCACAGAATCTTAGAAATAACCTTATAACCCTCTAATCCAATCCCTTCAATTTTAGCTTGAGAAAGATTTTCCCAAAGGGGAAGGTGGGGGAGGAATAAATTAGGAGTTTGGGGTTAACATATACACTACTATGTATAAAATAGATAACCAACAAGAACCTACTGTATAGCACAGGGAACTATAATTCAATATTTTGTAACAACTCTATAAGGGAAAAGAATCTGAAAAAAGGGCTTCCCTGGTGGCACAGTGGTTGAGAGTCCGCCTGCCGATGCAGGGGACGTGGGTTCATGCCCCGGTCCGGGAAGATCCCACATGCCGCGGAGCGGCTGATCCCGTGAGCCATGGCCGCTGAGCCTGCGCGTCCGGAGCCTGTGCTCCACAACAGTGAGAGGCCCGAGTACCGCAAAAAAAAAAAAAAGATATACATACGCATAACAGTCACTTTGCTGTACACCAGAAACTAACACAACATTGTAAATCAACTATACTTCAATAAAACTTTTTTTAATTTTACAAAAAGCTTTAACAAAAGAATAATCTTAATAACATACTTCCTTTACTTTTTAAAATTAAAAAATTAAATAAGCTTGTAATTTTAGAATATAGATTTATAAAAATTTGCAAAGATAGTACGGAGAGTTCCTATATATCCAAACACAGTTTCCCCTATTATTAACATCTTAAATTAGTATGGTACGTTTAGCACAATTAATGAGCCAATATTGATATATTATTATTCACTGAAGTCAAAACTTTATTCAGATGTCCTTAGTTTTTATCTCATGACTGTCCTTTTCCTGTACCAAGATACCATGCAGCGTACCACGTTACATTTAGTTGTCAGGTCTCCTTGGGCTCCTTTTTAACTGTGTCAGTGTTTCAGACTTTCCTTGTTTTTGATGACCTTAATGGTTTTTGAGGAGTACTGGTCAAGCATTTTGTAGAATTCCCCTTGAATGGGATTTGTCTGATGTTTTCCCTATGATTAGGCTGGGGTTATGAGCCTTGAGGAAGGCACAGAGGTGAACTGCCATTTTCATGAAACCGTATGAAGAATATATACTATCAACATGACTAGACACACTTGGTATTGACCTTGACTACCTGGCTCAGGTAGTATTTGTTAAGGTTTCTCCACTACAGCTACTCATTTTTTCCCTTTCCATACTGCTGTCTTTGTAAGGAAGTGACTACAAAGAGGGAATTGGGAGCTAGGCTGCCCTTCTTTGAGGATGGAGTATCTACATGGATTATTTGGAATTCTTCTGCATGGGAGATTTGTCTCTTCTCCCCCATTTGTTGATTAAATCAGTCACATATTTATAATCATATGGACGCATGAACATTTATTTCATGCTTTGAGATATAATCCAATCATTTCTTTATTTTGTTGGTTAAATTATTTCAGCTTGGACCATTGGAAGCTCTTTCAGTTGACTCCTGTCTTCTTGATATAATCCCATCATTGTGGGTTTGGTCTTTTGGTTTTTGAGGGTTTTTGGTTGTTGTTTTGTTTTTGTTTGTTTTAGCATTTTCTAACTTTCTGGCACTACAAGATGCTCCAGGCTCATCTTGGCATGTTTCCTGCCCTTGACCTAGAATCAGCCATTATCTCCATCTTGATTTCTTTTATTGGAGAATGGTATTAGAAACCAAGATCTGGGCACCAGTTTTGCCTGTTGCTACTGGAGTATTGTTGCTTCTAGGCACTCTCAGCTAGCAGAGAAAGGAAATATATGTGTGTATACTAATTCATATATACACCCATATCTATAGATATTCCTGTATGTCACCAACTGCATCTTAATTGTGTAAGCTAAACATAAGTTCATATGTCTCCAACTATAGTCCATTACCTCATGGATCCTTCTAGACTCCTCCCCTTGCTTGCCTATACCCTCTCACTCCAACAGTGGCTTCCACCATCTGCTATCCACTTTGCTATCCAAATCCTTGTATACTGATTTTAGAATTATTTACCTGTATTCCTGAGGGAAACAACTTTATCAACTGTAGAGTAGTACTTGGGTGCAATTCTTTCTGCCTTTAGTCTTATAGACTTCCCTTATTTCCAAAGTTACACAAGTAAGTGACTCTTTTCCCTTCAGTGAAGTTATTTCATATATTTGTAATATAGTTAGAGTCTTTTATCACAGTCTGCATTCCATCCTGTGATCCTCTGACCTCTTAAATGATTTTAATTTGCATATAATAAGGTTCGCTCTTTGTAATAACTTCTATGAGTTTTCACAAATACATTGTGCCATGTATCCGCCATTACAGCATCATACAGAATAGTTTCATTGCCCCAGAATTCTCCTGTGCTTCACCTATTCAGTCCTCCCCCAGCCTATCCCTTCCTTGACCCCTGAAAGCCAGTGATCTGTTTACCATCCCTATAGGTTAGTCTTTTCCAGAACGTCATATAAATGGAATGATAGAGACTGGCCTTTTCAGATTGGCTTCTTTCACTTCACAGTATACATTCAGTATTCATCCATGTGTTCGTGTGGTTTGATAGCTCATTCCTTTTTATTGCTGAATGGTATTCCACTGTGTTGATATAGCACAGTTTACCTATTCACTTATTAAAGAATGTCTTGGTTGCTTCCAGTTTGGCAGGATTGTAAATAAGGCTGCTATAAAAATTCTTGTGTAGTCCACTGTGTGTTGGAGGGAAATTGGAGGGGGGGGTGCTCTTCTCCATTCAGTCTTTCAAGGACCCAGGTTGATAAAGTATCTCCCATCTTCAGTGTGGAACTCTGAAGTTTTTCCTAGCTGTTGACATCCAAGTGGCAATGGAGAAGGAGAAAGGAAGTAGAAAATTGTGCCATAGATTTAATGGGCAAGGCCTGTATATAGTGTATATATACATCAATTTCTGCCCATATTCCTTTGGTCAGAACTCAGTTGAATGACCCTGTTGATTGAGGGAAGCTGGACTGTGTGCCCAGGAAGAGAAGGAAATGAGTTTGGCGAACACATAGTATTGTCTTTGCCTTAATATTCCCATTTGGTCACCATATATGGTTACTCTTCCTCCTAAGCATGGATCACACTTACACCCTCCCCAAGGTACACAGTCCAGAGTCCCATCCAGCCACTGCCTCCCCTCAGAGTCTAGGACCTCAGGCTGGTGTGGCGGTCTGGACGTGGCACTTCATGGTGACTTCGACTCTAAAAGCAGCATATGGTGATGGATGGGGCAGGGGGAGGGTAGCCACAAGAAACACTCATTCTCAAAAGGGTAGAATGTAAGACACAGCAGCCACCGATGCAGAGCAATGTGGGCATCCCATGGGGCTGGCACTGTGAAGTAGTGCAGTAGAAGAGGTCTCTCATTATCCCCCGATTAAACTTTATTTTGATCTTTGGTAGGAACTCCATGGCCCCTGGTTCCGTTCCCTAAGGGATTCTCCCTTTTTCTTCCTCTTCCTTACCCACATCTGAAAGGGGCATTTGGTACCCCCTATAGATGTTATAGAGCTCCCTGCATTTAGGCGATTAAAGTTTCAAGGATTGTTTTAAGTCACAAAAAGTCAGAGACTTTCAATATCCATGCTCATGGTTTCTTTGGTAATAAAATTCCCTTAAGTACTTAATGGGCTCCTAATCCATTATCTTTCAGTCATTCCATATACCCGTTAGCTCATGACAAATTATTTAGAAGGTATGATTCTCAAATTTATTTTATTTCTTGGCTTCCCCTCTGTCTTTCCTCTCAATCCTATCTCTCACACCTAAATGGTGGATTTTTTTTTTTTTTTTTTTTTTTGGCCACGCTATGCGGCATATGGGATCTTAGTTCCCTGACCAGGGATCGAACCCATGTCCCCTGCATTGGGAGCATGGAGTCTTAATCACCGGACCACCAGGGAGGTCCCAGTGGTGGATCTTTTGAAGCTACTAATCTTGAGAGGGAAGGCCACATTCTTAATTTGATTTTATTGTGAGACTGAATTTTAATTGTCTCTTTGGCTCAAAGGCTCTTTTAAATCTTAAATCCTCAAATCTTAAGTTGGGTTGTATAGAAGCAGGTGATTTTTTCACTATTGGCCAAATTTCTAGAAACTGTCCAATTCTCTCCTATATACATCTTTTTCTTTTCTGCCATGCCAAACTCAGCCAAGGTCACCAGCACGCACTAATCCATTCATCCTTTCCAACCAATTTTTCCAGAAAGGCCACTTCAGTGGGCACATGGTCTGTCTTCCATGTTACTAAAATTTCCCCAAGTGTTTTGCCACAGTATAACATCGATTTCCATCTCCTCTGGCATCTGCTATTAGTTTCCTTGCTAATGCCATATATTTTAGGGTTGTGTTACAGCAGCACCTTGCATCAAGGTATTGATTTCCATACTAGGCAGGATAATTGACATCTCTGATGGTTCTCAGTAAGAATCCCAACACAAAAATCTCAGTGACTTAATGCACTGAAAGTGCGCAATTGTTCTCATCGCATTCCAATATGGGTCTTCAGGGAGACCTAGTCCACACAGCCATTAAGAGAACCAGATTAAAATAATAATAGTAATGATAATAAAAAAGAACCGATTGACAGTTGCATCTCCGTCTTCAGCACGTGGCTTACAAGGTCATTTTAAGTATCAGTATCCGGCAAACAGAGGGGAGGAGAGACTCTATTGCTTCTGCGTTAATTCCTCTGGCCAGAAGTCAGTCATGTGATCTTTTTTTGGTTGTTTTTGTTTTTTTTTAATTTTATTGGGTGCTTTTGTTTTATCTTTGTTGCGGTAATTTTCTTTTTAATTTTTTGAGGAACCTCAGTACTGTTTTCCATAGTGGCTACACCAGTTTACATTCCCACCAGTAGTGCAGGGGGTTCTTTTTCTCCACATCCTCTCTAACACTTGTTATTTTATTTTATTGTTTTTAACATCTTTACTGGAGTATAATTGCTTTACATCGTTGTGTTAGTTTCCGCTGTATAACAAAGTGAATCAGCTATACGTATACTTATATCCCCATATCCCCTCCCTCTTGTGTCTCCCTACCACCCTCCCTATCCCATCCCTCTAGGTGGTCACAAAGCACGGAGCTGATCTCCCTGTGCTATGCGGCTGCTTCCCACTAGCTATCTAGTTTACATTTGGTAGTGTATCTATGTCGGTGCCACTCTCTCACTTCGTCCCAGCTTACCCTTCCCACTCCCCATGTTCTTAGGTCCATTCTCTACATCTGCATCTTTATTCCTGTCCTGCCCCTAGGTTCTTCAGAACCATTTTTTTTTAAGATTACATAAATATGCGTTAGCATATGGTATTTGTTTTTCTCTTTCTGACTGACTTCACTCTGTATGACAGACTCTAGGTCCATCCACCTCACTACAAATAACTCAGTTTCGTTTCTTTTTATGGTGGAGTAATATTCCATTGTATATATGTGCCACATCTTCTTTATCCATTGATCTGTCAGTGTACACTTAGGTTGCTTCCATGTCCTGGCTTTTTTAAATAGTGCTGCAATGAACATTGTGGTACATGACTCTTTTTGAGTTACGGTTTTCTCCAGGTATATGCCCAGTAGGGGGATTGCTGGATCATATGGTAGTTCCATTTTTAGTTTTTTAGGGAACCTCCATACTGTTCTCCATAGTGGCTGTATCAATTTCCATTCCCACCAGTAGTGTAGGAGGGTTCCCTTTTCTTCACATGCTCTCCAGCATTTATTGTTTGTAGATTTTTTGATGACGGCCATTCTGACCAGTGTAAGGTGATACCTCATTGCAGTTTTGATTTGCATTTCTCTAATGATTAGCGATGTTGAGCATCCTTTCATGTGTTTGTTGGCAGTGTGTATATCTTCTTTGGAGAAATGTCTCTTTAGGTCTTCTGCCCATTTCTGGATTCGGTTGTTTGTTTTTTTGATATTGAGCTGCATGAGCTTGCATATGTTGGAGATTAATCCTTTGTCAGTTGCTTCATTGGCAAATATTTTATCCCATTCTGAGGGTTGTATTTTCATCTTGTTTATGGTTTCCTTTGCTGTGCAAAAGGGTTTAACTTTCATTAGGTCCCATTTGTTTATTTTGTTTTTATTTCCACTTCTCTAGTAGGTGGGTCAAAAAGGATCTTGCTATGATTTATGTCATAGAATTTTCTGCCTATCTCTTCCTCTAAGAGTTTTATAGTGTCTGACCTTACATTTAGGTCTTTAATCCATTTTGAGTTTATTTTTGTATCTGTTAGGGAGTGTTCTAATTTCATTCTTTTGCATTTAGTTTTCCCAGCACCACTTATTGAAGGGGCTGTCTTTTCTCCATTGTATACTCCTGTCTCCTTTATCAAAGATAAGGTGACCATATGTGGGTGGGTTTATCTTGGGGCTTGCTATTCTGTTCCATTCATCTATCTATCTGTTTTTGTGCCAGTACCATACTGTCTTGATTACTGTAGCTTTATAGTATAGTATGAACTCAGGGAGATTGATTCCTCCAGCACCATTTTTCCTTCTCCAGATTGCTTTGGCTATTTGGGGTCTTTTGTGTTTCCATACAAATTGTGGAATTTTTTGTTCTAGTTCTGTGAAAACTGCCATTGGTAGTTTGATAGGGATTGCATTAAATCTGTAGATTGCTTTGGGTAATATAGTCATTTTCACAATGTTGATTCTTCCAATCCAAGAACATGGTATAACTCTCCAGCTGTTTGTATCATCTTTAATTTCTTTCATCAGTGTCTTATAGTTTTCTGCATACAGTTCTCTTGTCTCCTTAGGTAGGTTTATTCCTAGGTATTTTGTTCTTTTTGTTGCAATGGTAAATGGGAGTGTTTCCTTAATTTCTCTTTCAGATTTTTCATCATTAGTGTACAGGAATGCAAGAGATTTCTGTGCATTAATTTTGTATCCTGCTACTTCACTAAATTCATTGATTAGCTCTAGTAGTTTTCTGGTAGCATCTATAGGATTCTCTATGTATAGTATCATGTCATCTGCAAACATGACAGTTTTACTTCTTCTTTTCCAATTTGTATTCCTTTTATTTCTTTTTCTTCTCTGATTGCTGTGGCTAAAACTTCCAAAACTATGTTGAATAACAGTGGTGAGAGTGGGCAACCTTGTCATGTTCCTGATCTTAGTGGAAATGCTTCTAGTGTTTCACCATTGAGAACGATGTTGGCTGTGGGGTTTGTAATATATGGACTTTATTATGTTGAGGTAGGTTCCCTCTATGCCTACGTTCTGGAGAGTTTTTATCATAGATGGGTGTTGAATTTTGTCGAAAACTTTTCCTGCATCTGTTGAGGTTACCGTATGGTTTTTCTCCTTCAGTTTGTTAATATGCTGTATTACATTGATTGATTTGCATATATTGAAGAATCCTTGCATTCCTGGGATAAACCCCACTTGATCATGGTGTATGATCCTTTTAATGTGCTGTTGGATTCTGTTTGCTAGTGTTTTGTTGAGGATTTTTGCATCTGTGTTCATCAGTGACATTGGCCTGTAGTTTTCTTTTTTTGTGACATCCTTGTCTGGTTTTGGCATCAGGGTGATGGTGGCCTCATAGAATGAGTTTGGGAGTGTTCCTCCCTCTGCTGTATTTTGGAAGAGTTTGAGAAGGATGGGTGTTAGCTCTTCTGTAAATGTTTGATAGAATTCACCTGTGAAGCCATCTGGTCCTGGGTTTTGTTTGTTGGAAGATGTTTAATCACAGTCTCAATTTCAGTGCTTGTGATTGGTCTGTTTATATTTTCTATTTCTTCCCGGTTCAGTCTTGGCAGGTTGTGCTTTTCTAAGAATTTGTCCGTTTCTTCCAGGTTGTTCATTTTATTGGCATAGAGTTGCTTGTGGTGATCTCTCGTGATCCTTTGTATTTCTGCAGTATCAGTTGTTACCTCTCCTTTTTCATTTCTAATTCTGTTGATTTGAGTCTTCTCCCATTTTTTCTTGATGAGTCTGGCTAATGGTTTATCAATTTTGTTTATCTTCTCAAAGAACCAGCTTTTAGTTGTATTGATCTTTGCTATCATTTCCTTCGTTTCTTTTTCATTTATTTCTGTTCTGATCTTTATGATTTGTTTGCTTCTGCTAACTATGTGGGGTTTTTGTTCTTCTTTCTCTAATTGCTTTAGGTTGTTTATTTGAGATGTTTCTTGTTTCTTGAGGTAGGATTGTGTTGCTATAAACTTCCCTCTTAAAACTGCTTTTGCTGCATCCCGTAGGTTTTGGGTCGTCGTGTTTTCACTGTCATTTGTTTCTAGGTAGTTTTTGATTTCCTCTGATTTCTTCAGTCATCTCTTGGTTATTTAGTAGTGTATTGTTTAGCCTCCATGTGTTTCTATCTTTTACATTTATTTTTTCCTGTAATTGATATCTAGTCTCATAGCGTTGTGGTCACAAAAGATACTTGATACAACTTCAATTTGCTTAAATTTACTAAGGCTTGATTTGTGCCTCAAGATGTGATCTATCCTGGAGAATGTTCCACGGCACTTGAGAAAAAGTGTATTCTGTTGTTTTTGGATGGAATGTCCTGTAAATATCAATTAAATCCATATTGTTTAATGTATCATTTAAAGCTTGTGTTTCCTTATTTATTTTCATTTTGGATGATCTGTCCATTGGTGAAAGTGGGGTGTTAAAGTCCCCTACTGTTATTGTGAATATCCCCTTTTATGGCTGTTAGCAGTTGCCTTATGTATTGAGGTGCTCCTATGTTGGGTGCATAAATAATTACACTTGTTATATCTTCTTCTTGGATTAATCCCTTGATCATTATGTAGTGTCCTTCTTTGTCTCTTGTAATAGTCTTTATTTTAAAATCTATTTTGTCTGATATGAGAATTGCTACTCCAGCTTTCTTTTGATTTCCATTTGCATGGAGTATCTTTTCCATCCCCTCACTTTCAGTCTGTATGTGTCCCTAAGTGTGAAATGGGTCTCTTGTAGACAGCGTACATACAGGTCTTGTTTTTGTATCCATTCAGCCAGTCTATGGCTTGTGGTTGGACCGTTTATTCCATTTACATTTAAGGTAATTATCAATATGTGTGTTCCTATTACCATTTTCTTAATTGTTTTGTGTTTCTTATTGTAGGTGTTTTCCTTCTCTTGTGTTTCCTGCCTAGAGAAGTTCCTTTAGCATTTGTTGTAAAGCTGGTTTGGTGGTGCTGAATTCTCTTAGCTTTTGTTATTATGTAAAGGTTTTCATTTCTTTCTCAAATCTGAATGAGATCCTTGTTGGTTAGAGTCATCTTGGTTGTAGGTTTTTCCCTTTCACCACTTTAAATATGTCCTGCCACTCCCTTCTGGCTTGCAGAGTTTCTGCTGAAAGATCAGCTGTTAACCTTATGGCAATTCCCTTGTATGTTATTTGTTGCTTTTCCTTTGCTGCTTTCAATATTTTTTCTTTGTATTTAATTTTTGATAGTTTGATTAATATGTGTCTTGGCATGTTTCCCCTTGGATTTACCCTGTATGGGACTCTCTGTGCTTCTTGGACTTGGGTGGCTATTTCCTTTCCCATATTAGGGAAGTTTTCAGCTATAATCTCTTCAAATATTTTCTCAGTCCCTTTCTTTTTCTCTTCTTCTTCTGGGACACCTATAATTCGAATGTTGGTGCGTTTAATGTTGTCCAGAGGTCTCTTAGACTGTCCTCACTTCTTTTCATTCTTTTTTCTTTATTCTGCTCTGTGGTAGTTATTTCCACTATTTTATCTTCCAGGTCACTTATCCGTTCTTTTGCCTCAGTTATTCTGCTATTGATTCCTTCTAGAGAGTTTTTAATTTCATTTATTGTGTTGTTCATTATTGTTTGTTTGCTCTTCAGTTCTAGATCCTTGTTAAACATTTCTTGTATTTTCTGCATTCTATTTCCAAGATTTTGGATCATTTTTACTATCATTACTCTGAATTCTTTTTCAGATAGCCTGCCTATTTCATCTTCGTTTGTTGTGTCTGGTGGGTTTTTACCTTGCCTCTTCATCTGCTGCGTATTTCACACCTTCTCATTTTGCTTAACTTACTGTGCTTGGGGTCTCTTTTTTTCACAGGTTGCACGTTAGTACTTCCTGTTATTTTTGATGTCTGTCCCCAATGGGTAAGGTTGGTTCAGTGGGTAGTGTAGGCTTCCTGGTGGAGGGTACTGGTGCCTGTGTTCTAGTGGATGAGGCTGGAACTTGTCTTTCTGGTGGGCAGGGCCACATCTGGTGGTGTGTTTTGGGGTGTCTGTGAAGTTAGTATGATTTTTAGGCAGCCTCTCTGCTAGTGGGTGGGTTGTGTTCCTGTCTTGCTAGTTGTTTGGCATGGGGTGTCCAGCACTGTAGCTTGCTGGTCATTGAGTGAAGCTGCGTCTTAGCGTTGAGATGGAGCTCTCTGGGAGACCTCTTGCTGATTGATATTACATGGGGCCGGGAGGTCTCTTCTGGTCCAGTGTCCTGAACTCGGCTCTCCCACCTCAGAGGCTCAGGCCTGACAGCTGGCTGGAGCACCAAAACCCTGTCAGCCACATGGCTCAGAAGAAAAGGCAGAAAGAAGGAGAAAGAAAGAAAGAAAAATAAAATAAAGTTATTAAAATTAAAAATTAAAATATATATTATTAAAATAAAAAATTTAAAAAGTAATTTAAAAAAGAAAAGAAGAGAGTAACCAAACCAATAAACAAATCCACCAACGATAACAAGCACTAAAAACTACACTAAGATAAACATAAAAATCAGAAACTAGTCTGTCACATACAGCAAACCCCAAGTCTACAGTTGCTCCCAAAGTCCACTGCCTCAACTGTGGGATGATTCATTGTCTATTCATGTATTCCAGTTATAGGGTACATCAAGTTGGTTGTGGAGATTTAATCCGCTGCTCCTGAGGCTGCTGGGAGAGATTTCCCTTTCTCTTTGTTCACACAGCTCCTGGGGTTCAGCTCTGGATTTGGCCCCGCCTCTGTGTGTAGGTTGCCCTCTAGCATCTGTGCTTTGCCCAGACAGGAGGGGTTAAAGGAGCAGCTGGTTAGGGGGCTCTGGCTCACTCAGGCCAGGGGCATGGAGGGATATGAAATGCAGGGCGAGCCTGTGGTGGCACAGGCCGGTGTGACGTTGCACCAGCCTGAGGTGCGCTGTGTGTTCTCCCAGGGAAGTTGTCTTTGGATCACCGGACCCTGGCAGTGGCGGGTTGCACAGGCTCCCTGGAGGGGAGGTGTGGACAGTGACCTGTGTTTGCTCACAGGCTTCTTGGTGGCTGCAGCAGCAGCATTAGCGTCTCATGCCCATCTCTTTTGTCCATGCTGATAGCCGCAGCTTGCCCCCATCTCTGGAGCTTGTTTAGGCGGTGCTCTGAATCTCTTCTCCTCGTGCACCCCGAAACAAGGGTCTCCTGCCTTTTAGACAGTTCCAGAGTTTTTTCCAGACTCCCTCCCGTTTAGCTGTGGTGCACTAGACCCCTTCAGGCTGTTTTCACGCAGCTGACCCCAGGCCTCTCCCTGGGATCTGAACTCCGAAGCCCAAGCCTCAGCTCCCAGCCCCCACCTGCCCCGGCGGGTGAGCAGACAAGCCTCTCGGGCTGGTGAGTGCTGGTTGGCACCGATCCTCTGTGGAGGGATCTCTCCACTTTGCCCTCCGCACCCCTGTGGCTGTGTTCTCCTCTGTGGCTTACCCCCTGCCCACACCCCATCTCCGCCCGCGAAGGGGCTTCTAGTGTGTGGAAACCTTTCCTCCTCCACAACTCCCTCCCATTGGTGCAGGTCCCGTCCCTATTCTTTTGTCTCTGTTTATTCTTTTTTCTTTTGCCCTACCCAGGTACATGGAGGGGTTTCCTGCCTTTGGGAGGTCTGAGGTCTTCTGCCAGCGTTCAGTAGGTGTTCTGTAGGAGCTGTTCCACCTGTAGATGTATTTCTGATGTATCTGTGGGGAGGAAGGTGATCTCCCCGTCTTACTCCTCCACCATCTTGAAGATCCTCCATGTGATCTTAATTATAATTGCAAGTCAGGGTAAGAAATGGGATCTAGCTCTGAGTGTATATGTCCGAGAGAAAATAGAAATAGGCTTGATTAACATAGAGCATTGATTCTGCCACAATCTTGTTGAGTTTCTGTCACTTCATTAATAAAATGGAGCCATTGATAACCTACCACCCAGGGTATTGTTTGTGAATGCTATAATTTATGTAAGCAACAACTGAGTTCCTTGTACATTTTCTCATATTTGAAAAATCCTACCTCCCCACCCCCCACCTTCTCTTTGTCTCTGTCTTCCTTCTTCCCAGCCCCACCTTTCTTTATAAAAGTAACTTCAGCCATGCCCTTCACATTAGTGAAGTCAGAACTTGTTTATTACTGTACATCATATGATCACTGGCATTAGACAATAGCTGATTATAGTTCAAATATTCACATTTGTTTTTGCCACTCTCTTGGTGTCTGTCTCTCTTCCTTTAGCTACACTTAGTCCAAAAGTCTTGTTAATTTCCATCAAACTAACTAGGCTTTACATGCTTACTGCAGCCTTCTGATGTATGGACACTGGAGATGAAGATCTTTCTGGTGTTGTTCTTAGATTTTGGGGTTTTGTCCTCATCAAAAATCATTACAGTCCTTGAACACAAACTGTCTGTAATTGAATTCAAGACTTTTATTAATTTATAACCCAAACACTGAAGGTAATGATCATACCCAGATCATCACTCCATATATGTCAGGCAGGTCCCAGTGATAGGCTGCAAGAAATTATTGTCTTTTCCCAGGATAGGTACCAATATGTCAACCTCCTAAAACTAATGCATCATGGTAATCAGTGGTTTTAAAAATAGTGAATGCTGCATAATGAAGACACAGAGACACTGGGAAGTCTCAGCAATGCTTCACCCTAATTGTCATGCAACTGAAAGCCTGGGATCCCCCAACAGCTGGAAGCTGCTGCCATGGAAACCTTAATGTTCCATCATCTGACAGATTAAAAATTGAGACTATTAATGGCCTCGACAGTAGTTTGCATGTTGCATTAGTAAACAATGCCATTATTCTAGGGTTCAGGGGAATTGGATTTTTGAATGATGCTTTTTTATTCTCTGTCAAAATAGTCCAAGCATAATTTGGATGGTATAACGAAAGAAAGAGAACTGAGGCGAAATTATGACATTTCAGCAGATCAATTCTTCCTCTTTTCCGTGACCTTCTCCTGCTGGCTGTTTGTTTAACTGAGCACAGGTGGGGGTGGAAGGATGGGCAGGAAATGAGGGAAAAGCCAGTTTCAGCCTCCTTTCTATTCCAGTATAGGTTCTTTATGAATCCCAGGCCCCTGTGTTTAGGAAGAAGCATAATTAGTAGAGTGTTTGGATAACTGAGGGCACATCCTATTTACTGAGCCATAAAATAAATTCACAGAGTCTCAGCCAGCATTTATTAAAAACGGAATGGAAGGGACTTCCCTGGTGATGCAGTGGTTAAGAATTCTCCTGCCAATGCAGGGGACACGGCTTTGAGCCCTGGTCCAGGAAGATCCTACATGCCACGGAGCAACTAAGCCCGTGAGCCACAACTACCGAGCCTGTGCTCTAGAGCCCACGAGCCACAACTACTGAGCCCACGTGCCACGAATACTGAAGCCCGCGTGCCTAGAGCCTGTGCTGTGCAACAAGAGAAGCCACCGCAGTGAGAAGCCCACACACCACAACAAAGAGTAGCCCCCACTTGCCGCAGCTAGAGAAAGCCCGTGCGCAGCAATGAAGACCCAATGCAGCCAAGAATAAATAATAAATTAATTAATTAAAAGAAAGAAACACAGAATGAAATAGAATACAAAGGAAAATACTGAGAGGTGTTCCCCATTGTTAGGGTAAGTATCATTTTTACAACTCTTTCTACTGGTTTACAATGTAAAGTTACTTCCTAGTGCTTTTTCTGGTTCTGGGTCAGATGGTGGAGAAGGAAGACCCTGAGCTCACCTCCTCCCATGGACACACCAAAACTACAACCACACATAGAGCAACTACCTCTGAGAACGGCCTGAAGGCAAGCAGAACAGATTTTCTACAACTAGGGAAATAAAGAAAAGACAAGATGGGTAGGAAGGACAGAGATGTAGTCTAGTCAGAAGACACACCCTGGGTGCAGTGACCCACAAGTAGGAGGGATATCACAGCTACCAGGGGTCTGTAGGGTTTGGGCTCCCAAACCCTCAGGGGACCTGCAACAGGAAGATGAGCCCCCATCACGTCTGACTTTGAAACTCAGCAGGGCTTACGTCTGGGAGAGCAGGAGAGCTGTGGGAAACTGAAACTCTGCTCTTGAAGGGCTCACGCACAAATGCACTTGCTCTGAGTCCCAGCACAGAGGCAGCAGCTTGACCCAGTGCCCGGGTCATACAAGAAGGAGAATCATTGACTCATTTCAGGATGTATACCAGAGGGGATGGCGTCTGGGGGAACCTTCTCCAGGAATGGACGTGCTGGTGGGCGCCACTTTTTTTTCACTCTTTTTCCACCTAGCTGGGCTGGCACTGGTGGATATGCCTTTTCTGTCACTCTCCATCAACCTAGCTAACACCGTGCACCCCACCCCAGCATTCCCCTGAGGACCAGCCCCACCCACCCCACCCACCCTGCTCCTCCAAAGCAGCTCTTGCCCTGCCCCACCCAGCAGATGGCCTCAGCTGGCACTGGCGCCCCTCCAAAGCAGCTCCCACTCCTGGGGACCAGCCCTGTACACCAGCATACCCACAATAGTCACGGTTGGTCCTCTCAGCTGGGCCGGGGGCCAGCCCTACCCACCAGCACATCTGCAGCAATCTCAGCACAACCACAACAGGAGGGCACATGCAGCCCACACAAGGGGCAACCCTGGAGCACCTGTCTGTAGAGACCAGAGGGGACTGCATCACTGGGCCCCACCGGGCACCATCTACACAAGGCCATTTGGAATACCTTCCAAATGAAAGAACAAGACAGAACCTTAGAAAAAGAACTAAACAAAATGGAGAGAAACAATTGACCAGATGAAGAGTTCAAAATACTAGTTACAAAAGTGCTCACCAAACTCAGGAGAAGAATAGGTGAACTTGGTGAGAATGTCAACAAAAAGACAGAAAATATTTAAAAGAACCAATCAGCACTGAAGAGTACAATAACAGAAATGAAAAATACGCTAAAGGGAAACCAACAGCAGCTTAGAGGATACAGTAGAACAGATCAGCAATCTGAAAGCCAACGTAGTGGAAATCACCTGATCAGGACAGCAAAAGGGAAAAAAAGAATTTAAAAAATGAGGGTAGTTTAGGGGGTTCTCTGGGACAACACCAAACATACTAACCTTTGCACTGTAAGGATTCCAGAAGAAGAGAGAGACAAAGGGACAGAAAACCTATTTGAAGAAATAATGGTGGAAAACTTTCCTAACCTGGCCAAAGAAAGACATTCAAGTCCAAGAAGCGCAGAGAGTCCCAAACAAGATGAACCCAAAGAAAATCACGCCAAGACACACTATAATTAAAATGTCAAATTTAAAGGTAAAGAATCTTAAAGACAGCAAGAGAAAAACAACTAGTTACATACAAGGGAACCCCTTTAAGGCTTTCAGCTGATTTTTCAACAGAAATTTTACTGGCCAGAACGGACTGGCAGGCTATATTCAAAGTGCTGAAAGAAAAAAAACTTACAACCAAGAATAGTCTACCTGGCAAAGTTATCATTCAGAACTGAGTGAGAGATTGAGTTCCCCAGCCAAGCAAAAGCTAAAGGAGTTCATCACCGCTAAACTGGCCTTACAAGAAATGTTAAAGGGACTTCTGTAAACAGAAAAGAAGAAGCCATAATTAGAAACAAGAAAATTATGAAAGAAAGAAATCTCCCTGCTAAAGGCAAACATATAGTAAAGGTAGTGGATAAACCAACTAAAAAGCTAGTTTGAAGGTTAAAAGACAAAAGTAGTAAAATCATCTCTATCTAAAATAGTTAAGCAACACAAACAAGAAAAATGTATAAAATATGTCAAAAACATAAAATGTCTGGGGGGGGGACAGTAAAAATGTAGTGCTGTTAGAATGCACTTGAACTTAAGTGACCATCAATTTAAAATCGACTGTTATATATATAACAGTCTATTGTGGAACCTCATGGTAACCACAAACCAAAAACCTATAACAGATACACAAAAAATAAAGAAAAGGAATACAAACAACTCAAGAAAGTCATCAAATCACAAGGGAAGAGAAAAAGAGAAGAAAGGAACAGAGAATAACTACAAAAACAACCAGAAAACAGTAACAAAATGGCAACAAATTACTCTCAATACCTATTAATAATTACTTTAAGATGTGAAATATATATATATATATATATACTCATACATATATTACTCATCCATAAAAAAGAATGAAATCTTGGCCATTGCAAAGACATGGGTGGACTTTGAGGGTATCATGCTAAGTGAAATAAGTCAGACAGAGAAAGACAAATACCGTATGATCTCACTTATATGTGGAATCTGAAAAAAATGAAACAAAGGAACAAATAAAACAGAAATAGAGTTATAGATACAGAGAACAAACTGGTGGTTGCCAGAGGAGAGAAGGGTGCTGGACTGAGTGAAATAGTTGAAGGGGATTAAGAGATACAAACTTTGGGGCTTCCATGGTGGTGCAGTGGTTAAGAATCCACCTGCCAGTGCAGGAGACACAGGTTTGAGCCCTGGTCCAGGAAGATCCCACATGCCGTGGAGCAGCTAAGCCCATGGGCCACAAACTACTGAAGCCCGCGTGCCCTGGAGCCCATGCTCCACAAAAAGAGAAGCCACTTCAATAAGAAGCCTGCACGCCACAACGAAGAGTAGCCCCCACTCGCCGCAACTAGAGAAAGCTTGCGGGCAGCAATGAAGACCCAACACAGCCATAAATAAATACATACATACATACATAAATTTATATTTAAAAAAAAGATACAAACTTTCAGTTATGAAATAAACAAGTCAGGGGGATGTAATGTACAGCACAGGGAATATAGTCAATAACATTGTAATATCTTTGTATGGTGGTGGGTGGTAACTAGACTTATGGTGATCATTTTGTAATGCATATAAATGTTGAATCACTTTGTTGTACACCTGAAACTAATATAATAGGTCAACTATACTTCAATAAAAATAATAAAGTTACTTCCTATTATGAATCATAATAAAAAATGTTTGAAAAACATGGTTATAGTACATGATTCAGAGCTCAGGCTATGTATGAACCTAGACTGTCTGGATCTGAATCCTGATTTTACAACCTTCCAGCTATAGAAGCAAGTCATTTAACCTCTCTATGCATCTGTTTGCTTATCTGTAACACAGGAATGATAACGGTAGAACCATAAGGTTGTTGTAAAGAGGAAATAAACCATCTAAAGCACTCAGAATGTGTTTGGCACATAGAAAGTAATCAAATGAGCCAGCTATTGAAAATGCATCATCAATTACCTGGAGGAGTTACTTGGAGTGATCTAAAGATCACTGGACGTGTCTATCTTTTCATATTTATATTTGTAAAATAGGGCTATTTCTTACCAGTTTAGAAAAGCATCGTTATAAAGTATCCTGTTAGACCACATGGTACAGCACTCTATATACCTCTTCATACCATTATGCAGGTTTTATTCCTGTCTCTTGAAACCAGAATCATAATGGGGTTGTACTGCATCACGAGGTCCTTAGAGAAATATTTTTATAGACAAATGCAAATAGTAAGGCTCTTTTTTTTTTTTTTTGCTAAGCAACAACAAAGTTTTTAGTGCAATTTCTCCTTAAAGGCTGCCTCCTATCTGAATGGACCACTGGGTACCATTTAGTCCATCAAAACATTAATCCACTAAATGGTGCCTGAAAGGTTAATGCAGCCTCTGGAAATGACTGACCTGCTCCTCGAGGCCAGTCCTGGGAGCACTGGGTGTTCTGAGTCAGACATGGGGCATTGCCTGGGAAAACCAGTCGGAGGAAAGCAATGTAAGGTCGCAGACACAGATGCTTGGGGTCTACCAGTTCATGGCACCTTTGGGATCTGAGTCTAGGGGTTGCCTCATTTCCTTAAAGTAAAATATGTCTAAATGATTCCCAGTGTGATCTATTAACTGACTGAAACTTTGCTAAATGGAACTTATTTGGGTTGGAGGTGTTCCGAAGACTAAAACGTGATGATCGTTTTGTGTGTTTGAAATTCTTTACCTTCACCCAATCCCCAAACAGGGGTGAATTGACTCAAAAGCACAGTTGCATTTAACTTCCATAGGTGTTTCAGTTAAGTACAAATCCAGGGAACTGAGGCTCAGAGAAGTTGAAAGGGGAAGGGTTTATAAGAATTATAGCTGCTATTTACTAAGCACTTACTAGGTACCAGGCACTGTACTGAGCACTTTATATACATGAATGGATTGAATTCCAAACCATGGCTCTGTAATATGGGCATTACTACTCCTATTTTCCAGATAAGGAAATTAAGCCTTTGAAAATTAGTGAATAATTTACCAAAGATTCTAAAGCCAGTCATTATGCCTAGCACTTTCCCTTCGATGACTGATAACAGAGACCTTCAATCCATCGCCTCCGTTGCTTTTTCACTCTCCAGCACTTACCTACCTGTATCCTCACTTCTCTCCTAAAATTCTAGGCTACCTTTTAAAAAATCACTCTTTTACAAAAGCTCTTACTCCTGCTTCCTTCCCTCTAACGTATTCACCTGGGGAAACGCCAACCCTGGTTAAACACAACTTCGGCCTGCTCCCAGGCTGTGTTTGAGCAGCTGTCCATCATCCCACACATCCAGTTCTTATATATCATCTATGTCGATGCTACTCCAGTGTAGAAGCAGAATTTGTCCCCTTCTCTACTCTCCATCACTGCCACGTGAGCCTAAGCCACCGGCATCTCAGCTGCTGCAGTGGCCGTCATCTCCTTGCTTCCACTCTTGCTTCCTATGCTATTCCCTGAACAGCAACTGGAGCAATCTTTAAAACTATTATTCTGATCACGACCTCCCTGTGCATCGAGCCCTCCAGTATTGAATAAAACCATTGATGAAGGATATACTGCTTCCCTGGTGGTGCAGTGGTTGAGAGTCCGCCTGCCGATGCAGGGGACGCAGGTTCGTGCCCCGGTCCGGGAGGGTCCCACGTGCAGCGGAGTGGCTGGGCCCGTGAGCCATGGCCGCTGAGCCTGCGCGTCCGGAGCCCGTGCTCCGCAACGGGAGAGGCCACAGCAGTGAGAGGCCCGCGTACCGCAAAAAAACCCACAAGAAACCATTGATTACCGAATAAAACGTGAGGCCCCACGTGACCAAGCCCCTGTGTGCTTTTTGACCTCAGCTCAGATTGTGCTTCCCATTGCTCACTATGCCCGAGTTCCACTGACCTTCTCTTTGTTCCTTGGACACTCAGAGCTTGCACCTGCCTCAGGTTCTTTGTAATCCTCTTTCCTCTACCTGACAGCTCTTTCTTGTCATTCAAGTCTCAGCTCAGATCTCACCTCGTCTGAGAAGCCTGCCCTGGATACTCAGTTTAAGGGGCTTTTCACGATAAAGAGGTGAGAGCTGGTGGCTGAGCTCAGGTTTTCTAGCTCCTTTCCTCATGTTTTTCCCATTACCTGGTGCTAGCTCCAAACTGTTTTCCTGAAGCATAGTCATCCTGGACCAAATCTTTCAAATCATCATTTTGATCAGGGATTATAAAATTCCAGTAGCCCAAGGGCAGAACTTCCTTCTGCAACCTCTCTGTTGTGTCCTGAAGGGCTGACAGCTCCCTGGAGGCAGGTTGGCTCTCAGCCAGCTCCCCCGCCCCACGGACAGGCAGGCAGCTTCAGGGAGCAGCTGTACAAACACATGTAAATACTGTCCCCAGTGCTGAGTGCAGGAGAAACTTCATGCCCCACTGATGTATCTGTGTTGTTTATATCCACAAAGTCAACTGTTAAGTCATAATGACCAATCGCACACTTGATGTTTGTGTGTACATAACTGAAACTGAATGCTGCCTTTTATCGAAATTCTGTGCTGGGTGATTTTACGTATATTATCCCTAAGGTTCAGAGAAATGAAAAGACATATTTAAGTTCCCATCTGAGTGATGCCAGAGCCTGTGTTCTTTCTGGAACATCATGCTGCCTTTAAAATAATATAGGAAATACTTGGAAAGCACACTTACTAAAAATAATCTTTGTTTGCATAAGTTATTCATAATACACTGTAATATAAAAAGATGTGTTGTATGACACTTTCTGTCAATCTATATTTGCATATGGAAAGTATGTAAGGATATACAAGAAAGTGTTTAAAGAGGCAGAAAGAAATACATAAATAAATAAAATAATATATGTATTTGATGAGATGCCCTTTAGGTATAATTTGCAAGTCAAGCTTTTTATCTCTCTTTTCCATCCCTTTCCTCTGACATAACCACACCTAAGGTTTCTACCTGTTTCTTAAGTTACTCAGTATGTAAACCTCACAAATGTATTATTTGATATGACCCACTCTAAAGTATTATGTGGTTGAGGAGAAAGGTAGCAGGCTTTTATTTTTTTAGGGAAATAAACCTTAGTTGTATTGAGCAGGGACTTTGACAGGAGGGTGGAGACTTAATGAGAGCTTCACAAGGTCCCTCAAATAAATTTATGTCCCAGCCACATCAATGGCCACTGCTTCTACTTATGTGTTTACGGACTCCTTTTCAGCTGATGTTCCCACGACCTTGTCTGAGTCCTGTTACATCAACAGCACCTGAGCCTGGAGCAGTATTTCGCACGTGAAAGTAACTAGCCCTATTGAGGATTAACTCTGTCTCTTAGTTTCACTAGAACAGATTCTAACTAGAACTGGCCGCTTCAGATCTAATATCAGTTAACAATTTTGGTGTGTCTCGTAGCTGTTAGACATCCGAATAAATGTTCTCCTTACATTACTTCTCAGTGCCTTTTGAGTACGAAAAATTATTTAGAGCTAGGTAGGAAAAGTCCACGACTTCCTGTTTTTTCTTTCCGGACTGCACTGCCTTGCCACCTGGTCATGCTTTCCAAAGGCTGCTTTCTGTATCTTTTGGGCGATAATCATAACCCATTATCATTTTCTTGGCATGGCTTTCATTTGCTGGGGAAGCTATTCAAAAGCTTCCACCCCCTCCTCGGTGACCCAGATAGGTAGGAGAATACTCATATCTCTGCAAGGCTCATTACCAAGACAGCAATCGTGCAGCATTGATTAGTAGGATAATCAATTAGTAGGATAGAGGGGCGTTTTAAAATTCAATGGCAAATGTTAGAATTCTTTCATTTTAAAACAATTTTTAAACCCCCTTTTTAAAAAAAATGATCTGTAGAAACTTCTGATAGACTCCATGGTAGAGTTTGTGCTACGATAAACATGAAACTTTAACAAAATCGACTATCAAAGCACCAAGAAGTGGACAGGAATAAAGAGCATTTCCATTTTTATCTTCCTACTTGAAGTTGAATTAAATTATCTTGATGACCCTCCAATTCTAATTTGATAATAGATCTGAGTATGTTTTGTTTTCTGTGTTGTTTACTTATGGTCTAAGCTTCGTAACTGCCCTTCTCTGCCCGGCTCTGCATTGCTGGGGCTGGTTGTCTGCAAACTACATTTCCCAGGCTCCCTTGCTACATGCCTTCCAGCCAGATTCGGCACTGGTGGGAGACCAGAAGTCCAGAGGTAGAGACTTCTGCCTTTGGCACCAACTCCATGGCAAAGACTGGCAGTTGATGGTAGATTCTGGGACTGGCAGGAGGAGACTGAGGGTTTCTGGCAGAGCATCTCGCAGGTTAACCAGACCTGGCAAAAGTGGCACCTCTTTGGCAGTTCCAGCCGCCAGTCACGGTGGCTTTAATACTGGCAGCAGTGGTACCGAGGCAGCAGGTGCGAGCTGGTGGGTGCTAGGCCAGGGAACAGCGGCTTCCTGGTCTCTAGATATCCCTCTTCTTACTTTTTTCCTCCTCTAATCCTGCCCAAACCTTTGTAGTCAATTCCTTCTGTTTGAAATATATCGTATATTTTGTTTTCCTGACTGGATTCTGACTGATAACATTTCTGAACAAACTATTTCAACCTTGAAGTTATCAGTACATTGATTTTGAACTTTAAAGATTCGGTGGTCTTATGTTTTGTTTCTAATCATCATTTAATGGGGCTTCCATTTAAACATTTGTAGTAGAAAATAATAGCAAATAATAGTAAATGATAACAAAAATCGCTAACCTTTATTTATCATTTACTGTGTGCTAAATGCTGTGCTTAGCCCTTCCTGTCTTATTTAGTCCTCACAATAACTCCATGAGATACATAGGACTATTTTTATCCCCTTTGACTCTGAGGAAAATGAGGCACAGAGAAGTCAAGTAGATTGTCAGTGTTCATCACCGCCCCATGAGGAAGACTCGGGTTTGACCCAGGACCTCCTGACTCTGTAGCCCAAGCCCTTATTCATTATGGAATCTTGCCCCCGGGGGCTCTATATTCTAACTGAATTTACTTCTATATTGTAGACCAGGAAGTCTTTGCCAGCCACAGTCTTTTATGAGAGGTTTTGCAGATGTGCTCCCCGAGGCCACTTCAGGAGTTGGGTAGTCCTAGAAGTGATGCAGTGTCAACTCTAGACTTGTAGATTGTGAGCTCCTCAGGCCCAGAAACAATTTCCTGCCTTGTTCATCACTTTATCCCCAGCACCTGGAATAGTTTCTGCCACATTTGAAGCTCTGTTAATATGTTTATACAGTAAACAATAAATTGTATACATAAAACAAATTGTACATACAATATACAGTAAGTCAGTGAATCTAAGCCTGCATGGGCTTGGATGGGGTTAACATTCCACAGCCAGATAACCATTTTTCTTGTTGCTAAATGTCGATACTTCCACTTGGAAAGAGATCCAGGCAACAGATAGGCAAAGAAGATTTTGAGGTTTTTGTTTTTCAGGCAGAATACAACATAATCTGGACTCAGGAGAGTACATTTTCATAAAGGCAAAGATATGTCCTGAGAACACCAGGGAGGAAAAGTAGGACATTATGTTATGATTAAGGACTATATTTGATGGCTTCTTGTAAGTCTATATAGACAAATTAAGGAGAGGAAATCAGATATCATAGAAATATGGCAGGTCCTTAGGGTCGAAGAGGCAATAACGAACAAACTACAGAACCCCATCTATTTCCTTTAGAAGGAAAGTTTACAACGTCAAGAGCAAGCAGGTACAATGAAGGCTTGAGCCTTTGCTTGTAAGCATCAACAATATCATGAAAGAAGTAGTAAGGTACCTTTGGGGAGTGAGGCACTGACACTGCCTTGGGAGAGAGGAAGGTGGATGGGATAGAAACAGGACACTAAACATCATGTCCCATTGAGCTGGCCATCTCAGGTCAATTCAGGCTCTGTTCTAAGAGCTTTGCCAGCAAAGGGTCATGTGGAGATCCTGAGTAGGGCAAGTTTGTGCAGTGGTCTTCTGTGAAAAAAAAGAAGTGGATGATAATATTTGATCTGTGGCTGAAAGTGGAGGGAATGTTTAAGATTCCCGGAAGAAGGACGTGAATCCATCAAGATTGCAATTCAGCTTCATCAAATTGGAAGGAAGCAGCATATCGAAGTTGGGTCAGTGGTCAACCTACCCCAGATATAGGCAAAAGGAGTACACTGTGTATAGGGAGGGTAAAAACAATAATAAAGCCAATTGAAAGTCGGTCTGCTATTTATTATCACTGTGAGCCTGCAAGTCTAAACACTCTCAAGAGAAAAACACTCCTCCTTGATAAAATCTTTTGTTGGTTTAAGGTCTAACAAGTACAGCAGTCACTGTTGTGTTTAATATATACATACTTCAAATTAGCTCCTTTTTAAAACTGTATTCTTCAATGAACATTGTATTCCACCTGGAAGTCAGTGTAGAGAACTGCCAGATGTGAAGTTGCCCCTGACACAGGTGACTCAGCCACATGTATTTGTTCCAAGTGTAAGTTTGTAATGATTCAGAATCACTGTGGCTCCCTCCTGCCATAGTTTGTATCTTCACATATTACTGCATTTAAACTGTAGATTTTAAGTCATGGTTGTAAATACAATGAAAGAGAACTTGAGTCACTTTAATTCTGTCATTTTATGTGACCACTTGGAGTTTTTGTGGTTACAGTTTTAAAATTTCCAGGAGCTAAACCTCAAAAACAGAAACTGTGCTGTTAACTCTTCATGACTGTGATAAAGCAACATAGGTATTTTTTTCCTTTCTTTTCCAAAAAGTATCTTGAGAACAGTGAGGACAGTGAGACGGTAAACCATTAATTTCTTCCTTTTTAGTTTTGTAATATATATTCATTCATTCATTTCTGGTATGGTTATGTCTATTAAGGTCAATAAAGAAAAAATTTTACAGTCTGCATTTTCTTTCTGGACATTATTCGTTTCATGGTCATAGTTATTACTGAAAATAATTTTGTCACATAGAGGGAAAATATTCTTCTCTGTCGGCTATACTAGAGATGTCACTGATAGGATGTATATGGATTGCTGTGAGTGTGTGTGTGACAGACTTCTCCAGATTGTTGTTGCAGATGAAGTCCGTGAGACTCTGGGTAAGAGAAATGCTATCAGTTAAGTGCATCTTCTGCTTTTTAACCAACTCCCTTAGTAGGCAGGGAAGGAGAGTGGCACTGACCTGTATCTTGGACCTTCCTCCATGTCTCGTGAACTTCTTAATGATTTATCCACTTACAACATCCTGGTGAATACTTTTAAGTTTCCTGTGTGGTGTATAGCATTTCATCCAGAGTGACTTTGTTCAGATGGATATAATGTACGTTAGTAGTATATTCCTTTTCATTTTTCAGAGCCAATGAGTGAAGGACGTGAGCTAGGGGTGGGCCATCAATGAAGGTGTTTTGAGTTGGACATCTGTTAGAAGCTAATAATATGCTTATTAATTATCTACACTTTCCAGTGCTGGGAAGAAAATGCTGAAGTAAAGAAAAAAGGTTTTCCTTTAGTCAAGTAAACATTGGCGTAATAACCAACAGCCTCCATATTTACCTTCTCTTCAGGCTTTAAACTTCCAGGTAAAAGTTCTTATATTTTATTGCGGAATAAAGCAAGGTTAATAAAAATGAATTTGTCACATATAACTTTTTCAAGAAACTGAAGAAATGTAAACACATCTTTATCTGATATCTGAATCAGAGTTTGGCAAGTATGATGGGAAGAAAAAAGTTAATATAGGAATTAGGGCTTCCAAGAAGCCCTAATTCCTATATTAGTGGTTTCTTCTGGTCACTGGTCATGCTGGTCTCCTCCTTGTAGGCAAGTGACATGGCCTCACATTGGTAAGTGATTCCAACGTGTAATGACGGCAGGACTCAGAGCTGCCGCAGCTCTCCCCTCACAGGAGGAGGCCAGCAGGACTCGGTTATCAGAATGATCTGGCCCACACCCTCCTCCCCGGATACTGTTTGGGTGGGCACTGCTGAGACCTGACTCTGATGCCGGTTTTTCAAGTTTCCTTGGCTAACCAGCCTCTCTTCTGAGTGAAGCCATCTTTCCTTTAATATGTAGTCTTTAATCAGGTGACCATCCTTTTGATTCTGGAATTTTTCCCCCACTAAAGATTGACTGAATCTGAGCCATTTTGTATTGTATTTCACCCTCAGAGGGATAACTATTATTTTCTGGTAATTTATGATTACATACCAGCTATAGAGACCATAAGGAAGTTCACCAGTCAACTGAGGGTTTATCAATCTCTCTTCAGTGCATTCACTTCTGAATTTATAGACAAGCATGAAGAATTGGAAAGGGTTCAGGGGAAAGTCATGAAGATGAATAATGAATTTGAGAATGACTCATGGGGAAAGATCAAAAGTACTGAGGGAGAGAAAGCGGAAGGTGAATTTAATAATAGTATCCAAAAATACTGCATGGTTAAACATAAGAGAACAAATTATTTTGCAACATGAGAGAGTTAGGCCTGACAGAAAGGAGAACTTCCTTATGGTGAGAAATGTGAACAATTCATAGGCTGCAAAAAAAGGATTGGAACTCTGCCCTGCAGAGTTTGAAAAATGGATCTATTTTCACTTATTATAGACTTCAGTCCTTTCTGAAGGCAGAGAAATGGGCTGCATAACATTTCAATTTTTTTCCAGATCTGAGATTCATGGATTAACTGGCTCAGGGAGAGAGTAATGAATCCTCCCATGGTTAAGTGAACCAAGAGCTTCTGGTAGTGATCCAAGTTAAATTTCAAAGAAATTCCTTTTTAAGTGCACTGGTTTTAACTTCTTTTTAGCAAAAGAACTCTTTGAGATACTGATATAACCATAGACCATCACAAACCCATATGTGCACACACACCACATTTTACATACAATTTCCAGGGAGTTGTTGGCTCCCCATGACGTATTCAAGGAGCCCTTCGAGGGTCTACGGACCCAAGTTAAAAAACCTCTTTCTAGGGCTTCCCTGGTGGCGCAGTGGTTGAGAGTCCGTCTGCCGATGCAGGGGACGCGGGTTTGTGCCCTGGTCCGGGAAGATCCCACATGCCGCCATGGCCGCTGAGCCTGCGCGTCCGGAGCCTGTGCTGCGCAACGGGAGAGGCCACAACAGTGAGAGGCCCGCGTACCGCAAAAAAAAAAAAAAAAACCTCTTTCTAGAGGAAATTTATTCTTGTCCCAGAGTCAATCCCATTTTTCTCTTTATAGAAAAATTTGTTCTGGAGTCTTCTCCATATCATAAATTACCTCCACACCACAGGGAATGTGTGACTTGCATACTTCTTTTTTTTCTCATTTTCTTCTTTTTTTGTTCTCTCTTCTAATTTTTTCTCTTCCTCTGACTGTTTCCCCACCCTTCTCCAGTTTTTTCTTTGTTCCCTTCTCTTGGTCAAGGTTTATTAGTGGCCCCAGGATATAAGGTAACAACTTTAAAAGGTTGATTATTAAATCCCAGAATCTGATTTAAATTAACATACAAATTAAACAAAGATCCCTTAATTGCATTTGCATTAGTTGGTCAAAGTCTGAATGTCACTCACACTTTATAGTTCATTGTAAAGGGAGAGCTAATGGTAAGCACAGACTGTAGAATGTGAAAATGATCGTTGTGTTCCTGAGATTTGACTTAGAAAAATCTGGGAAGTCCCCTTTTATGGTTGGGGACAGAGGCACTTAGGGCAAGCAAATTTCTCAAACCTCTCTGCTTGATTGGAATCAATTTCCCTTAAAAAAGTTTTCTCTGAAAACAATCTTATGGTTACCAAAGGGGTTGGGGGTAGGATAAATTAAGAGTTTGGGATTAACAGATATACACTACTATATAAAAAGCAGATAAACAACAGGGACCTACTGTATAGCACAGGGAACTATATTCAATATCCTGTAATAACCTATAATGGAAGAGAATCTGAAAAAGAATATATATATATATATATATATGACTGAATCACTTTGCTGTACACTTGAAACTAACACAACATTGTAAGTCAACTATACTTCAATTTGAAAAAAAAAAAAGGTTTCTATGAGAAATCAAGGGGAGATTAGGGTGCACTTTTTCCCTTCTGTTTCCCAAGAATGAAATTTTGTGAAGGATAAGTGTGTCTCCTCATGTTACTTTGCAAAATTTCCACTTGTATGCAGCCCTTTCTTTCTCCTTGGCTGATTTCCCTTTGAGGAGCTGTTGTAGAGGCCCTTCCCTGGGAATAATGGACAACACATTTTATATGATACTTAATCAGAAGGCTGTTCATGGAACTCATCTTTCCCAACTTCATAACATTCTAGTGTCTCCAGGTCAAAGGTGTTCTCAGTCCTGGGATTCAGTTTAAAGAAAATCTTGCTATAAAATAAACTCCCTGGAAGTCTGAGTATTCATATATGAGATACATAAGAGAAAATAAGACCAGTAGACATACTTGGAAGATTTTCTCCTACTTTTAACTTAAAAACATCACCCCCCAAAAAAGTCAAAGATTTAAATTTTAACTTGAAGTCTTGACCAAGCGCCTGTTTTAAACCACGAGAAACAAACAAAGAAAAAATAAACTATGCTTTTCTTTTAAGCAAAGAGCTTGATTTACAGAGGAACCATTCTCTGAATGTGTACTCAGATAATTTAATCTAAAGGTGGCGAAGTCAACAAAATGGCATTTCTTATTGGCAAAATTCTACAAACTGAGATACCGTACTAAATTTTAAAAATTATTATTTTTTAAAATTGAAGTATAATTGACATACAACATTATATTAGTTTCAGGTGTACAGCATAATGATTCGATATTTGTATATATTGTGAAATGATCACCATAATAATCTGTTTAACATGCATCACCATACAGCCATACTACATTTTAAAGTGAGCATCAGGTCATTTGGGGCTTGAATATCCCATTTGTTAAATATTTGTTAAATATTTACTATATATCCCATGGTTACGGACAACATGAATTCCATAGCTGACTATATTCCCCTTCTAGCTAAGGGTACCACCGAGACATCCAGTACTTAATGTGTGGTTTCCCTTACTTCTATGCAGAACCTTGAGGCATGCATTTCTGTGAACTAACTCTCCTGGGCTTTTCTTTTCCCTCCTATCAAATTTGCTCTGATTTTTTTATCCTTAAAAAAAAATCTCATTGTGCTACATTTAAGTGCATAAACTACCTCATATCTGTTTTATGCTAGGGTAGGGCATTAAGAAATAACAGACACTTTTCTTTTTTTCTTTTTTTTTTTTTTTTTTTTATTTTGCGGTACACGGGCCTCTCAACGTTCTGGCCTCTCCCGCTGCGGAGCACAGGCTCCGGACACACAGGCTCAGCGGCCATGGCTCACGGGCCCAGCCGCTCCGTGGCACGTGGGATCCTCCCGGACCGGGGCACGAACCCGCGTCCCCTGCATCGGCAGGCAGACTCTTAACCACTGCGCCACCAGGGAAGCCCCAGACACTTTTCTAGTGGTATAATCTTGAAACTTAAAGTTCAGGAGGAAATCAACACCTTTGAAAAATGGGTGAGTTGACAACAAGTCTTTCTTTTTCAGAAAGAGTTTAAGTGGACCACCCTAAAGTTTCTGCATAGCTCTCCACAATTAAACCCACAGCAAAGACAGGCTCTTAAATAAACAATATTTTGCCAAGTCCAGATTTATGTCACACCTATGCGTATGTTTGACAGAACATCATCTATAAGTTAATTATACAGAATTTGCAACAAAATCCCATGTTTTTTCATTTCTTAGGATTCTAGGTCTGAATGGTCTGTAAAATATGGAAGCCATATGCCATATGCTAGATCTTAAATATTGCCCCATGGAAATTGCAGAATTCTTTTTGGTAGCACTTAAGTATCCTTGTCGCCATTTCTGATCAAGCTCTCCAGGTTTTTAGAGCCACTGCTCTTCTTCTGGAAAGTCTGGACAGTCCCTTGGAGAAAACACAGCGGGATGGTTGAGGAGAGAGCCCGGCTACACAGCTATAGTTAAAGCAATTATAAGTTTGGAGACTGGTTAAACTTTAAAAATAAGCCTTTGCTGAAACACATAATCTCTTCCAGTTTCTGAAATCTTTTGGTAGAATCTTAGAAATACCTTTTCCCATTATGTTCTGTCTTTTCCTTTAAAGAATACATTCAGTGAACTGAGCTCTGGAAAATACAGGTGCCAGATAAAATCAGAAAGAGAAGTAACCCAAGGCTCCATCCAGATAAGAAAAATGAATAACCCTACCCTGCTGTTCCCCTGACAGTGCGTACGTGTGGGGTGGTCGTGAGACAGCAGAGTGTAGGGAAATAAAGCAGAAGTACTGGAACCAGGGAACCTTGCTGGTGGGCTTGAAGATTATGATATGATGACTATGTTTGAGAGCTCTGACATTACACAAATCTGAGGTTATACTGGGTGGTTACTTCACCTCGATCTCCATTTCCTAATATGCAAACATGTCCTAATCTGGAAACAGTGTAACTGCCAATTAAATACGGTCAAATGAAATACTGTGTGAAAAGCACCTGGTGAGTGCCTGGCACATAATAATAATAAATGGTGACTATTATTATTTATCATTTTAAACTGATTTTTTTTCAGGATGCAAGACGTCCTTTTTCTGTGCCTGAATTTCAAAGCTATATTGGAAATAGTTACGCCAACAGTGATTTTACTTCCTTAAGGGAAGGTGCCATTTATTCATATGTAGTTTTACTAATTTAGAGTGATTTTCTAGAAGGTCAATCATAATGATTAACAGTTCTGCATTACAGAATATATTAAAAGAATGCAGATGGAGCACCTTTTTCACCCATGGCATATACTTACAGATATTTGTTGTATTGAAAAGAACATACGTAGTTGGGGAAGATGCTCCCTCAAAGTCTTAATAGGTGATGGCTACTTGTAGCCAGTACCCTTTGGATGTGAAGGTGTTTGTTATTCTATAATTTTGACTAATTCTGTAATTTAAAAAATTTAATGATGTTTAAAAACTGTGGAGTTGAACTAGTGTCTAGGGCAAGACTCAGTGTTCTTGGGGTAACTGTGCCCTATAAACGGGTAACTGACAAGCGTTTTCAAGCCTCTAAGCGTATTTTCAAGCCTCTCCCTCCCACGCTTTCCATTTTCTCCACTTTGTGCCCCCTGCCTTCAGGGCTCTCCTCCTTAACCTTGACACCACAAAAGCTCCCTTTCTAGGCCTAATGAGATGATCACAGACTGAACTTTTGACCCTTTCTTTCCTCGTCCAAGTCAAAATACACTTATTCAGGGTCCAGTTTCTTCAGAGCTCCTTTGATAGACTGATTTAAACTACAATGCGAAGTAGTCTGTAATAATTTTGCATATTATAACTCCCAGATACCATGTGCATTTGTAGAGCTATCATTAGTGTATTTATAAAATTTTATATTTTTAGTAAATAAAAAATAAAATGCTTCATTTTGAAATAATATTAGATTTACCAAGGAAAAGAAGTTGCAGAAAAATACACAAAATTTCCATATACCCTTTGGTGAACTTACCCAAATTTTAACATCACATATAACCATAGTACAATTATCAAGCCCAGGAAACTAATATTGATACAATACTATTAATTAATCTACAGACTTTATTCAAATTTCACCTGTCGTCCCACTTACATTCTTTTCTGGTCCAGTATCCAGTCCAGTTCCCATGTTGCATTTATTTTTACATCTGTAGTCTCTTCCCAACTGGGACAGTTCCTTGGTTGCTCATAATCTTGACACTTTGAAACATCTGGCCAGTTAGTTGATAGAATGTCTCTCAGCTTGGGTTTTTCTGATATTTCCTCATAACTCAGGTTATACATTTTTCTTGAGAATACCACAGAAGTGATGTTTTGTTCTCAGTGTATCATACTGGGGGGTACCTTGTGTCAATGTAACGTAATTAGCAGTGACCTTAATCTTCATCCCTTGGTTAAGGTGGTGTCTGCAGAGCTTCTCCGCTGTAAACTTGCTATTATTCCCTTTGTAATTAATAAGTTTAATAAGTATATTGTAGGGAGATACTTTGAGACTGCAAATATCCTGCTGCATGTCTCACTTTTGCCCACTAATTTTAGCATCCAGCAATGATTCTTGCCTACAACAATTATTTCTGTAGTGTCTACCAGTTATTGTTGGCCCTTTCCATTTCATTTATTCTTTCACATTTATCAACTAGAATTTTACTATGAAGAAGAGCAGTCCCTTCTCCCCCGTTTATTTATATATTAAATTATTCACTTATATCAATATGGACTAATGGATGTTTGCTTTACTCTGTGGGCTATAATCCATTACTATTATTATTTATTTTTCAATACATAATTGAGCTCCCTCAGGAAGGTGCCTTTGTGCTTTTAACATGCCTCTAGTTTTTTTAAAATGTACTTTCTTACCTTTTGGCATTCATAACATCCCTGCCCCAGCTTTGAAATCAGCAATTTTCCCCAAAAGCCCTGATTTCTTTTGTTTGGATGATGTTTAGAAACCAACGTCTAGATGCTCTTACCTCTAGACCCTCCTATATATCTATAGCTATATATATATATAAACTATTAAACTAAAAACTAATTTTTTGATTCCTATCCAACACCATAGGCAACTTCCTCACTCTTATTTGTAACTCCTATCTCTGTGAGAAATTGAGGTTTTCATTATCCAAAATATATTTATGTGCTAATAGAATGCATAAATGTAGTTTCAGATTTACTAACCTACCCCTGTGAAAACCAAAGTCAATAGAGTACAATATTTGTGTCCTTTTCTTATTTAACCACGCATACATATAAAACTATTGTTTTCCGAAGGTTACTTAGGCTAGTCATTTCTTCACCAACTCCTTCACCATAGTTACATTATTCATTGGTAATACAGTTAACTCAACTCTATTTGAACTCCGTTCCAGGCTCCCCCAATGTCCTGGTTGTTTTTGTTTATTTGTTTTTAGTTGTGTGAAACATCATGGTTCTAAAAATTAGGAATACACAAAAGAGTTATTCTTTCTCCATTCTTTCCGCTTAGGCACTGTGACTAACCACGCCCATTGATGTTCCTGGTTTGTTTTTCCTATATTTCTTTTTGTATACTTTCTTATTTTCCTCTATTTCTTAAGGAAAATAACACACTGTAGATTATCTTTTGTACTTTGCTTCTGTACTTAGCAATATATCCTAAGAGTCATTCCCTATCAGTTCATAGTGATTTGTCCTTACTCTTCATACGGTTACATAGTACTTCATTGTGTGGAGATGCCATAGTTTATTCATACCCTCTTGTATACATGGGGAAGTGCGGGATAGCTCTGTTATATTTTGCCAAATTCCCCATCCAGATGATTTGTTCCAGTTTGCATTCCTAGCCATGGAAGAGAACACCTGTTTCTTCACAGCCTGACCAATAGAATGTGTTGTCATACTTCTAGATTTTCTCCCATCCGACAGGTGAGAAACGGTAACTCAGAGTTGTTTTAATTTGCATTTCTTTAATTATTGAATGAGTTAAGCAGCTTTACATATGTTTAAGGGCCATATATTTAAGGGCCATTTCTATATATTTCTGTGAATTGTCTATCCAATTTTCCCAATTGGATTGTGGTCTTTTGTTCCTCAGTTTTTAAGAGTTCTTGTATATTAGGAGTTTTAGCTTTTCATTTGGGATACATGTTGCAGATGTTTTCTCCCAGATGGTTAGTTGCCTTTTAAATGATGGTGTTTGGTATCCAATTTTTTGAATTTCAATTTTTATTAATAATTATTTAATTGATTTCAAATTTATTAATACAGGCATACCTCAGAGATATTGTGGGGTCTGTCCCAGACCACCGTAATAAAGAGAATATCACAATAAAGCAAGTCACACAAATTTTTTTGTTTCCCAGTGCATACAAAAGTTATGTTTACACTATACTGTACTCTATTAAGTGTGCAATAGCGTTATGTCTCAACAAATACATTGTTTTTCTATTCAAGAAAAACTTTGCTGCTAAAAAAAGGTTAACCATCATCTGAGCCTTCAGCAAGTCACAATGTTTTTGCTGGTGGAGGGTCTTGCGCCGGCGCTGATGGCTGCGGACTGATCATCAGGGCGGTGGCTGCTGAAGGCTGGGGCAGCTGCAGCAATCTCTTAAAATAAGACAACAGCAAAATTTGATGCATCGATGGACTCTTCCTCTCACTTGAACACTTAAGAGGTCATTTTTGTGTTATTACTTGGCCTAATTTCAATACCGTTGTATCTCAGGGAAGAGAGAAGCCTGAGGAGAGGGTGAGAGATGGGAATAGCTAGTCAGTGGAACAGTCAGAACACACATGACATTTGTCCATTAGGTTCATCAGTTTGTATGGGCGTGGTTTGTGGTGCCCCCAAACAATCACAATATTAACATCAAAGATCACTGATCTCAGATCACCATAACAAATAATGAAAAAGTTTGAAATATGGTGAGATACCAAAACGTGACACAGAGACATGAAGTCCGCAGATGCTGTTGGAAAAATGGCGCTGACAGACTTCCTCCATGTGGGGTTGCCGCAGACCTTCAGTTTGTAAAAAAACTAGTGTCTGCGAAGCACAGTAAAGTGAGGTATCCCTGTATTTCCTTTTTTCTTTTCCCCCAGTTCCTTTTTTTTTTTTAAACATCTTTATTGGAGTATAATTGCTTTACAATGGGGTGTTAGTTTCTGCTGTATAACAGTGAATCAGCTATACATACACTTATATCCCCGTATCCCCTCCCTCTTGCGTCTCCCTCCCTCCCACCCTCCCTATCTCACCCGTCTAGGTGGTCACAAAGCACCGAGCTGATCTCCCTGTGCTGTGCGACTGCTTCCCACTAGCTATCTGTTTTACATTTGGTAGTGTATATATGTCCATGACACTCTCTCACTTCGTCCCAGCTTACCCTTCCTGCTCCCCGTGTCCTCAAGTCCATTCTCTACATCTGTGTCTTTATTCTTGTCCTGCCCCTAGGTTCTTCAGAACCATTTTTTTTTTTTTTGTAGATTCCATATATATGTGTTAGCACATGGTATTTGTTTTTCTCTTTCTGACTTACTTCACTCTATATGACAGACTCTAGGTCCATCCACCTCACTACAAATAACTCAATTTCGATTCTTTTTATGGCTGAGTAATATTCCATTGTATATATGTGCCACATCTTCTTTATCCATTCATCCGATGATGGACACTTAGGTTGCTTCCATGTCCTGGCTATTGTAAATAGTGCTGCAATGAACATTGTGGTACATGACTCTTTTTGAATTATGGTTTTCTCCAGGTATATGCCCAGTGGTGGGATTGCTGGGTCACATGGTAGTTTTGTTTTTAGTTTTTTTAAGGAACCTACATACTGTTCTTCATAGTGACTGTATCAATTTACATTCCCACCAACAGTGCAAGAGGGTTCCCTTTTCTCTACACCCTCTCCAGCATTCATCGTTTGTAGATTTTTTGATGACAGCCATTTTGATGGGTGTGAGGTGATACCTCATTGTAGTTTTGATTTGCATTTCTCTGCTGATTAATGATGTTGAGCATTCTTTCATGTGTTTGTTGGCAATCTGTATATCTTCTTTGGAGAAATGTCTATTTAGGTCTTCTGCCCATTTTTGGATTGTGTTGTTTGTTTTTTTGATATTGAGTTTCATGAGCTGCTTGTATATTTTGGAGATTAATTCTTTGTCAATTGCTTCGTTTGGAAATATTTTCTCCCATTCTGAGAGTTGTCTTCTCGTCTTGTTTATCGTTTCCTTTGCTGTGCAAAAGTAAGTTTCATTAGGTCCCATTTGTTTATTTTTGTTTTTATTTCCGTTTCTCTAGGAGGTAGGTCACAAAGGATCTTGCTGTAATTTTTGTCATAGAGTGTTCTGCCTATGTTTTCCTCTAAGAGTTTTATAGTGTCTGGCCTTACATTTAGGTCTTTAATCTATTCTGAGTTCATGTTTGTGTATGGTGTTAGGGAGTGTTCTAATTTCATTTTTTTACAGATAGCTGTCCAGTTTTCCCAGCACCACTTAATGAAGAGGCTGTCTTTTCTCCATTGTATATTCTTGACTCCTTTGTCAAAGACAAGATGGCCATATGTGTGTGGGTTTATCTCTGGGCTTTCTGTCCTCTTCTATTGATCTATTTTTCTGTTTTTGTTCCAGTACCATACTGTCTTGATTACTGTAGCTTTGTAGTATAGTCTGAAGTCAGGGAGCCTGACTCCTCCAGCTCCGTTTTTCTTTCTCAAGATTGCTTTGGCTATTGGGGGTCTTTGAATTTTGAATCACAGTTAGAAAGGCTTTTCCTGCACTGAGGTTAAGAAAAATTCACCCATTTTTTCCCTAATACTTATATGGTTTCATGTATTATATTAAGATCCCTGATCTATTTGGAGTTTATTCTTGTGTCCAGATTGAGATATAGATCTATTTTTATCTTTTGCCAAATGGCTACGATTTTACTAAAAAGTCAATCTTTGCCCCAGTAATTCCAGATGCACCCTTATCATACACTGAACTTCCATGTGTCTTTGGATCTGTTTTCATTATTTTCCTTTGGTCTCTTTGTCTATTCATGTGCCACAATGTTTCAATCATAGAATCTTTATAGTATGCTTTAGGTAGGGCTAGATCCCCCTCACAGTTTTTTCAGTTTTCCTGATTATTCTTGCATGTTTGTTTTCTATATGGACTTTAGTATCAACTTGTCTAACTCCATAAAAAAGCTGGTTGGTATTTTATTGGGATTGTAAATTTATCAGTTAACGTGGGGAGAACTGACATCTTTATAATGTTGAGTCATTGTATTCAAGAACAGGGGAGGACTCTGCGTTTGTTCAGGTCAACTTTTGTGTCTGTCAGGACAGTGCCATTAACATTTTAATCCAAAGAAGAGATTGATAATGAAATGTTTGGGACCCAAGGAGTCTCTGGGCACCACCATCAAACATGGTGTGATGGTGGTTGCCTCCCCCTTGTTATCCGTTCTGCTAAGTTTTACTGAGCACTAACCTACCAGATGGTAGGCTCTATGCTGGGTCCTGTTGATACAAAAGTAAAACACCTGGTGTCTGCCCAGGAGGCACTCACAATCTAGTGGAGGAGACAGGTTATTAAATGGACAGGAGCAATTACTCTTCCTTTCTAAGGACAGCCCAGTCTTTTCAGTGAGGTGGGGAACTAGCTTATGCCTCATGAGACATCAAAGAGGATGCTGACATTTCGTTTTAAGAAACCTAGCTGGAAATTTATTTCTCGATGTCATGTATGCATTCAATCACTTTTGCCTGCAACTGCGTCTTAGAAGGCAACTTAAAAGTCTAATTGTAAAGTGTTGGAGCCCTTCTTGTTCATGCATGGGTATCGAGTGAGATAACGAGTGGAGGGTTGTAATTAGTTGGCTCCAGCAGCAACTGGGACTCAGCAAGCTTCTCTTCTCAAATCACTTTACTTTCCCTTGGCTGTTAATAATTTGCCTCAAAAGGAAGCAAGTCCTTGAAGACTTTTATTATTCATTGCCAATTTTTCTACCAGTTCTTGGGATTTAGCATGTGACTAGCACGTCTGGGGGGTATTGGCAGTGTTGGGCATCATGTTTCTATGCTTTTAACAGAATGTAGTTGCTGCCTAAGCTGAGTTAATAATCACTTAAGAAGTTTTGTTTTCTATTTTTTTACTCTGATTTCTGCAAGCTTACTTCAGTCTTATTTTGAGAGTCAAGCAGGATATTAAGTGTGATCCTGTGGAAGTTAATTAAGCCTTTCAGGAGTGTCAATGTTCCTAGAAAAAAGAGACAGTTGACCTTCTGAGCTGCTCTCTGGCCAAATATCTACTATAAAATTCCCAGTCTCACATTCTCTCATTAGGACCGAATTTTAGGTTTCACAATGGAATGAAGAGAATGGTAGGATGCCGATGTGGATGTTTGCTGCTCACTGTAGAATTGGAGGTGGTGATGCTGATACCAGGACAGGGGATGGCGTGGGAGAAGGGGAGGAATCCTAGTCCTTTCCATTCCTTCTCATCTCAGCTTGAAAGTAAAAGGAGACACGTTCACTACAGCTTTTCAGAAAGCAAAGACTATTTCCTCAGGGAGCCTGAGAGTCCAGAAGGGAAAGTAATGGAATGTAGTCTTAGAAGCCTTTCAGAATGAGAAGCAGGCAGCTGTTACTCAAACAAGCTGAAAGTAACCTTACATGGAACTGGCTCAGAAGTAACTCCTAGAATTTAACCAGGGGGGTTTCTTTTCTTTCTTTTCTTTTCTCTCATTAATTTCATCTCACCTCTTTTCTGCACAGCACTGCAGTCATTCAGTTAAATCCATTCATTCCCCACCCTCCCTACCCACCCCCTCTCCACTCTCCAACTCCTTTCTCCACCCTCACTCACACTTGTCCTCTTTCATTTTCATTCTAAAGTGGTGCTCCAGGAGCATTATATAGTCTCTAAGGCCTTGTGGTTCATCACCATCCTCAATAATTTTCAAAGCTATTTTTTTTTTTCTGATTCTTATGCCCTTTTACCCAAGAAAATGTTGCATCCAAAGATCACCTAAAATCACTGGTCAGATCACTTAATATCACCAGGTTTCCTCTAGTCATTCTTCCATCAAACAAGAGTATGTATCCCAAAATGATACCTAACATTTATATAGTGACACGAGTTATAATCAGAAAATTTCAAAACATAGGAAACATAGGAAAACATAGGAAGGGGAGTCTACTGTACCAAAGGATCATTAAAGATTGACTGACAAATGAGAAATGTGAAATATGGAATGAAGTATGACTTTTTCCATTTAGTTTCATTATAATTATATAAGATGAAAACACATCTGACCTTTTTTCCTTTCCTGTAGCCTTGTTTCATCTGTTTGACAAAGGACCAGTAGGAGATGGCAGCATGCTGCAGTCGCTTCCCAGTAGTAACTTCTCCCCTTCCACTCCTGCCAGTGTAGACATAACGTGCCCCCCACCCCAGGCAAATTTTCTAATAAGAGGAGCTTCTCACTACCATTTTTGAGGCTCTTGGCAGACCTAGTGGTAATGTTTTAAGTCTAAACCATGAAACCACATCTGTCTATGCACGTCATAGATGAATTTCTGCTTCTCAGCAGCCTCTCCGTACCTGTCTGTTTTCATTTCACTACACATTAATATTTGACAGAATAAGTTACGAAAAGGAGCGTTTCCAGATTTACTTGCTATATCACTGCTCCTTCCCTTCTGTGGTTTCAGTCTTGTATTTTATGCCACGTAGAGGAAAGAGAGGGATTATTCATAAACTGAGTAAATGAAATGTTTATGCTTTAGATGGTGTCCCTCCCCCCAACCCCACTTCCCTGGAGATTCAGAATTTGGGTTTTATTATGTTTGGACTAAAAATAGAACTACGAGGTAGTTATAACTGCGTGGGACTTACTGGCTCATTGTCTTCCATGGATTTGAAGGTTACTACACCTTGAGTCTTAGAGCAAGCTTACTCGGACTTAATTATTGTAATTCAGGACCAGCCATGTTTCAAACTGACAGCCCTGCCCACATACCCACACCAGTTCCAGCCCAAGGGTGGGTTGGAAGGCAGAGAGCATTATGAATGAACACTTTGTTGCTAGGAAAAGACTACTGCAAAATATTTTCCTGACCCACTTTGTCTCCTAGTGTGACTCCAATTTTATACATATATATATATATATTTTTTTTTTTTTTAAGATTTATTTTATTATTTATTTATTTATTTTTGGCCGCGTCGGATCTTTAGTTGTGGCACACGGGATCTTCATCGAGGCATATGGGATCTTCCATTGCAGCACGTGGACTCCTCGTTCCAGTGTATGGGCTCCTTATTGTGGCATGCGGGCTTCTCTCTAGTTGTGGTGTGCGGGTTTTTCTCTTCTGTAGTTGCAGCGCGTGAGATCAGTAGCTGTGGCACACGGCTTAGTTGCCCTGCAGCATGTGGGATCTTAGTTCCCTGACCAGGGATCAAACCCGCATCCCCTGCATTGTAAGACAGATTCTTTACCACTGGACCACCAGGGAGGTCCCTCCAATTATCTTTGGCTATTTGATATTATCTCTCAGCTATAGATGTTCTGTTGATTTTAAAACATTTTTTTCTTTTTATTTCAGTTTGAGTCATTTTTAGCGACTTCTTCAAAGTTCACTCATCCTCTTTTCTGCAGTATCCAATGTGCTGTTTGCCCATCCAATAAATGTTGACTTCTGATATCACATTTTTAAGTTTTCCATTTGGTTATTTTATATCATTTCCATTTTTTCATAGAAAATCAAGAGAAAATTCCATTTCTTGGCTCACAATATACATTTTCTTATAAATTCCTAGATAAATTTATAATAATTTTTTAGAAGTTCCTGTCTACTAATTTCAGCAGCTATCTCTGGGTCTGCTTCTATGTCATCTGAATTTTCTCTTGATTATCACATTCCTGCTTTCCCACATTTATATTTATATTTATATCTATAGAGAGAGAGAAGGAGAGGGAGGGAAGCAGCGGAGAAAGAGAGAGAGAGAGAATTCCAAATATTGTGAATTAAAGAACATTGGAGCCTTTTTGACCTTGTTGGTATTTGAGCTGGGAGGGGTTTACTGAGGTTTCAGACATACTGGGTTCAGTTTTGGCCCTGGAGTCCAATCATGGTGAAAATGCCCAGGACCCTGTGATTGCCCTTTGCTCACCAGCCCCTTTCCTGCTGCTGCTTTCTCTATGTGGGGAAGGCTGGGCAGATAGACTCGTGGAACTGCGACTCTCAATTCAGTCCCCTAGCCAGTCATCCAGTGAAGGGCTGGCTCTTCTCCTCATACCCACAAGGTCTCCCCATCTCTGGCAGCTCACCTGAGCCCTGGATCGAGGTATGGAAGCTGCTGCCATTCTCTGCTCACCTATCATGGGCTCATTTCTTTCTGGAATGCAGTTTATCCAGGCTTCTTTGCTGCCACTGTTCTCTACTAGCCTCATGGAAACGTATGGTTTTTATTTTGTCTGGGTCTTTTCTTGTAGTTACTCTGAGAGCAAAGGTATATTTCATCTTTCTACATCCTAACTGAAAAGGCAGAAGTCTAGCCTGCTTCTTCAATTCAACATTTCTATGGCCTGGAAAAGGCCACGGGACATTGAGGAATATTCATAAAGTCCCCAGAGAATTTCTATGGCATCAATGGCTTCTGGTACAAAGTAGAAAAAAAAGGATGGATAATGAAATTTCCTGATAAGGTATAATTTATATTTTCCAAAGGAGATGACTAGAGAAATGTAGAGAAAGGGGATGAATAAGCATAGGATCATTAAGGACTCCTCATCACAGGATCAGATGGTATAAAGAAACCACACTACTACAATCACAGTATTTCAGAGCTAGTAGAAAACCTTACATGGTCTAAAGTCCAAACTCCTTATTTTATAGGTGTCGATGCTCATTTGAGTTCACTTGATAGACAATGTTTCTTTCGCCTTTTCCATGCCTGGGGAAGTCTGTCAGTGAACGTCAGCATGTCTTCATCAGACCTATAATGAAGGCTAGTCCCTCCTTTCTTATTCCTTACAGTCAAAAATACCAGAAAGCACGTATCTTTTCCTGAGTTCTAAATTTGAAGTCTTTAAAAAAAAAAAAAAATCAAACTTAGACTTCATAACGTGGGGAAAAATCACACCATCTCTGCATAATGGAAAACAGGTTGTGATGGGTGGTGTGGTCATCTTTTGACAAAAAGCACCCCAACTTAGTGTATCTGAGGCAGGGCAGATCTGGAGGGTCAAGGGCATTTTGGAATGTATAGGAATCCTTCCAGATCTGTAGGCTATCATAGAAAAATATGTTGATGAAGACTATACCTCAAACCCTTTAGTACCGACTAATAGGCTCAGTGGCTAAAAATCCATGCTTTGGGCATGTAAAAACTAAAATTAGAACCCGTGGTAGTTGGACTGTTCTTCCACAGTCTAAAGAATGATGTACCCAATGATTCATGTTGGGATATGGTCCATTGCTTTTTTGGTTTTCTGTTTAAGCTTGGGCTTGTGACCTTGCTTTCTTATGTAGTGTTTCTTAAAAAGTTCTAGGAAGAGGTGCTTGACAGTCACCTTCATGCTCTAACAGGAGACTGAGTTATTTCCTAAGGGAATTTTAGAGTTCCAAAGAGCTTAAATAATTCAACCAGAAATAGCCACGGAAGGAAAGAAAAACAGTGACCCAGTGGTAAAGGCCCTTTTGAATACGTTTAGAGTACAAGAGAAAACAGGAAATTTGGGGGGTATGCACATCTTTAGGAAGGAAAAGAGTGAAACTTGTAGTTGTTAGGAGAGCATGGTCTGTGATTCCATCAACTGTGATACAGAAAAGCATGCTGCCCTTTCAGAGGAAAGTTGGTTTATTGAATATGGCCAATGGCTTCTTTGGAATTTGTGGAAATACCATAAACTAAACCTAAGTGAACATCTTTTCTCAGTTTCTCACAGGAAAAGGTGATTTCATCATTGGAAGATCTTTTAAAACTAGAGATTAAACTCTCATAGCTTTAGAGTAGCTCCAAATAGATGTGCTTCAGTAAGAAGCTTTAGAAATAATTGTGGTTGCTGCCTCTAACCGTCTCTAACATTCTTAAGAGCACTTTATGATTTGCTAACATAATAAAACGTATTAAACGTAAAAATTTTGTTTGCAGATGTTCTTTTATCCAGCTTGTGTTTTGGTTCCTTTATTTTATTTTGTTTTCTTCATTTATTTTTTTTTTATGTAAAGAATATATTATCTTAGCTTCTCTCTGGTAGTGAGTGTTCCTGAGAGCATGACCATAAGGCAGAACTGGAAAAATGAGAAGATTTATGAAAACTGCGAAGATTTATGACGCTGTTTGTGCTTCGGCAACTTGAGTCACAGAGGGTGGAGGGGAAATAGCCCCCACTCTTTCCTACCCCTGCCCACTGGTGTCCTTACTGACCAAACTCAGCCAGAAACCAAGTGGCACAGAGCCTATGAAATGCAACCTATAAGGGTCAGCACCCCACCCTCACCTCCCTGAAACAGAGCAGAGTGAGGGAAGGGCAAGGACTGACTGAGGGAAACCAGGCCCAAGATCAGTTCATAAGGGCCCTAATCATAAGGAGTCCCGTCATGGAGGAGCAGTATGTCACCTATAGGAACATCATGAAACATGGCCCAGCCAACAACAACCAAGAGCTCTTGCTATCCAATCACTTCACTTCCAATACTGAGGGGGATTTATTTTAAATGGGAAGATTTATTTATAAACGAGGGTTTTCCTTGTAGCTGGGACCAGCAGAATTTAAAGAAATGTAATTAAAGATTAGTAGTCATCTAGTTTTGCTGTCAGGCTGATGGTGGCTTCATAGAATGAGATTGGGAGTGTTCCTTCCTCTGCAATTTTTGGGAGTAGTTTCAGAAGAATAGGTGTTAACGCTTCTCTAAATGTTTGATACAATTCGCCTGTGAAGCCGTCTGGTCCTGGACTTTTGTTTGTTGGAAATTTTTTCATCAAAGTTTCAAATTCAGTCCTTATGATTGGTCTGTTCAGATTTCCTATTTCTTCCTGGTTCAGTCTTAGGAGATTGTACCTTTCTAAGAATTTGTCCATTTCTTCTAGGTTGTCCATTTTATTGGCATATAGTTGCTTGTAGTATTCTCTTATGGTCCTATGTATTTCTCTGGTATTGGTTGTAACTTCTCCTTTTTCATTTCTAATTTTTTTTCATGAGTTTTTTCTTGAGTATGGCTAAAGATTTATCAATTTTGTTTATCTTTTCAAAGAACCAGCTTTTAGTTTCGTTGACCTTTTCTATTGTTTTGTTTTTTTTTTTAGTCTCCATTTATTTCTGCTCTGATCTTTATGATTTCTTTCCTTCTACTAACTTTGGGTTATATTTGTTTTTCTTTCTCTAGTTGCTTTACATGTAACGTTAGGTTTCTTATTTGAGATTTTTCTTGTTTCCTGAGGTAAGATCATATTGCTGTTAACTTCCTTCTTAGAACTGCTTTTGCTGCATCCCATAGGTTTTGGATTGTCGTGTTTTCATTGTCATTTGTCTCTAGGTATTTTTTTATTTCCCCTTTGACTTCTTCAGTGATCCATTGGTTGTTTAGAAGCATATTGTTTAGCTGCCACATGTTTTTATTTTTTTGCAATTTTTTTCTTGTAGTTGATTTCTAATCTCATAGCACTGTGGTCAGAAAAGATGCTTGATATAATTTGAATTTTCTTAAATTTACCGAGGCTTGCTTTGTGGCACAGCATGTGATCTGTCCTGGAGATGGTTCCCTGTGCATTTGAAAAGAATGTGTTTTCTCCTGCTTTCAGATGGAATGCTCTATAAGTATCAACTAAGTTCATCTGGTCTAATGCATCATGTAATGCCTGTATTTCCTCATTGATTTACTTATTGCTGCAATTTATGTCAAAGAGTATTCTGTCTATGTTTTCCTCTAGGAGTTTTATAGTATCCAGTTTTACATTTATCTCTTTAATCTATTTTGAGTTTATTTTTGTATATGGTGTTGAAGAATGTTCTAATTTCATTCTTTTATATGTAGCTGTCCAGTTTTTCTTCAATATAACTTATTGAAGAGACTGTCTTTTCTACAGTGTATATTCTTGCCTCCTTTATCGTAGAGTAACTGACCATAAGTGCATGGTTTTACTTCTGGACTCTCTGTCCTGTTCCATTGATCTATTTGTTTGTTTTTATGCCAGTACTATACTATTTTGATGACAGTAGCTTTGTAGTATAGTCTGAAGTCAGAGAGGGTGATTCCTCCAGCTGTGTTCTTCTTTCTCAAGAATGTTTTGACTGCTTGGGGTCCTTTGTATATCCATACAAATTTTAAAATTATTTTTCTACTACATTTTTGATAACCACATTAAAAAAGAATTGTGTGTGCATGTGTATACGTTTTCAAGTCATATTAAATTGAAAGGCTTTCCTATATATACACCTCCATGTAAAAAGTCAGACTATTATTCTACAGATTCCATTTAAGGCTCTGGGGAAACTCCAGTTTCTCCAGAGCACAACAGCGCAGAGGGAGCTTTTCCTGACCTTCTATTTAACTTTTTCTAAATTACTCACCTGAGAATCATATGCTGCTAAGTATATTGCCTTATATTGCTGTCTTGTATAATTTCTAACCTCTTAAACTGTACTTTAACATTTGGGTAGCCATATACTTTCTTCACTAAGGTTTTATGCTCATTGGGCGTTGTCTCCTTCATATCTTCTCAGCCCCTTGCAGTGTCTGCTACAGAGTTGGTCCTCACTAATCCAGAAGAATACCTGATGCTGCTAATTCTCTGAATTTCTAGCTAGAACCCACTTTCTCATCAGAATTTCTGGGCTTCCAGAATGACTAGTCTTCCAAACTTGAAAATCTTATTCTCTCTCTAATGAAATGGATAATGATCTTTTAAAAAATAATAAAGCAATCCATGGTAGGTAAACTCCTTGTTTTCAAGACCATGTACTAGACTTGAAACAGTAGTTCCCCCTGAGAGATGCCTGAACCTCCTGAAATAACTCACCTTGGCAGGTGGATCATCTACTATTACTATCTCAGCACCCTGAGCGGAAAGCAGCTTTTTGGAAGTCTCCTTGTTGGACCCTAAGAGTGGCAACTAAAGGACAATCTGGCTCCTATTAGAAGATTTAATTGAAAATATGTGAAGTCTCCTGCATAACATAAGAAGTGTAACCTTATACCTACTTTATTTTAGTTTAGTTTACCATAGTTTTCTGTATTCATCACGATTCTCCAAAGAAACAGAACCACTAAGGGGTGGGTGTGTGTATGTGTATGTATGTGTCTGTGCCATATGTGTGTGTGTGTGTGTGTGTGTGTGTGTGTGTGTACGAGATTTTAGGGAATTGGCTCACACGGATGCAGAGGGTAGCAAGTCTAAAATCTGCAGGGTGGGCTGGCAGGGCCTAGGGACCCAGAGGAGAGTTTATGCTAGAGTTCAGATCCACCATCTGCTGCGGAATTCCCTCTTGCTCAGGGGAGGTTGGTTTTTTTTTCTATTCAGGCCTTCAGCTGATTGGAAGAGGTCCACCCACTATGTAGAGCAATCTGCTTTATTCAAAGTCCATCAATTTAAGTGTAAATCTCATCTAAAAACACCCTCTCAGAAGCTTCCAGAACAATGTTTGGCCAAATATTTGGGCATTATAGCCCAGCCAAGTTGACACATAAAATTGACCACTACATTTTTTTTTTTTTTTGGCTGCACCAGGTCTTAGTTTGGCACATGGGATCTTCGTCACGGCACGTGGGATATTTTAGTTGAGGCATGCATGCGGGATCTAGTTCCCAGACCAGGGATCAAACCTGGGCCCCCTTCACTGGGAGCATGGAGTCTTACCCACTGGACCTCCAGGGAAGTCTCAACCATTACATTTAGTTTATTATTTTAACAACAGGTGCACCAACTCCCCATTGACTCAATGTGAACGTCATCTGCCCAAGGGAAGGGACCCTCTGCCACTCACTCCTCACTATATCCACAGCTCCACAGATGAACGGGTGACTGTGTACTTCTGACAGCCAACCTCTTTCCTTTCTCCCACTCCATTAGCATTTTAGGCCGCATCTGACTTGACAGTAGCCTTCAGTACCTCTTTGTCTACCCTTCACCATACACACACAATAACTCACTTAGAGTTATGCCCATAGGGCATATGTTGAAAATGGGTCATCCTAAATATGTAATGCATAAATAGACTGATTTCTAATCATGATTTTGGCCAAATAATATTACCCTGCATTGTCACAGGAGGTGGGGACTGTGTTTTCTACTTGATAAAGGGGCTTCTTCTTCCCTGAGCATCCGTAAGCTTTTTGATATCTTTCTTCTTCTAGCTCCTCCCTGTCACTCACTGTCCTTTACACACACACACACACACACACACACACACACACACACACAGGCATGCACACATCCTCCTTCCTCTCTGTTCTCTTTTATTGCCAAAATTTTTTCTACGCTAGTATTTTTCCCCAAGTGTACAAGGTGAATAGTATTAATTCTAGGATTCTGACAGCTTTTTGTGAAGCTGTCTTGTCTTCGGTGAGGACTGTCACCGGTTCTTTTGGCCTCTTACCTTCCCTTTTACTCCTTCCCCGGGGGAGCTCACTGTACTGTTCATGCTTACAAGCTTCAGCCTCACATTCAGGCCTGTGGTAGTTGTGATGCGTGTGCAGCTGTGGAAATGAACACCGGAGTTGGTGCCCAGAACCTAAATGAAACGAGGCAGTAGACCTGGAGGTCACTTAATGTGCCTTGTTCCTGCTGCTTCCTTCCTTTTGGCTGGTATGTTGATCAGTATTTACAGATAGAGTTTGAATGTGCAGACCAGCTCATTTCGTTCTTGAACAGGATGGATGGAATTATTTGTGAAGAAAAAAATCATACTTAATGAACATTTTTTGAGCTTAATGATATTGGAAAAAATGTTTACACTGCACTCTGTTATATATTTTCTTCCCCATGAAAATAGTGTAATATGTAGGAAACTCAGACAGAAACAAGCCTGTAAATGCATATTTTTATATGTGGCCTGTTTACCTGGTTTTCTTGCTCTGAACAACAGAATCTTGACAAATAAGGTATGGCCTGCCCAGTTTTGATTTTTATCTAAAATACTGATTCTTTACCTTTTTTATAGTCACAAATATCTTTGAGGGTCTAAAAGAACTATAAACCCCTTACCTAGGAAAATTCACATATGGATATGAAATTTTGCAAAAATCTTTAGCCTTGATCCAAAGAGCCCTACAAGTGTATCCACGGGACTCCAGGTTAGAGCCCTTGATGAGTCCACAAGTCAAAGCAACTTAATTCCTTCCCCCCCCCACCCCCCAGTCACAACTTTAGAAATCACCATGGAAATTTAACCTTTAAGGTGTAATAAATAAGTCTCAAAAGCACTGTTCCTCCTTCTTGTCTCTTTGAAAGTGTCAGAAACATTGTACCATCATTGTCCAACCTCTACAGCCAATCCTGGAGGTCAGATGAGGCACCGAAACAGCAATGCAGAGATTTAAGATATTCTTGTGGAAACTGATTATTTCTTTCCTTCCAGATTTTTTACCTTCCCCAGTTCCATCAGGTGATTGCAAACTAACAGATTTGGTAGAACATCAACAGTCAATTCTAAGCAGCTCTTCTTTAGGGAAAAACAAAACCCCACAAATACCCAATATCCCCCCTCGAAAAGAATAAAATGGGAAGACTTAGCTTACTGAATACTTATTATTCATCTGTATCAATTAAGATAGAAATAGATAAACAGACCAATGAAGCAGAATAGAGAGCCCAATAGATGGACACTTGATAAATGATGTGCTGGAGTTAGCTTCCGCCAGCTCCTGAGAGATGATTATTCAATCACTGGAAGCCTGAAATTAACATTCGGTTCCATTAGGCCTGTTATGTAGATTCCATCGGTTGACTTCTTATCTAAAATCTTTATCAGTCAGTAGCTTTTGAGAAGGCAGAAGGCTTCATAAGGAGGGACTGTGAATGAATGGGTGAAGGTGATGTGCCCTGAGGCAGCCAAAGAGGATGACTGATTATAACAATCCAACTCTGCATCTGAAGTGCACCTAGAAACATGGTAGATGAAACACCAGAATCCAACTGTTCTGTAGTTTCACTGCTATGGACGTATTTTATAGCATAAACAACAAATCAAGTAACAGAAAAATAGGTTAAGTAATGGTGGTGAAGTTGAGGGTGCATTTTTTTTTTTTTTTTTTTTTTTTTTTTTTTTGCGGTACGCGGGCCTCTCACTGTCGTGGCTTCTCCCGTTGCGGAGCACAGGCTCTGGACGTGCAGGCTCAGCGGCCGTGGCTCACGGGCCCAGCCGCTCCGCGGCATGTGGGATCCTCCCGGACCGGGGCACGAACCCGTGTCCCCTGCATCGGCAGGCAGACTCTCAACCACTGCGGTACCAGGGAAGCCCGAGGGTGCATTTTTGTTCTTTAAACTTTGTTCTTTATTTTTGTTTTGATGAGAATTTTTTGTTTGGTATTTTGTCCTATAAATCAAATTTCTGGGGGAGAATAAAAGAATGAACCTCAAATGAATGGCAGTGGTATTTGCTGCAAATGTCCCATTTCCTTCTCACTGAGACCCAGTGAGACTAGGGAATGATCTGTGCCCTGGGGCAGCCTGGGTTCCACGGGCTCTCCAGCTGTGCCCTCCTTCAGTGTATTCCTCTAATCCACACTGGGATATATACATTTTCATCTTCAGGACCTAAATTTCCCTCTTTACTTATGCACTTGTGCAGTTTTCTTTTTAAGTACAAACTCTCTCAACTGTATTGCTAAGGAGTTCTTTCTCTCTCTTAAAAAAATGCCTGCTACCAGTAAATTCCCAAAGGACTTTTCTCTCTGTTTGCAGGAAGCTGAAGTTTATGACCTCTTTCTGAAGGGAGTATATTCCATCACTCTTTGCTCTGTACTCTTTGCTCTCCTTTGGAGTTGGAAGAAGTTTTGAAACACCTTTTGGTTGAAAGAGTGTCTTTGTAGTTGGGGTTTGAGCTAAAAGCAGATCCCTCGCCCCAAATAGGGTAGAAATATGGAAGCCGTGACACCTCCTGCCTTTCTCCCGTCTTACTTCCAGCGGAAGCATCTAAGGGTGCGTCCCCTATAACTTCATCACAGTCAGTAGGCTGTGGCAGATTAAGCAGAAAGTGTAAGCAGAAAATAAATTGACTTGATCTCATAGTTATCCAGTTTTATCTCATACCTTCTAATCCAGATACTTTTAAAAGTTTGCTTCAGGCTGAGGTTTTAAAGCAAAAGTTTTATGTTGTGAAACATTTTGAACCCCAAATACAAGCAAGTAAAATTCAGGAAGGCAAAAATTATTTCTAAGTCCTGTAAGTTTAAAGGTAGTTAATATGTTCATTCTTTCCATTTTTAAATTTTTTTTTAACATGGACCATTTTTAAACTCTTTATTGAATTTGTTACAATATTGCTTCCATTTTATGTTTTGGTTTTTTGGCCACAAGTCATGTGGGATCTTAGCTCCCCAACCAGGGATCGAACCCACACCCCCTGCATTGGAAGGCAAAGTCTTTAACCACTGGACTGCCAAGGAAGTCCCCTGTTCATTCATTCTACAATCCATTAATTATGTGTTACGCGACACAGAGTAAACATGAGGTAAGAATAAAAGAATGAAAGACTGCCTTTGGCCCAAGATCTTCACTGTGGTACTCTGTTCTTTCCAGAGGAAAAATGTACTCTGCTGCTATCATCAACAAAACAGAAAACAGACATAATTATCCAGAAATACAAGCCAAAACTCTTCTGTGCCCTGAATTATGTGGGCAATTGAAACCAGAAGTGAGTTTGCCCCTGGAGATCTGGCTTCAGCTGAGTTTTGTCCTTCTCGTTCTTATTCTCTGTGTTTTCTTATTCTCAGATGCATTTCCCTCTTTCCTGCTTTCCCTCTTAACAAACAACTAAAATAAGCTTTGTGACTACTTAGCTTTTCCTTGTACCCTGCTGTCACATGTAGTAAAAAGAACAAAGAAAAACCTATTTGGTCTGACTACTCTGAGGCTTTCAGCAGTCATCTCAGTCCCTGGAGGAGGAAGAGACATCCTGCCCACAGATGCCAGGCTGGCCCCTCCCAAGTTCACTGGGCAGTGCCTGGGGCTTCTGCACAAGGAGAATGATGGGAGTTGCTCTCCATGGTAGAGGAGAATTCCGCAGCCAGGGTTCACTTCAGGTGGAGGTGGCTATTTCCTGTGTTCTGTTTTTGAGTGATCTCAAATTTGATCTGATGATCAAATTTCAAGCCTTTCATCATAGTCAGCTATGATTTTTTTTCTCGTCAAGGTGAAAATCTTAACACGCTAGGCAGTGGTTCTCAACTCCCGCCACACATTCTAATCACTTGGGGCTGTTCTAAAACATACCCGGGTCTGCTTTGCCAACTTAGGCTGAATGAATCAGAATCTCTGGGAGGGGGAGGAGGGCATAACAGGCATTAGTCAATCAAATATGCTGCCAGGGCCATGAACCACTGGATTAGAATCCTCATTAATCCGGTCTGGCTCTTCTGTAATAAATAGAGTCAATGCGTTTAGGGTTGCTGTCAGCCATCTACTGTAACAGATGTCGGGAGACTCTTACCTGTTTCTAATGAGACTGGCTTATCTGTCAGCTCTGATACTAAAAAAGAGGAGCATAGTGATGGAATTATTTCTTTTTGAATAAAATTTTATTATTCTATTGTTAATATGATTTAATACTAGAATGAATCTTACTAGCACAAAACATTCTTTGACTTTTTGTATTTCTAATTAAAAGTAGAAGAAAAATACCATTTTCCCCACATACATTTCTTTTCTTTCAAATTAATTAATTTATTTTTTGGCTAAGCTGGGTCTTCGTTGTTGAGTGTGGGCTTTCTCTAGTTGCGGCGAGCAGGGGCCACTCTTCATTGCGGTGCGCGGGCTTCTCATTGCGGTGGCTTCTCTTGTTGCAGAGCATAGGCTCTAGACCCGTAGGCTTCAGTAGTTGCGGCATGTGGGCTCAGTAGTTGTGGTTCGCAGGCTCTAGAGCTCAGGCTCAGTAGTTGTGGCACACAGGCTTAGTTGCTCCACGACATGTGGGATCTTCCCAGACCAGGGATTGAACCTGTGTCCCCTGCATTGGCATTCATCAATACATTTCTTATTAAGAAACAAAGCATATACACTAATATGTATAAAATAGATAACTAATAAGAACCTGCTATGTAAAAAAATATGTAAAATAAAATTCAAAAATAAAAAAGAAAGCAGGACCAGGATTAGAAGTTATTTTAGTCACTTCAAATATTTGTCCTTTAAGCCTTTGCCCAAGGACTACCTTTACCATAGGCATACTCCATTCAGTAGGTTTCAGTGTATCTTTTCTCCTGGTCCATTCTGTCATTCATATTGTCATTATTGCATTCATTTTACTGTTATGAAATGGTATGTTTTCATGAATGCCTTCTCTGTATTAGATGATAGGCTACCCTAGTACCTTGTGCACAGTCGGCTTCTGATAATATGTTCTGTGACTGATCAGTGTATTGATAAATGAATGGACACATCTAAAAAAATAAAAGAAAGCAGATCAGGTTATTTTTAAAAAACGGATTCTTTAGATCCCTTTGAGAAATGTAAGATGGTCATTAGTAAAAGTGTAAATAATGTTCTTTTCAGATTTTAACTTAGGAAGGATGTTAAGTTTTGATATCAATTGTATGCTTCTCCCCCAGTTGCATTAAGTAATTAATTTAGAGAGAGTAGGGAAAAGGTACCTAAGAACAGAGATTGAAACCCTTCTGTAATGAGTACAAACATGCAACATCTCCTATTTAAACAACACACACACACACACACACACACACACACACACACACACACACACACACACAGAATCTCTCATGGCTCCCATATCCTTTCCCAGCTGACATCCCATATCTGTATCCCTTTACAAAGAGTAGTTTATTATTGCTGGTTTCCATCTTCATTTACATTTCTCCACCTAGTCTCTCTTTAACTCTTTCAAACCAGAATTTTGTCCTTATATTCCACTGAATCATCTTCCGTAAAGGTCACTAATGACTTCCTAGCTTCCAGATACAATGCTCACATCTCAGTCCATATCTTACTCATCTCTTCAGTAGAATTTGACAGAGTTATTACTCCCTTGATCTGAAACATTTCCTTCCCTTGGCATCTGGGATGCCGTTTTGTCTTGGTTTCTACTCCACCTCTCTGACTGCTCCTCTCCCTTTGCTTTTCTGGTTCCTCCTCATGTCCCTGACTCTTCTAATGGGATTTCCCCAGCACTCCGTCTTTCTTCCCAACCCTCCCATTCATACCCTTACTCTAGAGCCTAGGGGATTTCATATATCCTAAAATCCCATATGTATGTTAATATCTCTTCATCTATATTTCCATCTTTCCTTATTTTTCACCATCTCCTCTTGGATGTTAATAGGTAGCCCTAGTTTAATACATCCAAGGTGAACTCTTGGTTTTTCTCTCCTCCAAACAAATTCCTTCCACAATCCCCCCCATCTTAGTAAATGACAACTCCATTCTACCAGTCGCTTGGGTCAAAAATCTTGCCATCCTCCTTGATTTCTTTTAACTTTTTTTTTTTTTTTTTTGCGGTATGCGGGCCTCTCACTGCTGTGGCCTCTCCCGTTGCAGAGCACAGGCTCCGGACACGCAGGCTCAGCGGCCGTGGCTCACGGGACCAGCCGCTCCGCGGCATGTGGGATCTTCCCGGCCCGGGGCACAAACCCGTGTCCCCTGCATCGGCAGGCGGACTCTCAACCACTGCAGCACCAGGGAAGCCCCCTCCTTGATTTCTTTATTCCATATCTAATTTATTAGTTAATTCTGACAGCTCTACCTTTGAAATTTATCCAGAATACTAGCACCTCCATTGCTGTCACCCTGTTGCCAGCTGCCACCACCTCTCACCTGGATTATCTTAATGACCCACTTACTGTTACTTCTGTGCCCATCTTGGCCAACCCCTCTCGTCCACTCCCCTACCCCACATGCAGCAGTGCACAAACCCATACCTGAGCCAGACCATATCACTCCTTGATTAAAACTCTTAATAGCCTGTCATATTCCTCAGGATAAAAGCCAAATCCTTATAGTGACCTCTAAGGTCCTACATGATGGGACCCCTATTACACCTCTGGCCTCATCTCCTAGAACTCCCACGCATACTCACGGGCTGCAGCACACTAGCCTCCTGTCTGTTCTCAAACATTCCCAGCATGTGTCTTCCTTTTCTAGAACGTTCTACTTGCTCTTTCCTTGTCCAGCATGCTCTACTCCCAGGAGGCACATAACTTACATCCTTGCGTCCTTCTCTGTGCATGTGTCACCTCTTCAGAGAAGACCACCCTGACCACCTCATCTAAAATAGCAATCTCAGGCTTCCCTGGTGGCACAGTGGTTGAGAATCCGCCTGCTGATGCAGGGGACATGGGTTCGAGCCCTGGTCTGGGAAGATCCCACATGCCGCAGAGCAAGTGGGCCCGTGAGCCACAACTACTGAGCCTGCACGTCTGGAACCTGTGCTCCACAACAAGAGAGGCCGCGACAGTGAGAGGCCTGCGCACCGCAATGAGGAGTGGCCTCCGCTCGCCACAACTAGAGAAAGCCCTCGCGCAGAAACGAAGACCCAACACAGCCAGAAGTAAATATAAATAAATAAATAAAATAGCAACCTCCCATGCACAGATGAATGGATAAAGAAGATGTGGTACATATACATAATGGAATATTACTCAACCATAAAAAAGAGTGAAATAATGCCATTTGCAGCAACATGGATGGACCTAGAGATTATCACACTAAGTGAAGTAAGTCAGAGAAAGACAAATAATACGTGATATCACTTGTGTTTGGAATCTAAAAATATAATACAAATCAATTTATTTACAAAACAGAAACACTCACAGACATAGAAAACAAACTTATTGTTACCAAAGGGGAAGTGGGGGGAGGGATAAATTAAGAGTATGGGATTAACATATATACACTACTATATATAAAATAAATGACAAGGACCTACTGTATAGCACAGGGAACTATATTCAGTATCTTGTAATAACCTATAGTGGAGAAGAATCTGAAGTTGACTTAAAATTAACACAATATTGCAGATCAACTACAGTTAAGTTTAATTAATTAATTTAATTTAATAGCAGTTTCCCTCCACTTCCCTCCCCTAGCTTACCACTTTGTGTTTTTTTTCCGTACCACTTATCCTCTGACATTATACATTCTTTAAAATATATTATCTGTTTCCCCTCCTATGATGTGGGCTCCACAGGGGCTATTTTGTTCACTCTGTGTCCACAGCACCAAGAACAATGCCTGGCAAATAGCAAGTGCTCAATAAATATTACTGTTTGAATTGTTACCCTGATTTCTTTAATTTTTAGGAAATGCCTTTCCTACCCCATGTTATGAGTTTCTGTCATTTGATCACTTACTCTTCGTATTTTTTACTTAACTACACTAACAGATTCCCTTAAACCCTGTATGAATATCTCTCATTAGGTACAGTTCGGCACCATGTTTCATTGAATATAAGACACTATCGATTATAAGATGCATAATTACTTTATATGCCATTAAGGGAAAAAAACTGCTATTTAAAGTATGACATGCTACTTGAGGTATAGGGTGTGTGTGTGTCCCCTACTAATGTGAGCCATGGTTAGTGGTACTAAGGAAAGGAGAAGGGTAGCCATAGAGATTGAGTGTGAGTGTTTGGTATGCTGGAGGGTGGGGTGAAAGCTGATTTTATCTAAGTGAGTCTCTCTTGTTTTGTGCTTTGTTTTTATTTTTTAACTTCATTTTGTGGCTGTATCTACTTCTTAAGGGATAAACATAGGTGATAAAAATAGCATAAAACACAAAGACCAAGGCAAATTTTCAAATTAATCCAGCCAATTTATTTTTAAATAAATATAAAGTCTGGTGTTTTTGCAAAAGAACCGATTTGGTTTGCTTTCATTTCAAAAGCATGTAAATTTTCCCCAGAAGATATTTCTGGTGAATGAAATGGAAATCCAAGATGAAAAACTGCCAGGTCAGTTATCGGATCATTTGATTTATTGCTGGGAGACAGTTGGCTTAAACTTTGCGTGTCTGCAAGTCATTGTATTATCAGTAGACTTCCTCTTGAAATTATTTGTACACATATCCTGAATCACCTTACATGGCAGCTGGTCGTAAAGGATCCAGGGCTTGAGAAAGCATGCGATATTAGATTAGCAATAGTGCTTTACAGGGACATTATCACTGGGAACAAAGACATTGAAGGACAAAGAATAATTCCACCCAACGCTACACATTGGGCTCCTATCCAATAAGCAGTGTTTTCAGTGTCTAAAGAGAAAATGTCTTTTCTCCTAAGGCGGATCATTTGCTATAGAGATTCTTTTAAGCTTAGCTCTCACCTCACACTTAACATTGTTTAGGTTCATCCTCTACTCCTAAAGGCCCTATATTAAGTACATTGAAAACTTGGGAGAAAGCAGAAGAGAAACTTTAAAGTTAAAAGTATATGCAAACTTCCCGTCTCTACCCCCTCTCTCCATCCTTTGTCAGGCTTTTTGACTGCTAGGCCTTTACTAGGCGGATCAGTATATTGTACTGTTCAAAGAAAAAGGTTTTTAAAGACAAGTGGAGTGACTTCCCTGGTGGTCCAGTGGTTAAGAATCCACCTTGCAATGCAGGGGACGTGGGTTCCATTCCTGGTCAGGGAACTAAGATCCCACATGCTGCATGGCAACTAAGCCTGCGCACCACAACTACTGAGCCCGTGCACTCTGGAGCCCACCTGCCACAACTAGAGAAGCCCGTGCGCTACAACAAATACCCAGCGCAGCCAAAATGAAAAAAATAAATACCTTAAAAAAATAAAAAAGACAAACAAGTGGAGAATAAGGTTCTATGTGAGAATGGGCTTAAGCTACCTGTGAAGGGAGATCCAGGATCAGGGAGGACACTAAAGGTATGTAGACAGAGACGTCGGGGAAATGAGTTAGAACTTGATAGCTGGAGGCTGAGAGATTGGAGCAGTTTCCCTGAGAAGTTGGAGACTGTCCATGAGAACTTTGGAGAGAGAAAGAACTCGCAAGGCCCCTTTCAGCAGTCCCACTGTGGTGTATGTGCTGCACACTCCCTGTATGCTGTTTCTGGCCTTGAAACTTCAGGAAAAGCCTGTAATCATTTCAGTGCTTTTTGGAGCTGGGCTTGTTACCTTTTTGGGGGGATGTGAAGGTATAACGAGATAGGGCATAGGGTGCATGCAAGGCAGTGCAAAAAGCTTAGCTTTATTTGAATCACATTTGCTCCCCAAGATGCAGTAGGACAGCAGACCCATCTTGGCAGAAAGGCGAAGTATGCAAAGTGTGATTAGGCTTGTCCGATGGCTGCCCGCCCCCTCTGTCTCCACACGTCTGCCAAGGTGCCCTGGCCCCCGGGCTGCCCATTTGGACTGGCTCATGTTCTCACATCTTCCATCCTGTCGATCAGAAGTACCATGTCCTGAGTCCTGTTCCATTGGAGACATAGTAAGTGAGTGGCCAGTTAAAGATTGAGTAGCTGGTAGGAGAGTGAAGTGGTTAAGGACACGGGGTATGAAATCCAGTGCCCAGGTTTGAGTTGGCTCTGGTCCTTCCTCAGTTATGTGAAATTGGAAAAGCTGCTTAACCTCACTGAGCCATTGTTTTCTTCAGGTAAAAGAGAGTAAAAGCCTTGGTGATAGTAAAAGAATTAAATAAAGTAGTGTTTCTGTAGTGGACGCTGTTATTTCAGTCTCACCAGCTTCCCATCTTTCCTTCTTCTGGTGACAGATTCTGTCCCTGGTCCAACGCCTTATCTCCCAGCTACGGTGAGGCCATCAGCGTCTATTCACAGCATGTGTTTCAGAGTGGAGCTCAGGAGAGGGTCATCTTTTTGTGCTCCTGTCATGATGTAGACCTGCTGACAGCCATGTTCTCTTCTCTGTTACAAGGCCGGGCTGAACATATTGACCTGATGACTGACTTCTGTTTGGAGTCATATGGCAGGTTAGGTTATTTAGATCATTTCCCACACAGAAAATAAAATTTAAAAATAGTGGAAAATTTTTGTTTTAGTTTTCTTAAAATCATTTAGGAGCTGACAAGGTAGTAAGGTTACAGTCTATGAATGGGAATGAAGGGACGCTGCTTAAAGTCATAGAGGGTTTGCAAAAAGGAGCTTCTATTCTGATTAAGTCAGCTCTGCAGGGGACAGAAGTATGGATCCATCCAAGCTGGGATGTTTAATAGGAAACCGCTCCTCGTTAAGCCAAGGCCCCAGAGGGTTATGACCTCAGAGAAATAGTAACTTGAAGTCGACCTGACTCACCATCTCACTATCACCACCACCATAAGAGGCTGCAAAGGGAAGTTTCCTTGGAATGGTGCAGGGCAGGAGGGGAAACCATCCCTGAGAATTTACAACTACAAGCTGGCCTTCCTGCAGATTGCACTCCCAAATCAAATCACTTGAATAACCCCAGAACCCTTAAGCCCAAACTTCGTTTTTCTGTTGTTTTGTTTTATTAATTAATTAATTTGTTTTTGGCTGCGTTGGGTCTTCGTTGCTGCGCGTGGTCAGTAGGACTGGGTTATTCTCCCAGATTTTGTCAGTGCTTTTCAAAGAAGGCCTGTGACTTGGTTAGATGCCCCGGAGCCTCCCTGTGAGGCTCCAGTCTTCTATTCTCAGAAGTGGCAACATTTAAAAGCAGGTGAAGTTTGTCTTTAACACCATCTCTCTTCCTTAAAGTCCCCATCTCCCCAGTCTGAATTGCTGTACTCAAATAATTTCTGGGGTTCCGGACCTCCTTTCATAGTCCCATTTCCAGAAGATCCTGATCTCAGCTACCTGTTCTGATAAGACAGTTTGTGTAAAGTGTTAGTAACCAAAATGATGCAGCTGTTACCTCCTTGAGGCTGACAGTTACTCAACTTCTAGGGAAAGGAAGTTGGTGTCGACCTATCTAAAGCTTTATTTGGACCTTGGATAAAAATAGCCTTAGATGACCAATTTCATATTTTTAGACATTCATGGATACTGAATCTTTTCAGAACTATGGCTAGAAATGTTCTGTTTGCCATAATCAAGAGTGACTTTAAAAATCTAATGAAGTATAAAGAAACCATCTCAGCACTTCTAAGAACCAAAAATGTGTAATGATTTACTTTTCTTGTTTAAAATAAGCATTTGGGGGTTAGGCCATCTCAGTCCATAAAATTCTTTGTCTGATATATAAAATTATCACGACTTTAGTCCTTCCCAAGAATGCAAAAACTTGGTATGACAAAACTTTGTGAATGACAAAAACTATTGCCCTAAGAAAGATTTGAAGGTTAGCATAAGTGAATAAAATAGAAAGTCTTTGCAAGACTGCTCAAGTTAGTGATAGCAATGGGTTTACTCTCATAGAAAATCACGCTATTGCCTCCAGACTTTTGTGTTGGCAGAAGCGACCTTCGACAGTCAAAGTTAGTATGTATGCAATGACTATTCTCTCAATTCAAAAGAAAGCTTAAAAATACTAAGTGTATTTAGTTAACACAGTTAGGTATTTTATTTTTTTAATTAATAAGAGGAATAAGAGTGCTTTAATTTCATGGATGAGGAAATGGGGCCACAGAAAGGCAAAGTGACTTTCCTCTGGTCACAAAGGATGACAGTGGCACATTTCCAATATATTTGATCTGTCCCTTGCTAGACTGTGCTTCATTTAAGCAGCTAAACCACCAAAAACTCTGGGTTTTGCTCATATCAGCTTTTTCTTTTTAAAAACACATGTGAAAACTGTCGCTAAAGTGTTAAGGTTGGGCAGTGAAGCCAGATGTGGGCAGATGGCAGACTGCATGTGAACAGCCGCAACTGTTGCAAGGTCAGTAGAAGGCTGTGGGGTGTGCATTTGACATCTTGGAGTCTATAATCTCTCAAGGCACAGTAGGAGGGAAGAGCCTCCCTACCTTCCCAGGACAACCCAGTGTGAGTGAAAATATGTATTTCTGTAGGTCAGTGAAGGACCCGAAAATAAAAGTTAATATGGATACTTGTCTTCTCTATTTTTACTGTCTGCCATGCACTTGCCTTCCATCACAGGGGCAGGTTCACATGTGCACAAGGCAACATATACAAAGTTGTTCATTGTGACATTGTTACAACAGGGAACAGAGGAAACTTGCTGTCCACCAGTAGGGTTAAGGACAGATTGTAAAACAGAGGAAACAAGCTTGCTGTCCACCAGTAGGGTTACAGACAGGTTGTCGTTTATTCATTAATGGGAAACCTTAATGTGGTTAAAGTAACTGAATTAGATCTACAAGAATCATTAAATCTCAAAGGCATAATGTAGAAAGAAATCAAGCGAAACAGAAGCTCTTGGTGTCTTCTGACACCATCAGTGGTGCCCTCTGTCAACTGAAAAAAAAATGCACAACCTAAAAGTTGAGAGTTATGTTTTATTAGGTGGACAAGTCTGAGAACTTAAGCCCAGGACACAACATCTCAGATCATGCTGAGGAAACGGTTCCAAAGAGGAAAGGGGGAAGCCAGGATATATAGGAGCTTTTGCAACAATGCCACGTAGTTGGAACAAAAGATCACTGTTAATAAAAGAAAACCAGATATCTCAAGTTAAGGAAGTTAGCGCTTTTCTATGTATGGGAAGATGCAAGTGTCTGGATTCACTGATATCATTCCTCTGATATGCACCTCAGCTATCTGGGGCCAGTATCCTGTGTCTTCTCATCCTGAGTTTCCTCAGGGTGCGCCGCTGGGGTTGGCTGCAGTCTGAAGATGATTCCATGGTGGCTACTATGTTTCCATCCTAAGTTCCCTCAGGAACTTTTCCAAGAAAAGCTCCATCTTTGAAGTCTTTGATTTTATATTTTCTAGTGTATCCTTCTATCCTAATGATCTATAACAGATATTTATTAGAGTAATCTGTTTCTCTTTTCCACTGTATCTGCTGGTAATAATGCCAGCTCTGATCAATTCTATCTGCAGAATTCCCACAAATATGTGACTCTAAACTACATACCTTTTTATGTGTTTGAAAAAAATTAAATGTAAACCCTTTATTAAAAAGGCACATTTTCCTATTAGAATTTTAAGCTTTAAAATTAATTTTTAATGAACAATCATGTAAATAACTCAAACATCAAAGTACGAAAGGGTATACAGAAAAAGTCTGCCCTACTCCTGTCTTCTGTCTACTCAGTTCTCACCACTCCAACAGATAAATACTGTTATTCTTTTCATGTTATAATAGATTTCTTTTTGCACGCTCCATCACATATTTTCCCACAGAATGGTCAAACATTATCATCTGGAGTTAAGGCAAAAGACTTCATTTAAACAAGCAAATCATTATCTTTCAGAGAAGAAGCACTAACTGTATTCTGATTTACGGATGTATTAATTGTCTGTCCATACACTCTCTAGGAAATATTTTCCTTTCGTTTACCTATTTTTTTTATACAGCAGGTTCTTATTATCCATTTTATACACATCAGTGTATACATGTCAATCCCAATCTCCCAATTCATCACACCACCACCACGCCCCCCCCCACCACGGTTTTCCCCCCTTGGTATCCATACATTTGTTCTCTACATCTGTGTCTCTGCAAACTGGTTCATCTGTACCATTTTTCTAGCTTCCACATACATGCGTTAATATACGATATTTTTTTTGCTCTTTCTGACGTGCTTCACTCTGTATGACAGTCTCTAGATCCATCCACGTCTCAACAAATGACCCAATTTCGTTCCTTTTTATGGCTGAGTAATATTCCATTGTATATATGTACCACATCTTCTTTATCCATTCGTCTGTCGATGGGCATTTAGCTTGCTTCCATGACCTGGCTATTGTACATAGTGCTGCAATGAACATTGGGGTGCATGTGTCTTTTTGAATTATGGTTTTCTCTAGGTACATGCCCAGTAGTGGGATTGCTGGATCATATGGTAATTCTATTTTTAGTTTTTAAAGGAACCTCCATACTGTTCACCATAGTGGCTGTATCAGTTTACATTCCCACCAACAGTGCAAGAGGGTTCTCTTTTCTCCACACCCTCTCCAGCATTTGTTGTTTGTAGATTTTCTGATGATGCCCATTCTAACTGGTGTGAGGTGATACCCCATTGTACTTCTGATTTGCATTTCTCTAATGATTAGTGATGTTGAGCAGCTTTTCATGTGCTTCTTGGCCATCTGTATGTCTTCTTTGCAGAAATGTCTGTTTAGGTCTTCTGCCCATTTTTGGATTGGGTTGCTTGTTTCTTTAATATTGAGCTGCATGAGCTGTTTATATATTTTGGAGATTAATCCTTTGTCCGTTGATTTGTTTGCAAATATTTTCTCCCATTCTGAGGGCTGTCTTTTTGTCTTGTTTCTGGTTTCCTTTGCTATGCAAAAGCTTTGAAGTTCCATTAGGTCCCATTTGTTTATTTTTGTTTTTATTTCCATTACTCTAGGAGGTGGATCAAAAAAGATCTTCCTGTGATTTATGTCAAAGAGTGTTCTTCCTATGTTTTCCTCTAAGAGTTTTATAGTGTCCAGTCTTACATTTAGGTCTGGAATCCATTTTGAGTTTATTTTTGTGTATGGTGTTAGGGAGTGTTCTAATTTCATTCTTTTACATGTAGCTGTCCAGTTTTCCCAGCACCACTTATTGAAGAGACTGTCTTTTCTCCATTGTATATCCTTGTCTCCTTTGTCATAGATTAGTTCACCATAGGTGCGTGGGTTTATCTCTGGCGTTTCTGTCTTGTTCCATTGATCTATGTTTCTGTTTCTGTGCCAGTACCATATTGTCTTGATGACTGTAGCTTTGTAGTATAGTCTGAAGTCAGGGAGTCTGATTCCTCCCACTCCCTTTTTTTTCCCCATCAAGACTGCTTTGGCTATTTGGGGTCTTTTGTGTCTCCATACAAATTTTAAGATTTTTTTGTTCTAGTTCCGTAAAAAATTCCACTGGTAATTTGATAGGGATTGCATTGAATCTGTAGATTGCTTTGGGTAGTATAGTCACTTTCACAATATTGATTCTTCCAATCCAAGAACATGGTATATCTCTCCACCTGTTGGTATCATCTTTAATTTCTTTCATCAGTGTCTTATAGTTTTATGCATACAGATCTGTTGTCTCCCTAGGTAGGTTTATTCCTAGGTATTTTATTCTTTTTGTTGCAATGGTAAATGGGAGTGTTTCCTTAATTTCTCTTTCAGATTTTTCATCATTAGTGTATAGGAATGCAAGAGATTTCTGTGCATTAATTTTGTATCCTGCTACTCTACCAAATTCATTGATTAGCTGTAGTAGTTTTCTGGTGGCATCTTTAGGATTCTCTATGTATAGTGTCATGTCATCTGCCAACAGTGACAGTTTTACTTCATCTTTTCCAATTTGTATTCCTTTTATTTCTTTTTCTTCTCTGATTGCCAAGGCTAGGACTTCCAAAACTATGTTGAATAATAGCGGTGAAAGGGGACATCCTTGTCTTGTTCCTCATCTTAGAGGAAATGCTTTGAGTTTTTCACCTTTGAGAATGATGTTTGCTGTGGGTTTGTCATATATGGCCTTTATTATGTTGAGGTAGGTTGCCTCTGTGCCCACTTTCTGGAGAGTTTTTAGCATAAATGGATGTTGAATTTTGTCAAAGGCTTTTTCTGCATCTCTTGAGATGATCATATGGTTTTAATTTAATTTAATTTTATTTTTTAAAGAAGATGGTGGGGGTAGGAGTTTATTAATTAATTTTTGCTGTGTTGCGTCTTCGTTTCTATGCGAGGGCTTTCTCTAGTTGTGGCGAGCGGTGGCCACTCTTCATCACAGTGCACGGGCCTCTCACTATCGCGACCTCTCTTGTTGCGGAGCACAGGCTCCAGACGCGGAGGCTTAGTAGTTGTGGCTCATGGGCCTAGTTGCTCCGTGGCATGTGGGATCCTCCCAGACCAGGGCTCGAACCTGTGTCCCCTGCATTAGCAGGCAGATTCTTAACCACTGTGCCACCAGGGAATGTTGAGGATTTTTGCATCTATATTCATCAGTGATATTGGTCTGTAATTTTCTTTTTTTGTAGTATCTTTGTCTGCTTTTGCTATCAGGGTGATGGTGGCCTCATAGAATGAGTTTGGGAGTGTTCCTTCCTCTGCAATTTTTTGCAAGAGTTTGAGTAGGATGGGTGTTAGCTCTTCTGTAAATGCTTGATAGAATTCACCTGTGAAGCCATCTGGTCCTGGACTTTTATTTGTTCGAAGATTTTTAATCACACTTTCAATTTCATTACTTGTGATTGGTCTGTTCATATTTTCTCTTTCTTGCTGGTTCAGTCTTGGAAGTTTATACCTTTCTAAGAATTTGTCCATTTCTTCCAGGTTGTCCATTTTACTGGCATAGAGTTGCTTGTAGTAGTCTCTTAGGATGCTTTGTATTTCTGTGGTGTCTGTTGTACCTTCTCCTTTTTCGTTTCTAATTTTATTGATTTGAGTCCTCTCCCTCTTTTTCTTGATGAGTCTGGCTAATGTTTATCAATTTTGTTTATCTTCTCAAATAACCAACTTTTAGTTTTATTGATCTTTGTTATTGTTTTCTTTGTTTCTATTTCATTTATTTCTGCTCTGATCTTTATGATTTCTTTCCTTCTGGTAACTTTGGGTTTTGTTTGTTCTTCTTTCTCTAGTCCCTTTAGGTGTAAGGTTAGATTGTTTATTTGAGATTTTTCTTGTTTCTTGAGGTAGGTTTGTATAGCTATAAACTTCCCTCTTAGAACTGCTTTTGCTGCCTCCCATAGGTTTTGGATCGTCATGTTTTCATTGTCATTTATTTCTAGGTATTTTTTGATTTCCTCTTTGATTTCTTCAGTGATCTCTTGGTTATTTAGTAACATAGTGTTTAGCCTCCATGTGTTTGTGTTTTTTACGTTTTTTCCCCTGTAATGCATTTCTAATCTCATAGCGTTGTGGTCTGAAAGATGCTTGATATGATTTCAATTTTCTTAAATGTACTGAGGCTTGATTTGTGACCCAAGATGTGATCTATACTGGAGAATGTTCCATGCACACTTGAGAAGCAAGTGTAATCTGCTGTTTTTGGAAGGAATGTCCTATAAATATCAATTGAATCTATCCACCCTGTTGTGCCATTTAAAGCTTCTGTTTGCTTATTTTCATTTTGGATGATCTGTCCATTGGTGTAAGTGAGATGTTAAAGTGCCCCACTATTATTGTGTTACTGTTGATTTCCTCTTTTACAGCTGTTAGCAGTTGCCTTATGTATTGAGGTGCTCCTATGTTGGGTGCATATATATTTATAATTGTTATATCTTCTTCTTGGATTGATCCCTTGACCATTATGTAGTGTCCTTCCTTGTCTTCTGTAACATTATTTTAATATGTTACAAATAGATAAAATATGTCTATTTTATCTGATATGAGTATGCTACTCCAGCTTTCTTTTGATTTCCATTTGCCTGGAATATCTATTTCCATCCCCTCACTTTCAGTCTGTATGTGTCCCTAGGTCTGAAGTGGGTCTCTTGTAGGCAGCATATATATGGGTCTTGTTTTTGTATCCATTCAGCATGCCTGTGTCTTTGGTTGGAGCCTTTAATCCATTCACATTTAAGGTATCTATCGATATGTATGTTCCTATGACCATTTTCTTAATTGTTTTGCGTTTGTTTTTGTCGGTCCTTATCTTCTCTGTGTTTCCCACTTAGAGAATTTCCTTTAGCATTTGTTGTAGAGCTGATTTGGTGGTGCTGAATTCTCTTAGCTTTTGCTTGTCTGTAAAGCTTTTGATTTCACCATCAAATCTGAATGAGATCCTTGCTGGGTAGAGTAATCTTGGTTGTAGGTTCTTCCCTTTCATCACTTTAACTATATCATGCCACTCCCTTCTAGCTTGTAGAGTTTCTGCTGAGAAATCAGCTGTTAACCTTATCTGAGTTCCCTTGTATGTTATTTGTCGTTTCTCCCTTGCTGCTTTCAATAATTTTTCTTTGTCTTTAATTTTTGCCAATTTGATTACTATGTGTCTTGGCGTGTTTCTCCTTGGGTTTATCCTGTAGGGGACTCGCTGCACTTTCTGGACTTGGGTGGCTATTTCCTTTCCCATGTTAGGGAAGTTTTCACCGATAATCTCTTCAAATATTTTCTCAGGTCCTTTCTGTCTCTCTTCTCCTTCTGGGACCTCTATAATGTGAATGTTGTTGCGTTTATTGTTGTCCCAGAGGTCTCTTAGGCTGTCTTCATTTCTTTTCATTCTTTTTTCTTTATTCTGTTGCACAGCTGTAAATTCCACCATTCTGTCTTCCAGGTCACTTACCCGTTCTTCTGCCTCAGTTATTCTGCTATTGATTCCTTCTAGTGTAGTTTTCATTTCAGTTATTGTATTGTTCATCTCTGTTTGTTTGTTCTTTAATTCTTCTAGGTCTTTGTTAAACATTTCTTGCATCTTCTCGATCTTTGCCTCCATTGTTTTTCTGGAAGGTTGCCTATCTCCACTTCATTTAGTTGTTTTTCTGGGGCTTTATCTTGTTCCTTCATCTGGTACATAGCCCTCTGCCTTTTCATCTTGTCTATCTTTCTGTGAATGTGGGTTTTGTTCCACAGGCTGCAGGATTGTAGTTCTTCTTGCTTCTGCTCTCTGTCCTCTGGTGGATGAGGCTATCTAAGAGGCTTGTCTCTTTTACTTAATTTTTAAAGTTTCTCTTTGTCAATTAGAATGTAAATTGAGAAACAGAAAGCAGCAACATAGGAAACAGATAACAATAAGCTCTTTGGTGTCATTACCTTTCTATGCCTTTGGGATAATAATTTGGGTTTTAACATAGCAGATAACAAAATCTTATAATAGATTTTTCAGCCAATTGAAGAAGTGTGATAGCTATGTGGTCCTAGTAATTTATAGGAAATTTATATAAACATATTTATGGAGAAGCTGGTACATGTAAAACAGTATGAGAGTCCAAGATAGGTAAGACCCATTTTCTCCCACTGCAGAGCCTATGCTCAAGTAAGGAAAACTAGAAAATTTAACTGTAATAAAAGCCCCAGTACGATCAGTTTGGGGTCCATCCCATTGTCAGAATCCATGACAGATTGTAAGTCTGATCTTGGCTCAGAAAACATGATCGCCACAGCCTTAACCATAAGAGATGTATGACTAGAAGAACACAAAATTATACCTTGTTAAAGAACAGAGACATTTTCTATAACCTGAAATGATTGGTAGAATGCTGACATTGAAGGGAAAGGCATTACAAATAGAGGAAGCCACATTAGCAAACATACAGAGGTTGGGATAGCCTGGGCTGAATTGAATTATAGGTAGCCTATTTTTGTTTTGTTTTGTTTTGAATTTATTTTATTTATTTATTTTTGGCTGTGTTGGGTCTCTGTTGCTGCACACGGGCTTTCTCTAGTTGTGGTGAGCAGGGGCTACTCTTTGTTGCAGTGCACAGGCTTCTCATTGCAGTGGCTTCTCTCATTGCGGAGCATGGGCTCAGTAGTTGTGGTGTGTGGGCTCAGTAGTTGTGGCTTGCAGGCTCTAGAGCACAGGCTCAGTAGTTGTGGTGCATGGGTTTAGTTGCTCCACGACATGTGGAATCATCCCGGACCGACCAGAGCTTGAACCCTTGTCCCCTGCATTGGCGGGCGGGTTCTTAACCACTGCACCACCAGGGAAGCCCAGGCAGCCTATTTTGGTTGAAGGGTAGTATATTACTGACTCTTTTACATTTTGGGAAATAATGAGAGACAAGCCTGGAAAGTTTAATTTGAGACTGTACTGCAGAAAACCCTAAATCCTCGGGTGAGCAGTTTGTGTTTCATTCTGTGTATATAGGAAAGCTCTTGAATGTTTTTGCACAGGCATGTGGCATGATCAGGGCTGGGCTCCGGAAAGAGTCATGTAATGACAGGGTAAACTTAAACTGGAGAATACGACAACTGGGCTCAGGATGAGGATGCACTGGGTTGGCTGTAGTTTATACCTGTTTTCCTTATATAATTGTTAATAGCACATTATTTCGATCTCAAAAATACCCTGGTTTGGATGATATATTAACCTGCTCCTCTAGTTAGGAGACTTTTACAACGTTCCAGGTACATGAAAGTCAGAAATGGAAGTTGACAAGCCTTTTCAAGACATAGGTGTTAATCTTTATGATGCTTGGTAATATGATACAGGGGCAACAGAAGAAAAAATAGGAAAACAGTCATCAAAGAACCAGTTTAGGATTTTGAATCCATTAAATCAGAGGGAGATTGTTGGCATCAAGAAACAAAATACAGAAGTTAGGAGAAGCAGCAAGTTTAGAGATAGTGTAAGGGACATTTTTGGTGGCCCACTGCAAGCTTTCCCTCACCCTACTTCTTTCTTGCTAGTAGAGACCAAAAATTGTTTAGTTATTTACCTTTTGTTGCATAACTGTATTCTCAGGGAAAAGTAATCTAGATTAGCCTAAGCTAATCAAATTAACTCTTCAATCACTGCCAGTGATTGGCTTGGCCAGTTCTGGCCAGTGATATGTGAGGGGAAGCCTAATGGGAGCGAACACGTGTGAAAGAGTTATTAGTTCTCATAAAGAAACACAAGGGAGAGATAGAGTCTCTGTTCCTGGCTTCAGACATTGGTACAAAAACACGTGGTGCCGGACACTGCTGCAGTCATCTTAGGATCAGGAGGGTGTGCCTAGTGATGTGCTGAGAAAGATGGAGGGGTAAGAAAGATAGAGGGATGCCAATGATACTATCGTGCCACTGAATTAATCACTTATTAATTACTCACTTATATGAGCTGTCAAATCCTCTTACTGTTGAGAACATTTTGAATCATGTCTTCTATTACTTGTATCCCCAAAATTCTCTTAAGTGATTCAGGGGTAAGTGCAGGGATGGATTAGGGAGGGAGGAAATCACGAGTTTGACTTCTGATTAATGTCTGAAGCTGGAGTAAGCACTTCATCATCTAAACTTCCATAGTGTTTCTTCTCATCTGTCTCTTTTCCATTTCTCACCAGTACTATAGCTATCAAAGTAGATGTCCTTTCTCTCCCATGAGACTGTAAACCCTTCTAGGTTAAATTCAGTTTCATATTCATGCTGTATTTTGTAGCACAAAGACCAATGCTTATATAATGGAAGTCCTGAGTAAGTATGTCTTCAAGTAATTAATGAATACCTTGAACAAAATTAAGTAAGGCACTTAGAGGGTAGACTGTCCCAGGTGTCAAAAATAAATGTGTCTTTAGACAACATTACTGGGGTAGGCTATTAGGCAGAGATATTTGAGAGAAGTCTGTATGTATGTCTCCCATTTTGTAGGCCAAACTACCTGGATAATTTTGGCATAGAAATTAATTTTTTTTTCAGGATAATTAATCAAAATGTGTAAAAAGTATTTTAATAACTAGGCATATTTTTCTGGAGAAGTGCAAGAAGCACGAGACTTAATCTCAATAAAATAGGTACAAAGAGCCTTAAAATCTATTTCACTAGGGATGATGAGGATAAATAATCTAATGTATGTACAATCACTGTGGGCTCTTTGGAAACTGCTGTATGAATCAAATATATTGTAAATACTAATGATCCATATTGGCAGTCTGCCAGATTTTCAGTGCTGTTACATTGATACCTATGTTCCAAAAACATAATTTCTTTTATCCCAGAAAGTTTTAAAAAACAGCAATACATGGGCTTCCCTAGTGGCGCAGTGGTTGAGAGTCCGCCTGCCGATGCAGGGGACGCGGGTTCGTGCCCCGGTCCGGGAACATCCCACATGCCACGGAGCGGCTGGGCCCGTGAGCCATGGCCGCTGAGCCTGCGCGTCCGGAGCCTGTGCTCCGCAACGGGAGAGGCTACAACAGTGAGAGGCCCGTGTACCACAAAAAAAAAACAAAAAAACCCAGCAATATATAGAATCACAAATAATGGTTACTGCTTTGCATGATTGTTATTGCTAAGCAGAACTGCTAATGCATTACCATAGAACCCTAACACCATATCATTTTTGATCTTGGAGACAATTTCCTGCTACTAACACTTGATGCTACTAACACTAACACTTGAAGCAGAAGTTTGGGTTTGTCAGATTATAAATATGAAGACTGGTGGAGTTCCAAAGGAACCAGTCTATTAATAGTTTCCTGAAGTAGGGATTGATTTTTAGAGGGAGAGACTGAACTCCACAATGACCATGGACCAAAAGTGAAAAGAACAATAGGTAAAGTGCTTAATTCATTATTGAAGCCAAGAATGTGTTTTACATTAAAAGGAATCATTAAAAAATTGAAAATATATCATCATTGTAATATTTACTGAACAAAAATTCGTCTCATATAGTGGATCTCTAAAATAGTTATATTTAAAATATTTTTGAAATAAATATTTATTTCATGTATATATAAACAAAGATGAAATATATTTTATATTTAACATTTTAATTTATGTAATTAACATTAAATTAATATTTTATTATGTATTTGTTATAATAGTTGCTATATTTATTATTGAATTTGTTTCTTGTTAAATTTATTTTATAAATTAAAAATCTATTTATAAATCATATAAAAATATTAATATGCATCACATCAGTATGCATTAAACAAAAATTTCAAAAAACTTCCTTATATCAATTACCTGTTAAAAATACAAAAGTAAATAAGTTCATTTGTATAATGTTTTTAGGTTCCACATATAAGTGATATATGTTATTTGTCTTTCTGTTTCTGAGTTTGCTTACTATGATAATCTCTAGGTCCATCCATGTTGCTGCAAATGGCATTGTTACATTCTTTTTTATGGCTGAGTAACATTCAGCTGTGTATGTGTGTGTATATATATATCACATCTTCTTTATCCATGCGTTGCTTCCATGTCTTGGCTATTGTAAATAGTGTTGCTATAAACAGTGGAGTGCATGAATCTTTTTGAATTAGCGTTTTCTCCAGACATATGCTCAGGAATAGGATTGCTGGGTCATATGGTAGTTCTATTTTTAGTTTTTTAAGGAACCTCCATACTGTTCTCCATAGTGGCTGCACCAATTCGCATTCCCACCAACAGTATAGGAGGGTTCCCTTTTCTCCACACCCTCTCGAGCATTTGTTATTTGTAATTTCTCTGATAATTAGCGATGTTGAGCATCTTTTCGTGTGCCTATTGGCCATCTGTATGTCTTCTTTGGAGAATGTCTGTTTAGGTCTTCTGCCCATTTCTTAATTGGTTTGTTTGTTTGTTTGCTATTGAGTTGTATGTTTGTGTATTTTGGAAATTAAGCCCTTTTCAGTCACATTGTTAGCAAATATTTTGTCCCAGTTTGTAGGTTGCCTTTTCATTTTGTTTATGGTTTCCTTTGCTGTGCAAAAGCTTATAAGTTAGATTAGGTCCCATTTGTTTATTTTGCTTTTATTTCTATTGCCTTGGGAGAATGACCTAAGAAAACATTGGTACAATTTATGTCAAAGAATGTTTTGCCTATGCTCTCTTCTAGGACTTTTGTGGTGTCATGTTTTATATTTAAGTCTTTAAGCCATTTTGAGTTTATTTTTGTGTAGGATGTGAGGAAGTATTCTAACTTCACTGATTTACGTGCGGCTGTCCAGCTTTCCCAACACCATTTGCTGAAGAGACTCTTTTCTCCATTGTATATTCTTGCCTCCTTTGTTGAATATTAATTGACTGTAGGTGTGTGGGTTTACTTCTGGGCTCTCTATTCTGTTCCATTGATCTATATGTTTGTTTTTATGCCAATACCATGCTGTTTAGATTACTGTAGATTTGTAGTATTTTCTGAAGTCTGGGAGGGTTATGCCTCCAGCTTTGTTCTTTTTCCTCAGGATTACTTTGACAATTCTGGGTCTTTTAAGGTTCCATATAAATATTAGGATTATTTGTTCTAGTTCTGTGAAAAATAACATGGGTTATATGATAGGGATCACATTAAATCTGTAGCTTGCTTTGGGTAGTATGACCATATTAATAATACTAATTCTTCCAAAAATCAAAAACATACAGTTGATTCACAAAAACCAAAAAGAGAACACAAACACATACAAAAGAAAACCATCAAAGCACAAAAGGAAAAACGAAAAGAAAGGAACAAAGAAGAAATACAAAATCAGCTGGAAAACAAGGTTAAAATGGCAATAAAGACATATCTATCAGTAATTACCTTAAATGTCAAGGAACTAAGTGCTCTAATCAAAAGACATAGAGTGGCAGATTAGATAATAAAACCTATAACATGCTAACCCTAACCTTTAGGCCAAAGGACACACATAGATGGAAAGTGAAGGAATGGAAAAGGATATTTTGTGCAAATGGAAATGACAAGAAAGTGGAAGTAGCATTACTCATATCAGACAAAATAGACTTTAAAACAAAGGCCATAAAGAAAAATAAAGAAGAATGCTATATAATAATAAAAGGATCAGTACAAGAAGAGGATATTATACTTGTTAATATATATGCACCCAACATAGGAGCACCTAAATACATAAAACAAATACTCATAGACATAAAGGGAGAAATTGATGGGAATACAATAATTGTGGGGACTTTAACACCCTACTGACATCAATGGACAGATCTTCCAGACAGAAAATTAATAAGGCAACAGAGATCCTAAATGACACAATGGAACAGTTAGACTTAATTGATATTTTCAGGACATTACAGCCAAAAAAACAAAAAAATAAAACAATACACATTCCACATTCTTTTCAAGGGCACTTGGAACATTCTCTAGGATAGACCACACACGGGGACACAAAACAAACCTCAACAAATTTAAGAGGATAAAAATTATTTCAAGCATCTTTTCTGACCACAGTGGCATGAAACTAGAAATCAACCACAGAAAGAGAAACAAGAAACAATGATTACATGGAGACTAAACAGCATGCTACTAAAAGAAACAATAGGTCAATGATGAAATCAAAGAGTAAATTAAAAATACCTTGAGACAAATGACAATAAAAGCACAATCATACAAAATCTATGGGATGCAGCAAAAGCAGTCCTAAGATGGACACAGTGATACAGATGTTCCTCAAAAACCAAGAAAAATCTTAAATAAACACCTAACCTACCACCTAAAAGAATTAGAAAAAGAAGAACAAACAAGACCTAAAGTCAGCAGAAAGAAGGAAATACTAAGGTTCAGAGAGGAAATAAAACAGAGATTTTTAAAAACAATAGAAAAATAAATCAGTAAAACAAAAAGCTGGTTCTTTGAAAGGGTAAATAAAATCAACAAACCTCAGACCGTGCTCACCAAGAAGAAAAGAGAGAGGACCCAAATAAACAAAATAAGAAATGAAAGAGGAGAAATAGTAACTGATACCACAGAAATACAAAAAATCATAAGAGAATACTATGAACAATTATATGCCAACAAATTGGACAACCTAGAAGAAATGGACAAGTTTCTAGAAACATACATCCCACCAAAACTGAATCAAGAAGAAATAGATAATTTGAACAGACTGATCACTAGATGTTAAATAGAATCTGTAATTTTAAAACTCCCTTCAGGGGCTTCCCTGGCAGCACAGTGGTTAAGAATCTGCCTGCCAATGCAGGGGTCATGGGTTTGAGCTCTGGTCCAGGAAGATCCCACATGCTGCAGAGCAACTAAGCCCGTGCTCCACAGCTACTGAGCCTGTGCTCTAGAGCCCACAAGCCACAACTACTGAGCCCACATGCCACAACTACTGAGCCCACACGCCTAGAGCCTGTGCTCCACAACAAGAGAAACTACTGCAGTGAGAAGCCCATGCATCACAACGAAAAGTAGCCCCATCTTGCCGCAACAAGAGAAAGCCTGCATGCGCAGCAACGAAGACTCAATACAGCCAAAAATAAACAACTAAATAAATAAAATATCATTAAAAAAAACTCCCTGCAAACAAAAGTCCAGGACTTTTGCCTTCACTGGGAAATTCTACCAAACATATAAAGAAGAATGTATACCGATCCTTCTCAAACTCTTCCAAAAGATTGAAGAGGAGGGAACACTCCCAAAGTCATTCTATGAAGCCACCGTCACCCCAGCACAAAAACCAGACAAAGACATTACTGAAAAAGAAAATTATAGATGCAAAAATTCTCAACAAAATATTAGCAAATTGAATCCAACAACACATAAACAAGTTCATACACCACGACCAAGTTGGATTTATCACAGGGTCACAAGGATGGTTCAACATACACAAATCAATGTGATATACCACATCAATGAAAGAAAAGACAAAAACCACATGATCATCTCATAGATGCAGAGAAAGTGTTTGATAAAATTCAACATTCATTCATGATTTAAAAAAAAATAAGCCTCTTACCAAAGTGGATATAGAGGGAACATACCTCAACGTAGTAAAAGTTATTTATGACAAACCCATAGCCAACATAATACTCAACAGTGAAAAGCTGAAAGCCTTCCCTCTAAAATCTGGAACAAGACATGCCCACTCTCACCACTTCTATTCAGCATAGTATTGGAAGTCCAAGCCACAGCAATCAGACAAGAAAAAGAAATAAAATGTATCCAAATTGGAAGGGAAGAGGTAAAATTGTCATTATGTGCATATGACATGATACTATATATAAAAAACCCTAAAGACACTACACAAAACCTACTAGAATTGATAAACAAATTCAGCAAGGTAGCAGGATACAAGGTTAACATACAGAAATCTGTTGCATTTCTTTACACTAACAATGAACTATCAGAAAGGGAAAGTTAAAAAAAAAATCCCTCTTAAATGGCATCAAATATATGTATATTATATATATTGGGAGTAAACCTGACCAAGGAAGTGAAACACTTATATACTGAGAACTATAAAACATTGATAAAGGAAATTGAAGATGATTCAAAGAAATGGAAAGATATCCCATGCTCTTGGATTAAAAGCTTATTGCTTATTAAATAATTTATTGCAAAAGAAAAAAAAATTACTAAAAAGTAAAATATTTGTAGAACTGCCCAACCTCTATTTTCTACACATACTATTTTTTACCTATGTTTCTCAGCAACTCTGCTGCATAGAGATCCAAGAGCTTTGTGTATCTCAGAAGTATCAGTGTAAGACAAGGTACAGCCAGCTGGTATATCAAATGGCCAGTAGGGTTAACAGTATCAAATACTTCTCCCTCCACCACTAGAGAACAGAATGAGGTGGGTGTCCCCAGCTACTTGTATCTAATCATACTTCAATTTATCAACAAGAGCTGTGCTTTAAAGTAAGTTGTAATAGATTGTTATAGTAACAGCCTCCAATGAAGCCTGTCTTTCTGTGTAAATGCTCTTCTGCAATGGAATGTTGTCACTCTTCCACCGAGGGGTGGAATCTCTTTTTCTACTTATGCCTTGGGTTGACCATATATCTTGCTTCGATCAACGGAATGTGGTAGAAATGATGTTGAGTATGTTCTAGAGCCTAAGCCTAAACAGGAAGTCTTGCAACCTCCACCTTGGAACCCTGAGACCATCATGCTATGAAGAAGGGTAGATCAGAGGCCACATGGAGGAGTACCAGCTGATAGCCAGCACCAAAGCCCCAGACATATGGGTAAAGTCATTTGGACCTCCCAGCCTAGCCCAGTCGCCACCTAAATGCAGCCACATGGGTAAACCCAGATGAGATTAGCAGAAGAGGCACCCAGTCGACCCACAGAATTGTGAAAAATAATAAATCATTGTTATTTCAAGCTACTAAACTTGGAGTAGTTTCGTAGGTAGTAATAGATAGCTGTAACAGAAGGTGTTAATTGCCTTCTGCTGGAAAATGGGTCAGCCAAGGAGAGATGAAATATCACTGGTCATCCTTCAGATTTAACCACATGTTAAATGTGAGCTCTGATCACTACATGTATGTTTTACATTCTACTAGATGAGACAATATCAGAAGCTGGACGTGCCAAATGGAGGTCTATCAAACTCTGACTTATTTTAATGCAACTGTTATTAACAATAATAATGCATCATTGAAAAGATTTAAGTGCATTCTGGACTAATACTAAATCAAATGAGACACCAGTATACCAGGCACAAACCATGCCTGTCCCAGGAAAATAGAACATCTGGTCCTATTAGCCATAGTCTAAAATGAATTTCCGATCATTAAAGAATCAGGGTTCTATCAATGCTATGCAAAATTCAAACAGGAAGCTCTTGAAATTGCTCAAAATTCCATTGGTCCCAATCTGGGCACACAGGAAAATGTTGTTTCTCACTCTTCCTAGACAAACTCACAGTTAAAATATGGCTCTATGAGCTTTCACCTACGTGGTGAGAAAGTAAAATATCAATTCTCTTAATAGTAAATATATTTAGATTTTGTCCTCATGACTTTAATTGTTTTTAAAATCTATGATAATATCCTCTCCCAGTGAGCCCCTCAGAGCACCAGAACATATGTGAGCTAAAAGTCTTCCTGCACCCACACTGAGAACCGTTTAAGGCATTTTGAGACACTTCTTACCACATTTATGAAATCTTACTTTTCTTATGCACTCTTTCCTTGTCCTACTGTTGTGCCAAAATGGAAAGTTAAAGACTTACATTGATTTTTGAAGGATGGAAGGGAAAGAGTCATATCCTAAGGCTGTTTATAATCCCATTTTCTCTAAGTACATGAGTTTTGTATCTGTGCAGTAGCTGACATTCAATAAGACGGAGGGGTTTTGAAATTGCTTCTCCCTAGGAACAAGTGTTAAGAAACCAGTTTTCTCCAGAGTGCTGGCTGAGTAACTACACGAGCACAGAGTCACACACACACACATGAACACATAGTTACACACACACACACATATTTCAAATGAGTATTTGGTTTTTTGTTTTTAATTTTTATCAGAGCATAGTTGCTTTACAATGTTGTGTTAGCTTCTACTGCACAGCAAAATGAATCAGCCACACATATACATATATCCCCTCCTCTCCCTTTTGGATTTCCCTCCCATTTAGGTCACCACAGTGCATTAGTAGAGTTCCCTGTGCTATACAGTATGTTCCCCTCAGTTGTCTATTTTATACATAGTATCAATAGTGTATATGTGTCAATCCCAGTCTCCCAATTCCTCCCACCTCAGATAAGTATTTGGAGGGTAGTTAGTTCGATCTTTTTCACTTGGGGCTGCCATCAATCTTTGGAAATCTGTTGTAACTGCTAATATGATCTGCGTCCTAAGTGTAGTGTTTCTGGCAAATGTAAGTCATCAGGAAGGCTAAGTGCAGCATCCTACACATGCAGATGGAAGCCCACCCTGCCTGTGACCACGAGAGCAAAGGAAGTGGGCATCCCCAGCTTAACCAACCATCCTCACCTATTCGAAATGCTCTATCATGGAATTCTTTTTTTCTCCGAAGCTCTACTTTTTACTGTTACTTTTCTGTTTACTGTTACTTTTACTGTTACTTTTCTGATTCTTTTTCAGAATTGAGTAATGTGACAGTTTCTTTGTAATAATTAATTTGATGAGTATCACAATGTATTCACATGTAGGGCTGTTTGGAAATTTCTATTTGGCATGACTCCTGGTATTTGCAACTTGAATTTTTTCTTACGCAGTTGGAAATCTGAGTATTCTTTAAATACACACACACACACACACACACACACACACACACTCACCCAGTCTCACATACACACAGGGGAAAAATTCCTAAACAGTAAAAGTTACGGATATCACTGTAGGAATTGAAAATCCCTAGTGTTTCAAAATCCTTCATATGATCAACTTAAATTCTTGTACAGATGATAAAATTTAACTTAAATGAGACAAAGAAAAGGGGATGATAAACATGACAAAAGGTAAGGCCTGGAGTTAAAAAACCCATGACTAGATTCAGTAGTTAAATTGGAAGGACATCATTGATTAGATAAAAAATCCTCAGGAAAAAAAATATGAGAATGAGTTTTTTAAACCTAGAAGAGGACCTGGTGTGATCACAGTGATAATAAAACAGAGTGGGGCAGTCACTCCCAGTTACTGGCAGAAGCAAGGGCAGCTTAAACCTTTCTTGGGAGAATGTTAGAAAATTCTTTTTTTCTAAAGGAAACATGTTCTTTCATCAACAGAGTAGAAATATCACAAGCCACAGTCTATTAAATAGATCATCCGTTGGCTCCCATTCCATGCTGGTACCAATTTCCTCTGTATATCTGAACAAAGATGCGGTCCGTGGTGTGTGTGTGCCCTCAGTACATGGAATCTGTGTTGTTCAGTTCACGGTGATAGTCATTCAGGGCATTCACCACAGAAGCAACGACCTGACAGCCTACGTGTTACCCACATACGTTTTTGGTTTTTTATGTGTTTTTTCTTGAGATTATCTTTTTATCATTTATTTTTAGCCACACTGGACGGCATGCAGGATCTTAGTTCCTCGACCAGGAATTGAGCCCGTGTCCCCTGCAGTGGAAGCGTGGAGTCTTAACCACTGGTCCGTCAGGGAAGTGTCACACACGTACGTTTTTGAGATGCTAAATCACGTTCCACTATGTATAAGCTCCCTTTGTCGCAATGGACATAACATTTATTAGGGCTTTACATCCCATTTGTTTAGCCACTATCTCATTTGCCCCCCCCCGCAAACTATCCTCTGAAATATTATGACTCCATTTTATATACACAGGCGTCAGGCTCAAATTGGAAATGCACGTTTTTATATTTTGTACCAACAGTATCAATAACTGCAGGCCTACTCACGTCCCCTCCTAAGGAAAACTGCCCCCTCCACTGTCCCTGTTGCACTGGCGGCCACACCCTGTGCTAGGAGATCCATTCTCTGCCCCATCCCAACCCCCTCCCCAACTCTGGTCATGTAAACAGCCTGGTCCTGACATACTTAACTGCCCAAGGGCCTTCCAATGAGTAGGCTTACCAGCAACCAGGGACACTCTCTGGAATGAAATGTTTTTCTCAGCCAATCAGATTGCGACTCTTAGGAATCGGAGTGAGAAAACAGAGAAGAAGAGTCAGTCACAGGAGTAGCAGAAGCTGAAAAGTCCTGGTCAACTTCATGGCATGCGATCTGCGTAGTCACCCAGGACTCCAAGCTTAGCAAGTCCCCACCCTTGGTTTAATACTCTTCTCTAGGTGGCTTGAAATTCTTAATAATTTTTGAACAAGACACTCTGCATATTCATTTTGCGCTGGACCCCACAAGTTATAGAGCCAGTCCTGGTCGTGACATAGAAATTAGAGCAGCAGTTCTCAGCTGGAGCTCTAAGAGAAATACCAGAATCTCTGGGAGGTGGGAAATGAGTTAGGAGAAGGCAAGTGAAAAATTTGAGAAGACCTAATCAATCTTATAATTTATTTTTATTTTATAAAAATATAACCAAACTATTATTTTTATAATGCCCACTTTAGAAAACAGAACACAACACCCTTTTTGCTGCTAGGTTACAAAGTAAACACAGAGAATTCCCAGCTAGAGTTTTCCCTCCCCTAATCTTGAGGGCTGTGTTAGGATTTCTGGGGGAAGTGTGAATGAGATGTTTATATTTATGAAAAGTTGGCGTCTGTTTAAAGGGTTGAGAGACACTGGAGTAGGGAAAACTGGGCAGCAGTGATGGGTCCAGTGAGAATCTGAGGATCGAAGTTATAGGAGGTGGACCTGAGGAACAGAGAAAGCTCCAGTGACAGAGCTAAGCAGTGGATTCAGGCCTTGGCTAATGCCCTGTCTAGTCTGAGCACACTGCCTGTCCGCAGGTATCTGAAATCTCCCCTTGCCCATCTGCTGCTCTTTATAGAGAAGAACAAAACAAGTGTGCTTGGTGTTTTAAAAAAATGGGGGTCCTCATTTCTTTCTCAAACACAGACAATGAGCAGGGGCTTACTCATTCCTAAAATCAATTTTTTTTTGTTAGCACCCAATTGATGTAATTATAACAGTGATATCTCCGTTCTCTCTTTTTACCTAGAGGTCCAGGCACCCTTTCACATCTAAAACACTCTCTGTCTCCTCTCCCCAGCTGCAGGAATGGTTTTAAAAGAACACTGCATGATATGAGAAGAAAACTTTCTTTTGCAAAAGGGTCTTGAACCACCTTCCACCTCCTCTTAGTGGCACCTTTAACATTAATTGAATGAAATTCTTAGGGCATTGGGAAAACAGCTCTTCACCTCTAAGTACAAAAATAGTCTCAAAGAGAAACAATCTTTAGGGCTTTTAGTCATTCCAGACAATCTGCTAATGAGATAATTGAGAACTGCCTGAAAATGTGATTTTTTTTTTCATTTCAAATACAGGGGTCATTTTATGTTTGATTTATTTTTTAATTTATTTTATTTTATTTATTTTTGGCTGCATTGGGTCTTCATTGCTGCACGTGAGCTTTCTCTAGTTGCAGTGAATGGGGGCTACTCTTCCTTGTGGTGCACGGGTTTCTCAGTGCAGTGGCTTCTCTTGTTGTGGAGCATGGGCTCTAGGCAAGGGGGCTTCAGTAGTGTGGCATGAGGGCTCAGTAGTTGTGGCTCACGGGCTCTAGAGCACAGGCTCAGTAGTTGTGGCACATGGACTTAGTTGCTCTGCCGCATGTGGGATCTTCCCGGACCGGGGCTCGAACCTGTGTCCCCTGCATTGGCAGGCAGATTCTTAACCACTATGCCACCAGGGAAGTCCCTTATGTTTGATTTAGATGCCAAGTCTCTGTGGGCACAGAATGCAACGGAGGGGGATAGGGGAAGAATAGACTGGGAATTTGGTGTTAACAGATGCAAGCTATTATATATAGGATGGATAAACAACAAGGTCCCACTATATAGCACAGGGAACTATATTCAATATCCTGAGATAAACCATAATGGAAAAGAATATGAAAAAGAATGTATATATATGTATAACTCAATCACTTTGCTGTACAGCAGAAATTAACACAAAGTTGTAAATAATCTATGCTTCATTAAAAAAAAAAGTATACAACCAGTTTGCAATTCATTTGGGAACCAGCACAGAATGGAAGTTTAAATACCATACCAGTGATTTCCAGTTTTTTAATTTCAGTTCTAAACATCCTTCTTTGTCCCTTTCACCAATCTGGGAAATTTCTGTATGGAAAATATGTAGTTTTTCAATTGAAGTGACTTAAAATGTTATTTTGAGAAACTTTTCAGAATTTCATGACACCTCTTAAAATAGCTAAAGACTGCTGGGGTACTGCAAATCCAAATAATGAAAAATATTAAAAATAGCAGGAAAAAGTCACCTGAAGCAACTAGGGATAAATTTTACTTTTCTATGGAATATATGTACGTACACACACACACACACACACACACACACACACACACACGCACCATCTTCAAATACTCCCATGCTCACCCTTAGCCAAAAAGTTTATCTTTCTAGAATTTTGGAACACTTTAACAATATACTCATAGTACTGATAATGATTTCTTTTATAGCATAAAAGAAACTGAATTTTTTCAAAATTTAAGATCCTGGGAGATAACAATAATAAAAGTGTCTGAAATTGTATGGTGATGGAGAACTGAGGCAAAGGAAGAAAAGTTTACTTTTTCCTCTGTCTATTCAGAAACTACAGCGTTTTAACTCTACTTTAAAAGGAAAACTAGCATTTTAAGAAAGAAGTGAGGGAAAGGTGGATTATTTTGCTGTTTTAAGGCCTTGCTCTGGGGGAGTGGGGATCTCTTTGTTTCTCATGAAGAAAAGTTAAGATAATTATTGAAACTGATGGTCTTAGCATAGATATGAAAGTTGGTAATAATCTAGGCCAGTGGTTCTCAAAGTGTGGTTCCTGAACCAGCAGTATCAGTATTACCTGAGAACCTGATAAAAATGCAGGTTCTGAGCATCTTCTCCACCTAAAGAATGAAAAACTCATTTTAAAATGTGCATTAAGACTAGGAACCAAGATGGCAGAGGAGAAGGACCTGCTCTCACTCCCTCTTGCGGAAGCACTGGAATCACAAATAACTGCTGAACAATCATCGACAGGAAGACACTGGAACTCACCAAAAAAGACACCCCACATCCAAAGACAAAGGAGAAGCCACAGTGAGATGGTAGGAGGGGCACAATCATACTAAAATCAAATCCCATAATTGCTGGATGGGTGACTCACAGACTGGAGAACACTTATACCACAGAAGTCTACCCACTGGGGTGAAGGTTCTGAGCCCCATGTCAGGCTTCCCAACCTGGGGGTCTGCCAGGGGGAGGAGGAATTCCTAGAGAATCAGACTTTGAAGACTAGTGGGATTTGATTGCAGGACTTCGACAGGACTGGGGGAAACAGAGACTCCACTCTTGCAGGGCACACACAAAGTAGTGTGCACATGAGGACCCAGGGGAGGGAGCAGTGACCCCATAGGAGACTGAACCAGACTGACCTGCTAGTGTTGGAGGGTATCCTGCAGAGGCGGGGGGTGGCTGTGGCTCACCATGGGGACAAGGACACTGGCAGCAGAAGTTCTGGGAAGTACTCCTTGGCGTGAGCCCTCCCAGAGTCTGTCATTAGCCCCACAAAAGAGCCTAGGTGGGCTCCAGTGTTGGGTCGCCTCAGGCCAAACAAACAACAGGGAGGGAACCCAGCCCCACCCAACAGCAGTCAAGCAGATTAAAGTTTTACTGAGTTGTGCCCACCAGAGCAACAGTCAGCTCTACCCACCACCAGTCCCTCCCATCAGGAAACTTACACAAGCCTCTTAGATAGCCTCATCCACCAGAGGGCAGACAGCAGAAGCAAGAAGAACTACAATCCTGCAGCCTGTGGAACAAAACCCACATTCACAGAAAGATAGACAAGATTTAAAGGCAGAGGGCTATGTACCAGACGAAGGAAAAAGATAAAACCCCAGAAAAGCAACTAAATGAAGTGGAGATAGGCAACCTTCCAGAAAAACAATGGAGGCAAAGATCGAGAAGATGCAAGAAATGTTTAACAAAGACCTAGAAGAATTAAAGAACAAACAAACAGAGATGAACAATACAATAACTGAAATGAAAACTACACTAGAAGGAATCAATAGCAGAATAACTGAGGCAGAAGAACAGATAAGTGACCTGGAAGACAGAATGGTGGAATTCACAGCTGCGGAACAGAATAAAGAAAAAAGAATGAAAAGAAATGAAGACAGCCTAAGAGACCTCTGGGACAACATTAAATGCAACAACATTTGCATTATAGGGGTCCCAGAAGGAGAAGAGAGAGAGAAAGGACCCGAGAAAATATTTGAAGAGATTATCGGTGAAAACTTCCCTAACATGGGAAAAGAAATAGCCACCCAAGTCCAGGAAGCGCGGCGAGTCCCATACAGGATAAAACCAAGGAGAAACACTCTGCGACACATAGTAATCAAACTGGCAAAATTAAAGACAAAGAAAAATTATTGAAAGCAGCAAGGGAAAAATGACAAATAACATACAAGGGAACCCCCATAAGGTTAACAGCTGATTTCTCAGCAGAAACTCTACAAGCTAGAACGGAGTGGCATGATATACTTAAAGTGATGAAAGGGAAGAAACTACAACCAAAATTACTCTACCCAGCAAGGATCTCATTCAGATTTGATGGAGAAATCAAAGGTTTTACAGACAAGCAAAAGCTAATAAGAGAATTCAGCACCACCAAACCAGCTCTACAACAAAAGCTAAAGGAATTTCTCTAAGTGGGAAACACAAGAGAAGAAAAGAACCTACAAAAACAAACCCAAAACAATTAAGAAAATGGTCATAGGAGCATACATATCGATAATTACCTTAAACGTGAAAGGATTAAATGCTCCAACAAAAAGACACAGGCTTGCTGAATGGATACAAAAACAAGACCCATCCATATGCTGTCTACAAGAGACCCACTTCAGACCTAGGGACACATACAGACTGAAAGTGAGGGGTTGGAAAAAGATATTCCATGCAAATGGAAATCAAAAGAAAGCTGGAGTAGCAATACTCATATCAGATAAAATAGACTTTAAAATAAAGAATGTTCCAAGAGACAGGGAAGGACACCACATAATGATCAAGGGATCAATCCAAGAAGAAGATATAACAATTATAAATATGTATGCACCCAACATAGAGGAACCTCAATACATAAGGCAACTGCTAACAGCTATAAAAGAGAAAATCGACAGTAACACATTAATGGTGGGGGAGTTTAACACCTCACTTACGCCAATGGACAGATCATCCAAAGTGAAAATAAATAAGGAAACAGAAGCTTTAAATGACACAATAGACCAGATAGATTCAATTGATATTTATAGGACATTCCTTCCAAAAACAGCAGATTACACTTCTCAAGTGCACACAGAACATTCTCCAGGATAGATCACATCTTGGGTCACAAATCAAGCCTCAGTACATTTAAGAAAATTGAAATCATATCAAGCATCTTTTCTGACCACAACGCTATGAGATTAGAAATGAATTACAGAAAAAAAAAAAACGTAAAACACACAAACACATAGAGGCTAAACACTATGTTACTAAATAACCAAGAGATCACTGAAGAAATCAAAGAGGAAATCAAAAAATACCTAGAAATAAATGACAATGAAAACATGACGATCCAAAACCTGTGGGATGCAGCAAAAGCAGTTCTAAGAGGGAAGTTTATAGCTATACAAGCCTACCTCAAGAAACAAGAAAAATCTCAAGTAAACAATCTAACCTTACAACTAAAGGAACTAGAAAAAGAAGAACGCACAAAACCCAAAGTTAGCAGAAGGAAAGAAATCATAAAGATCAGAGCAGAAATAAATGAAATAGAAACCAAGAAAACAATAGCAAAGATCAATAAAACTAAAAGCTGGTTATTTGAGAAGATAAACAAAATTGATAAATGATTAGCCAGACTCATCAAGAAAAAGAGGGAGAGGACTCAAATCAATAAAATTAGAAATGAAAAAGGAGAAGTTACAACAGACACCACAGAAATACAAAGCATCCTAAGAGACTACTGCATGCAACTATGCCAATAAAATGGACAACCTGGCAGAAATGGACACATTCTTAGAAAGGTATAACCTTCCAAGACTGAACCAGGGAAAAAAAGAAAATATGAACAGACCAATCAAAATTAATGAAATTGAAACTGTGATTAAAAATCTTCCAATAAACAAAAGTCCAGGACCAGATGCCTTCACAGGTGAATTCTATCAAGCATTTACAGAAGAGCTAACACCCATCCTACTCAAACTCTTGCAAAAAATTGCAGAGGAAGGAACACTCCCAAACTCATTCTATAAGGCCACCATCACCCTGAGAGCAAAACCAGACAAAGATACTACAAAAAAAGAAAATTACAGACCAATATCACTGATGAATATAGATGCAAAAATCCTCAACAAAATACTAGCAAACAGAATCCAACAACACATTAAAGGATTATACACCATGATCAAGTAGGATCTATCCCAGGGATGCAAGGATTCTTCAGTATATGCAAATCAATCAATGTGATACACAATATTAACAAATTGAAGAATAAAAACCATATGATCATCTCAATAGATGCAGAAAAAGCTTTGGACAAAATTCAACACCAATTTTTGATAAAACTCTCCAGAAAGTGGGCATAGAGGGAACCTACCTCAACATAATAAAGGCCATATATGACAAACCCACAGCAAACATCATTCTCAATGGTGAAAAACTGAAAGCACTTCCTCTAAGATCAGGAACAAGGCAAGGATGTCCACTCTCACCACTATTATTCAACATAGTTTTGGAAGTCCTAGCCATGGCAATCAGAGAAGAGAAAGAAACAAAAGGAATACAAATTGGAAAAGAAGAAGTAAAACTGTCACTGTTGGCAGATGACATGATAGTATACATAGAGAATCCTAAAAATGCCAACAGAAAACTTCTAGAGCTGTGAATTTGGTAAAGTTGCAGGATACAAAATTAATGCATAGAAATCTCTTGCATTCCTATACACTAATGATGAAATATCTGAAAGAGAAATTAAGGAAACACTCCCATTTACCATTGCAACAAAAAGAATAAAATACCTAGGAATAAACCTACCTAGGGAGACAGAAGACCTGTGTGCAGAAAACTATAGACAGTGATGGAATAAATTAAAGATGATACCAACAGGTGGAGAGATATACCATGTTCTTGGATTGGAAGAATCAATATTGTGAAAGTGACTATACTATCCAAAGCAATCTACAAATTCAATGCAATCCGTATCAAATTACCAATGGCATTTTTTACGGAAATAGAACAAAAAATCTTAAAATTTATATGGAGACACAAAAGACCCCGAATAGCCAAAGCAGTTTTGAGGGAAAAAAAAAGGGAGTGGGAGGAATCAGACTCCCTGACTTCAGAGTATACTACACAGTTACAGTAATCAAGACAATATGGTACTGGCACAGAAACAGAAACATAGATCAATGGAACAGGATAGAAAGCCCAGAGATAAACTGACGCACCTATGGTCAACTAATCTGTGACAAAGGAGGCAAGGATATACAATGGAGAAAAGACAGTCTCTTCAATAAGTGGTGCTGGGAAAAACTGGGGAAAAAATTTCAAAGAATGAAATTAGAACACTCCCTAACACCATACACAAAAATAAACTCAAAAATCGATTCGAGACCTATATGTAAGACCGGACACTATAAAACTCTTAGAAGAAAACATAGGAAGAACACTCTTTGACATAAATCACAGCAAGATCTTTTTTGATCCACCTCCTAGAGTAATGGAAATAAAAACAAAAATAAACAAATGGGTCCTAATGAAACTTCAAAGCTTTTTCACAGCAAAGGCAACTTTAACCAAGACATAAAGACAACCCTCAGAATGGGAGAAAATATTTCCAAACGAATCAACAGACAAAGGATTAATCTCCGAAATATGTAAACACCTCATGCAGCTCAATATTAAAGAAACAACCCAATCCAAAAATGGGCAGAAGGCCTAAATAGACATTTCTCCAAAGAAGACATACAGATGGCCAAGAAGCACATGAAAAGCTGCTCAACATCACTAATCATTAGAGAAATGCAAATCAAAACTACCATGAGGTATCGCCTCACACCAGTTAGAATGGGCATCATCAGAAAATCTACAAACAACAAATGCTGGAGAGGGTGTGGAGAAAAGGGAACCTTCTTGCACTGTTGGTGGGAATGTAAATTGATACAGCCACTATGGAGAACAGTATGTAGGTTCCTTAAAAAACTAAAATTAGAACTACCATATGGTCCAGCAATCCCACTACTGGGCATATACCCTGAGAAAACCATAACTAAAAAATAGTCATGTACCACATGTTCATTGCAGCACTATTACAATAGCCAGGACATGGAAACAACCTAAGTGTCCATAGACAGATGAATGGTTAAGGAAGATGTGGCACATATATACAATGGAATATTACTCCACCACAAAAAGAAACGAAATTGAGTTATTTGTAGTGAGGTGGATGGACCTAGAGTCTGTCATACAGAGTGAAGTAAGTCAGAAAGAGAAAAATAAATACTGTATGCTAACACATTATATGGAATCTAGAAGAAAAAAAAATGGTTCTGAGGAACCTAGGGGCAGGACAGAAATAAAGATGCAGACGTAGAGAATGGACTTGAGGACACGCGAGGGGGAAGGGTAAGCTAAGACGAAGTGAGAGAGTGGCATGGACATATATATACTACCAAATGTAAGATAGATAGCTAGTGGGAAGCAGCCGCAGAGCACAGGGAGATCAGCTTGGTGCTTTGTGACCACCTAGAGGGGTGGGATAGGGAGTGTGGGAGGGAGACACAAGAGGGAGGGGATATGGGGATATATGTATACGTATAGCTGATTTAGTTTTTTATACAGCAGAAACTAACACAACAACATAAAACAGTTATACTCCAATAAAGATGTTAAAAAAAGAAAAAAAAGATATTGAATATAGTTTCCTGTGCTCTACAGTAGGTCCTTGCTGTTTATCTATTTTATGTGTTGTAGTACTTATCTTTTATTCCCAAATTCCCAATTCATCCCTCCCCCTTCATTCCCCTTTGGTAACCATAAGTTTGTTTTCTATGTCATGAGTCTGTTTCTGTTTTATAAATAAGTTCATTTGTATCATATTCTAGATTCCACTTATAAGTGATAGCATATTTGTCTTTCTCTTTCTGACTTACTTCACTTAGCATGATAATCTCTAGGTCCGTCCATGTTGCTGCAAGTGGCATTATTTCATTCTTTTATGGCTGAGTAATATTCCATTGTATATGTACCACATCTTCTTTATCCACTCATCTGTCGATGGATATTTAGGCTGCTCCCGTGTCTTGGCTACTGTAAATAGTGCTGCTTTGAACATTGGGTTGCGTGTATCTTTTCAAATTACAGTTTTCAACTTTTCTAGATATATGCCCAGGAGTGGGATTGCTGGATCATATGGTAAACTGTGACTTTTTTTTTTTTTTTTTTTTTTTTGCGGTACGCGGGCCTCTCACTGTTGTGGCCTCTCCCGTTGAGGAGCACAGGCTCCGGGTGCGCAGGCTCAGCGGCCACGGCTCACGGGCCCAGCCGCTCCGCGGCATGTGGGATCTTCCCGGACCGGTGCACGAACCCACGTCCCCTGCATCGGCAGGCGGACTCTCAACCACTGCGCCACCAGGGAAGCCCTTCACTGCTTTCTGAACATGCTCCTTTTGGTCCATATCTCTCTTAACATGCAGAATCCAGATCTCACTCAAAACTCAAATTGTGGCTTGACTGTTACAGAGTGCATTGGAAATGTTTCTTGCCATGATTGGAACTTTTTCTCCTTTTAATGTTCCTGAAAGATTGTATTTTTTTTTCCAGCTTTATTGAGACATAATTGACAAATTAAAAATTGTGTATACACGGTGTGTACAAAATGACGATGAGAAGGCCAAGACCCAACTCACCTCACAGATGTCCTTCACATTCACTCTGACTCGTCTTTCAGGTGTCACATTATTACCAGTGTAATCATGCATCTCCTTTTCCACCATCAGATCAAGTATATTATGAAAGTCTCTGTCCATTGTTTCTGCTGAAATTAAGATATGCTCTATTTTTTAGCATCTCTTGATAAACCCTTCAGTAAATTTATCTAAGATGTTAATGGAGTGAGTTCAGGACAACTTACTTTTTTAAAATTTGTTTTATTGGAGTACAGTTGATTTACAATGTGTTAATTTCTGCTGTACAGCAAAGTGACTCAGTTATACACATATAGACATTCTTCTTTTATTTCTTTTTATATTCTTTTCTTTTTATATTCTTTTCCATTTTGGTTTATCACAGCATGTTGAATATAGTTCCCTGTGCTCTACAGTAGGACCTTATTGTTTATCCATCCTATGTAGAATAGTTTGCATCTGCTAATCCCAAATTCCCACTCCATCCCTCTCCTACCCCCCTTCTCCTTAGTAACCACAAGTCTGCAGAAGAACTTACTTTTTTTAGTGGACCCACCTTGACTTTAGTTTTTCATTTTATCCTTTACTCACAAACCTGCTCTGTAGGTTTCTTGAGGGTTGATGTCAAGCTCCCAAAATTACTAGTTGTAATTTCTGAGATTTTTCCATTTTTTAGCCTTTTGAAAACTGGGGATATTTGCCTATCTCTAGTCTCCTGGACACATTTTTCCATACTCTGTAACTTCTCAACTATGACTGAAAGTAGCTCTGAGGTGGTAACCTAAGCCATTTCATCTGGCTGCAATATCATTTTTCTGGGTTTGAGGGATTGACTTTATTCAAAGAATTTAGGGGGTCTTTTACTATCACCTCTCTTATATTGATTTCCAGTTTTCTCTTAATCATGTTTTGCCATTTCTAGTTTAGAAAAATATCCCATTTTCTGGGAAGAATATTCCATTCTCTTTGCCATCTGTAAGCCTTATCCCGTCTTAGACAAAACTTAAGAAAAATGGCATTGCTACATGGTTAGGGGCTCAGGCTTGAGATCATCAAAACAGGGCTTTGTTGAAAAGCCTATATTCTGAACGAACTGAGAATAGGACCCCCCAAAATGAGGCCTATGGGAAATAAAACTCTCATCTGTATGATTGATATTGGAGCTGATATTGGATAATTTGACATATCTGGCAGCTGGGGAGCTGGCGTTGTACCCCAGGATTTGAGAGACCCTCCGTGTTAGTCACAGGCAGCTCTGGACCACTGCAGACCTTCTCCGAGGGGGCAAGGCCTTGACCTCTACGTTACCTCGAGGCTCAGAGCATCTGAGGGAGCCGCTTGCAGAGGCAGCTCTCCCAAGAGAGAAGGAAGGGTTAGTTAGCACAGTTTCTCCTTCTAAGCTCACTAATTAGCTCCTTGGTCCTTTTCCACCACAGTGGAGTGGTGAGAGAGATGGGGAAAAGCCAGGATTAAAGGGTGTCCCTCCACATGCAGGACACACTGGGAAGGAGTAAGTGTCCTTCACTGGTTTGAAATCTCTGCTCCATGGTTTAACCGATATATGATAGCGCAGAAGCGACTTTACATCTTTGCACCCGTTTTCTCCTCTTCAGAATGAAGGAGATAGCAACACAAATACGAACTTCATAGTTTGCACTACCTGATACATATCAGGTGCTTTGAACAACCTTATCTGATCCTCAAGTCTCTGCTCACTGTGGTCTTTGACTTCCCTGAGTTATTCCTAACAGTTAGTGCTATGGTTTACACTTGCTTTTTTTTTTTTTTTCCTTGCTTTCACCTGTATTTGACTTCTGTCCTTTAAAAGCCTGAGCTTGTCAGAGAGCATCCTGTACAACCATGCTCGTTTCTCCTGATGTCCATCACTTCCACCGGCATCTCTTTTTGAGTCATTTGAATGTATAGTCAGAGTTCATGAGTCATGTTTTAGTTTGTATCTCTGCCTGTTGGCATATACTTATTCTTCCTGGAACTTTTTGAAGTCAACTGTTAAGTCAGTCTGGAATGTATGTCCAGAAACGTCCAGCACTTCATTCCTTTCTTCTATGAGCTCCAAGGTGACATGGTCTCTTTTCCCTGTTTCTGTCACTCCCACGTTGCCACCAAATTATCCTTCGTTGGTCAGAGTTAAGTGCTAGGAGGCACATCATGGTTTCTCTTACTTTATGACATTTTGCTTGAAGGCCTAGAATTTAAATTAATAATTCTGGTTGGAAGTAATTTATACAGCCTTGGGCTGTTGAAATGTCAAATATTCATTCATTCTTTAGACTTTTATCATGCTTCTTTTCTTTATCCTGCCAGCCACCTAAGTTCCTTTAAAAAATTCTATAAGTATCTCATAATTTATCTCCGTATACTCATCTGTTATTTTTAATGGCCTATTTTTCAAATAAACACTTGAGATATAAGATCTGAATTTTCTGGCAAAATAGGCTAAGTATTCCCCAAACAGTATGATGATTGATAGAAACTTTTAAAAAGTTAAATACCTCATTCAGTTCATATTTGTGAAAATTTATATTTTTCCTAAAATGAATAACCTTAGAAGGAAACACTATTAGGAATAGAAAAGTGTTTATTGTTAAGAAAAATGGCCAAGATTTCTTTCAAGCAAAAGATAAAAATGCTCAAGGACATTGTAAATGAACTAATTTAACATTTGCACATCTTTGTTTTCATTGCTTTAAATAGTCATTAAGATTATGGCAAGGACCACGTTATTTATTTAGGAAAAGTATGAAATGGCATAATGGAAGAACTGTTGCTTTACTATGTGTTTAATAATTAACACAGATTAAAAGAAACGCCGATGAAACAACCCTAGTCTGGTTGTTGCTAACCTTTTGGGGGATAATAGTCCATTGAAAAGATGATGGACTCTCTGCCCTGAAAAAGTGTGTATGTAATTACACATAAATTTTTTCATAAAATTCCAACTCCCTCAGAAACCACTTGAGGAGTTACTGTGTGCCAGATACTTAGCTTACATGTGTTGATTTTTCATTATTTGAGAAGTCGATCTATTAATCTGTGGGATTCAAACTGTGTACCAAAAAAGTAGCTGGTTAGTGTCATACTTTATATTTGCTAATCATTTAATATACACAGGACACAGCTCTTTGGGAGTACACATGGGGATAATTCAAACGTCTAAATCATTCAGATTTCTCAATTTTGCCATTGGTTTTATTGTTCCTTTTGCTAAACTACAAAACCTTCACAGGTAGCCAGAATATTGGATGATTTAAAGATCTCAGCTCTTCTGTCAGTTGGGTGCTCACTAAGTAATAGAGAGCTAATCAGAATTGAAATGGACTACACAGGCTGAAATGGCCACCAGGGGACTTAGAAGACGTTCTATCACACCACTCTGTAAACTTTCCTCCCTTTCTTCTTCCCCGCCTCTTTTCTACACTGTTTTATCTATTAAAAAGTCTCTGGGAAGCTTTTCACTTGCTAGTTGAGGGAGTCCATTCTGGGATTGTCTGATTACAGAAGTAACAGGGTGCCGTTTCGCTCCCTCGGCCATCTTTTGAGAGTGGGGAATGCTATATCAGGGCACAGGGGTTAAATACGTCAGCTCCCACAGGGCTGTGAGGATCTGTAGCTGCCCAAGTAGGATGAGGGAAAGCCATCGGAAGGTGCCACTTCTGACAGGGACCAAAGAGCCTGCCCTGCTTCTTCACTGAAGAGAGTGCGCCTGAGTCCCTAGAGCCTTGAGGTGGAGTGAGGGACAGCTCAGTGTTTGCACCAGTGGGTAAATTTCTACAGTAGAGGCATCCAGTGTGCTGAGAGCAGGTATTAGCAGTGGCTATGACACCCAGTTCGTCAGAAGTTCTGTCATTTCCTTTGGCATCAGCAGTGATTTCATAATTAGACCCTCCATTCTCCAGACTGCCTGGGAGTTGTCCATTAAGCTCCTTGGAAGATAATACTTAACTTAGAGGCACCTCCAGTCTGGGACATTCTTTGGCATGTGATGGTGGAAAAATATTCCTGGAGGCGGTGTCTTTTCGTTCAGTGGAATCATCAGTAAATTGAAACTTGGAAAAGCTATCAACTTAGTGTTGGGTGCAGTTTCTCTCTCCTGGTGGACAGAGGTGTCTTTCTTCAAGAGAAAGTCAGGAGATTGTCCTTCTTATTTCTGTCAGTGAAAGATGCATCATTTCCCTGGCACGAGTTATATCAGGAGGTCGTGGGATTACAAAATCTTCCACTTTTCATACTTCTTGAGGTTCACTGTGATAAGATCCTCTCTTTTGGGCTGGAGTATTCCTGCCAGAGGTTCTCACTAGCAGGAGAGGACAGAAAGGGCCTCTGAGGGGACGCTTCAGGCGGTGAGGGGAGTCCGGCATGACACACACTGTGTTCTGGGGTGGAAGCGGCCATCCAATTCTCCATCTGCTGAGGGCGTAATATCACAGCAAGGTGTTACGATTTCTCACCTGTCGGACTGGCCACCTTAGTGGCCAGTACATTTGGGCTCATAAAAATACCACAGACTCGCGACTTCTCTGGCCCCTTTCTCTCGGACTGGTGAACCCCGCCCGGGAGCGCTCCCTAATAAAGCTCACTTGAAGCTTTAAAAAAAAAAAAAACCCACAGACTACATGGCTTATAAACAACATAAATTTATTTCTCACAGTTCTGGAGGCTAGAAAGTCCAAGATCGTGGTGATGGCAGATTTGGTGTATGGGAAAAGCCAGCTTCCTCATTGATGGCCAACTGCCCCCTGTAACTTCACATGGCAGAAGGGGCAAGGGAGTTTTCTCAGGCCTCTTTTATGAGAGCACTAATCCCACCCATGAAGGCTCTGCCCTCATGACCTAATCACCTCCCAAAGACCTCACCACATAGAGTACTAGGATTCTAATATGTGAATGTTAGGGTGGGGAGGATACAAACATTCAGACCATAGCACTGGAAAACATTAAAAAGCGTATGACAGCATATCCTGTTGGCAAGGCTGTGGGAAAACAGGTCCTGTCCCCCATTGCTGGTGGGAATGCAAACTGGCACAGCCATTTAGAAGGGAGTTTGGTGATATCTAGCAAAATCACATACTCATCTTTTGAGCCACAAATCTCACTTCTGTGAATCTCACCTGAGGAGACACCTTCAATACTATAAATCTACACTCTTTTAAGGAAACTCTGTGGCTGACGCACGCTCTGGACCGGCAGCAGCAGTGTCACTGCGGCAGGGCACAGAGACACTGGATCTGAATAGAAGGAGACGTGGAAATAACAAAACTACACATAAATGTACCTTTTGACCCAGGAATCCCATTTCTGGGAATTAACCCTTGGGACGTAGGTACCTCCTTCAATATGAAAAACACATTGCAACATTGTTTATAATTACAGAATATTTGAAACAATCAAAAGGCTCAGACACAGGAGAATGGTTAAATAAACTGGATACACCCACAGAATGGAGGTCTGTGCAACGATGCAGCTATATCAAAAAGAAAAAGGGAGAGCTGTATGAACAGATATGGAGTGATTTCTAGAAAATACTGCTAAGTGAAAGAATCAAAGTACAGGATAGTACAGTATGTTACTTTTGTGTAATAAAAATATGCTACATTTTGCATAAGAAAGATACAGGGGGATAAAGGAGTAAGAATAAAGTAGAAGAAATGGGGGAAAGGATAATTGTTTGAGAAGACCTTTTGATATAAACCCAACATTTAAAACCATATTACTATTTCACATAGTCAAAAAAACAGGTTTGAGGGTGGCCCAAGATAGAATAGAAACACAAGCAAGTAACCTTATGTTATTTTAATGAATAACATAACCACACTGATGTGTAGGCAAGAAGTAGTTAGAAACTAACCCAAGTAACTTTTGAAAACCTGCTGTAAAACAACCTACCGTAAAAGATACAAGAAGAAATAAAAAACCTGAATGGTACTTTGTCAAATAATGGAATTGCATCTGTAATTTAGACTTTCTGTAAAGAAATATCCAGACTCAAGTGACGTCATCAGGGAGTTTCTCCAGTTATTTAAGGTAGAAATAATATCAATCTTACCAAACGCTTCCAGCAAATTGAAAAAGAATAAACACTTCCTAACTTTCCGATTAGGTCAGCATCACCTTGATAATAAAACCCGACAAGAATGTTTCGAGAAAAGAAAAACACAGGCCAATGCTAGGCTGTTTCAAAGAAGGCAAAAATCATTTAATATGCGAAATTCAATTGATGTAATTCACCATAATTGCAGAATTTAAAAGTAAAATAAAATGATTTATGTAATAGGTGCAGAAAAATCACTTGATGAAATCTAATACCTAGTAACAGTTTTTGGTTTTTTTGTTTAAAAGGAAAATTAGTCACAGTTTAAGAAAGGAAAAACCTCTTCTAGTACCCTAGGAACAGAGGAAACTCCCTTAATTTTATGAAGAGTACTTCCAAAAAACTTTATAGCAAATATATTCAATGGTAAAATATTTAAAGCTTTCATCCTACATTTGGGAACATTTATTAAATCTTAATATGTGCCTGATATTGTTCTAGGCACTAAGGATACAGCAGTGAACAAAACAGACAAAAATCCTTGCCCTCAAGTAGCTGGCATTCTAAAGGCCTTATTTTATTTTGTATGATTGATTTTTGTGTAATAAATCTAAAACTACCATTTATTAAATGACTCCTATGTGCTTAGCCTTTGTCCCAAACCCTTACATATCATTTATCTTTTTTAAAGTACACGCTGAGGGAGCCCTGCCATTTCTTATTTGTTGATGAGAAAAAGGAGCACACTGGCACTTAAGTAATTAGCCCAAAGGCATACAACTATTGTTGTATGTTCATGTTCATTGTTCCTTCCCCTATGCAATATCCATAGCATCTATTGTTATAGACAATTCTTTGTCATATTTAGTAAGAAAATTTGTTCTAGTTTATTTTTGGTTTTTTGATTTTTGTTAATTTTTAAATTCCCAGGCAGAATTTTTTAATTTTTATATAATTAAATCTGGGAGGTTTTATCCCTAAATAATTTCTAGTATTTTAAATTTATGAAGTATCCTCTCAGAGTTTTGTTAAACATTTATTTCTTTTTTCTAGTTTAAAAAAATGTAACTGCTAAAACTATCTGAACTCTATTTTAGTGTGGTGTGTGCAATGAAGAATTTGTTACCTATTACTCAAACTACCAGTGTCATTTGTTAGTAAATTCTTTTTCTTCTCATTGATCGTTGGTGAAAATACAGCATCTTTAGACTGAAATCCTTGAAAAAGTCACCCAATAAAGCCCAATCAAGCCACTTTTGGTAAAAAATACCTGGATTATCTTCTTACATCAAGAGAGTTCAGGCTATTTGCTTAAATTAGAAATGTTTTGCCTCTCTGTGTTACACACACACACACACACACACACACACACACACAATCTTAAATTCCAGAAGTGGAAATATTCATGTTGTATCTGAATGCATATTTCATGACTTAGTTTTATTCCTAATTGTATTTTCTTTAGCCTGTTTAAATGATCAGTCAGAAATATTTACTTAGCACTAAGTATGATATATAGAAATATACACATAGTGGAATAAAACAAAACAACAAAAAAACTGGTCCTTTGAGGAATCTATAGTCTAACTGAGGAAAGTAAGACATACACAAAAAGTTATCTTGTAACCAAGCAGTGTTTGAGAAGGCCTAGTTTGTGGACAGCAGTCACTACAAGCATTAGAGGAAGGAGTCATGCCTGTGGTTGACCAGGGAGCTTCACAAAGGCGATGGGGGTTACCTGGGCACGGATGAAGTGATAGAAGCTTGGTAACTGGAGAAGAAGGGGGTGGAAGTTATAGACTAGAACGACAGAATGAGCCCAGATACCCAGGCAGAAGTGTGCCAGCCATGTGGGTGTGGAGTGAAGGAAGTACAAAGTGTTAAAAAAAAAAAAATTCAATCACATAAATTTTAAAGATCCAGTTGGCTTTATTAAATAATTCATGAATCTGGCAGCATCCCATCTAGCGGGGAGCTCCAAGGAGTTGTACGAAATAGAAGGTTTTTACAGGCAGGAAGGGGGAAAGAGTGGATTTTCAGGTTTAGGTAATGCACTTTTGGGGGCCGAAGGGGACTATGTGGCAGATTACCTCACTGGTCCTGACTGACCAGTTAAGACAACATTCCTGGGGGAGGTTGTCACTGCCATTAGGTTAGGTATTAAGTCTTGGTTTGCTGACATAGGGCTTAGCACAAGAGACCCCATATGGGGCCTGTCATTTCTTTTCTAACAATCCCCCCCTTTTGATCAGATTCTCAGCTTAACTGAGAGATGTGATCAAAATTTAAGGCATTAGCGTCAGCCTCAGCTATGGCTCTGCAGTTCTCACAGCTTTGCTGGTCCTTGTGTGGTGTCCATGGGTCATGGTGTTTTGGGGTCACAGGGTCATGATCCCTGTGATATTCACAGGACATGGCTTTAGGTTCATAATCTTTAATCATTCTCTTCATTCTTTCTCTTATGTCCCAGCCTTAAGATCATTTGCCTGGTAGTTAACACCTGTGAACACACACTTAAAGCCTATGAGAGAGCACAGTGCACCAGGGAGATTGCTGTGACTGTTAGAAGCAGGGTAATTCCCAATGTCTGGAGTGCCCTTCAGAGCCATGGTGCCCAAGACGCAAACCAATCAAAATCAAAGGAGCCAAAGGAGGACCCTCTTGAAGGAGTCACCCTTTTAAGCCAAGTGGCTTGCTCAGTGATCTTATGTCGCCGAGTTTCAACTTTCACAGAAGTGTTAACCCAGGTGCAGCAGTGGTGCTGGCCACAGCACAGATGCCTCCTTGCTCAACTGAAAGATTATACAGAGCTATCCTATCGTCAAGAACAACTTTAGCCAGAGAGTCCAAGATTTTTTCTCGGGAAGCTATTCCTTTAGCAACGAATTCTGCAATATTTTTGAGTTAAGGAGAGGGTCCTGACTGTAGCCTCATTTGTATTTACTCCTGACCTGGGAAGTAGGGACCTGCCAAAGGGAATGAATCCTGAATCATGCAAACCTCCTCGTAAGTCCTTTCTAACTCAGTGATGCAGATCCAGGGAAGTCGATCAATGAGACATCCCAGTTTGTGAACAGTTAGGGGCAAAGTTAGATGACCTAAGAGGCACTGCCTGATTATGTCCTAGCCTTCTTAGGCAGCCACAGGCCCCAAAGGAAGAATAACAACCACAGACTAAGATAAATCCTGTCGGGCACAAACCACTCCCACTAAGGTGGCATTGTTGATGGATTCACTCGCAGGGATTGTTGCATTTGCCTTTGCAAACCAAGGGCCCATTAGTTTTTCTCCTAGCCTGAAATTAAAAGTTGTTCTAACTTCCAGAGGTAACCCCCCCTTAGCAATGGCCTGGGAGATACAAGTGTTGTGTTATCTTTCCAGGCCAATGCCAAAGTAGAGTACAGAAAGGGAAGAATAAGAGGATTCGTATTTAGTTAAGATATGAAGTCTTGATCTAGCGTCTTAAGAAGAAGCATTCTGGGGCTTCCCTGGTGGCGCAGTGGTTGAGAGTCCGCCTGCCGATGCAGGGGACACGGGTTTGTGTCCTGGTCCGGGAAGATCCCACATGCCGCGGAGCGGCTGGGCCCGTGAGCCGTGGCCGCTGAGCCTGCGCGTCAGGAGTCTGTGCTCCGCAACGGGAGAGGCCACAGCAGTGAGAGGCCCACGTACCGCAAAAAAAAAGAAGCATCATTCTGCCTCAATGTCAGTTCCTTGTCAGTTGAATTTGGAGATCTCCAGCTTTTGTACAGGACCAGATGTCAAGTAGAGCCTTCTTTAGCTGTGAGGTGTGCAGTCCCTTAAGTTTGGCTGCCACCTGGATACTGAGGAGGACCTGGTCTCGTCCCTGCCAAAGAGATTCGAGAGCAGACTTTGTTCTTACTGATTCCAACTCAGAAGGGTGGGAGAAAATTGGAAACATTAGTTTGGAGAGTCAAAGCCATATATTTGAGGAAACTAGAATTCAAGATCCAGTCCAATTTACATGTATATAACACAACCTCAAAAACAACAAGATTAGAATCTAATACAGACAAAGGTGAAAACATAAGTTTTCTCTCTACAGTTATCCCTGTTTCTTTTATTCCAAGGATGATCACAGCAAAACTAATTTTTTTTGGCATTAAATTTGGTTTGTTTTGCCACGCAAGTGTGGCAAGAATAACGATTGATCTTATCAGCTCTTCTTAACTCTGCTTTTCTAGGACTTTTTATAAGGAATCTCAGATCCAACTCAAAAACTTCTTGAGGTCAGGAAGCCAAGGTAAAGTCCAAGTAGTCTCGATATCCGGTCATATCTGAGTCTTTGCATATTTCTCTCAAATAAGATATTCCAGTCAAAGCCTCAGTTATATAGCCAATGTTTCTAATCGTGTCCTGTTATAAAAAGACTAGATTTTTATTTAACTTAGGTAAATAGGTAACTATATTGCCATGAGAAGAATACTCAAGAGTTTCCAAATTTTGGAGGGTTCAAGTAGGGAAAAAAAGTAAATGTTTCACCTTTGTTCACAAAGGTATATCTTACCAGATTGCTAATAGCTTTAAGAGAAAAGAGAAGTTTCCTACATCTGGACAAACAAAACATTAAGCAACCAGCAATGTTTCCCCTCCTCAGTTCACTCCGCTCCGTGTACCTGTTCTGCTTAAATCCAGTTTTTCCATTAGTTCTGGAAATTCTTACCCTGTTCAGTTTTATGATCTTAAAGTTATCAGAAACCCATACTTGTCAAACATCCTTTCCATGAAGTTGAAGCACTTTTGTAGGAACACTTTTGCCAAAGCATCAGAATAAAACGATAATTCTCTGTCAATGATGAAAGACTTAAAGGTTTGATGAGAGTTTATTGTAATGGAATTGACAAGGAAATTTGGTTATTTCTGTAACATACAACACTTAAGGATAATAACTGGAATTATGTCTGACAACATTATACAAGGACATATCAGATTTCCAGGAATTTTACATAATTTGGGGGACACACTTAAAACATATACCTATACAGACAAAACATAGAGAAAGTTTAGTATTATTATTTCTTATTTGACAATGCTTCCCATGTAATTTAACATATCAACTAAGCCTACTTTATTTAACATCTCCCTTTTAATAAGGACAGAGAACAGATCTTCTGAGATGCTCCAGAGGCCCTTTGGACTATCCCACAGTTAGCTTGAAGTCAAAAAGACTTCATTTCGAATTTGATTTCTGGGAAGTTTGTCAAAAATATCAAAAGGTTTTAAAATACTGGGTCGGGGGCTTCCCTGGTGGCGCAGTGGATAAGAATCTGCCTGCCAGTGCAGGGGGACACGTGTTCGATCACTGGCCCAAGACAATCCCACATGCCACAGAGCTACTAAGCCCGTGTGCCACAACTACTGAGCCTGCGCTCTAGAGCCCACGAGCCACAACTACTGAGCCCGCATGCCACAACTACTGAAGCCTGCACGCCTAGAGCCCATGCTTCACAACAAGAGAAGCCACTGCAATGTGAAGCCCGCGCACCGCAATGAAGCATAGCCCCCCGCTCGCTGCAACTAGAGAAAGCACGCGTGCAGCACTAAAGACCCAACACAGCCAAAAATAAATAAATAAAATAAAAATTAAAAAATAAAATACTGGGTCAAATAGGATCATAGGTCACTGTGAAACAACACTTAGTTACTTATTTAACCAAAGTGACAAAGACTTCACAGGCAGGTATAGAATGGTACATAGTTCTGAGGTTAACTTAATTCTTTCAGTAATTGGAAAGACTAGGTTTACTTAAGTAGTCAAAAGCCTGATAAAGACCACATGGAACATAGTGATTATTTTGACAAGACACAAGATCTTCATTTTTTCTTCAGCAGATTATTTAAAAGGTAAACAAAAACCTTTTGCAATCTGTCATTTTTAAGAACAGACCAATTAGTACAAAATAACTTTGTTCTTTTAACAGAGAGAAAAACCAAATTGTAATTTTACACCAGCTTACTTTGGATATTAAAACTCATTTACTTAAGTAAATTTATTCTAATCTGAGCCAGTTCTGACCACACATAAAATTCCTTTCCTTTATTTCTAGTAGTTTTAATTGCATAGATTAGCATTTTTAACCCTTAAAACCCTCAAATTTCTAGCATAAACTAATTGCAAGCAATTATGAACTGTCTTTTACAGTAGCATTCTATGGATTGGCAGACATATTTTCATAATTTCTAGAAATGTATGCTTTCTTACAGAAAATTTCTCTGAGTGGCATAAAACATGTTTATTAACAATCTAAACTATCTTTTTTGACACAATAACCTTTTTACTTTTTATTTATTTATTTTGGCTGTGCTGGGTCTTTGTTGCCACGCGCGGGTTTTTTTCTAGTTCCGGAGATTGGGGGCTACTCTTTGTTGCAGTGAGTGAGCTTCTCATTGGCGGTGGCTTCTCTTGTTGCAGAGCACGGGCTGTAGGCGCACCGGCTTCAGTAGTTGTGGCACATGAGCTCTAGAGCGCAGGCCCAGTAGTTGTGGCACACGGGCTTAGTTGCTCCGCGGCATGTGGGATCTTCCCGGACCAGGGCTCAAACCCGTGTCCCCTGCATTGGCAGGTGGATTCTTAACCACTGCACCACAGGTAAGTCATCTTTAATTCCTCTGTAAAAGGAAGCAAAAAAGTGGGTAAACCTATGGTTAGTAATTCATGTTTCAATGTTTTACCTTATTTGGAAATGACCTGGATATTCAATGAATTTAACTTCACTTACCATTTAACTTAACCTAGCAAAAATGGAAATAAAAACAAAAATAAACAAATGGGACCTAATGAAACTTCAGAGCTTTTGCACAGCAAAGGAAACCATAAACAAAACGAAAAGACAGCCCTCAGAATGGGAGAAAATATTTGCAAACGAGGCAACTGACAAAGGATTAATCTCCAAAATTTACAAGCCGCTCATGCAGCTCAATATCAAAAAAACAAACAGCCCAATCCAGAAATAGACAGGAGACCTAAATAGACATTTCTCCAAAGAAGATATACAGACTGCCAACAAACACATGAAAGAATGCTGAACATCACTAATCATTAGAGAAATGCAAATCAAAACTACAATGAGATATCATCTCACACCAGTCAGAATGGCCATCATCAAAAAATCTAGAAACAATAAATGCTGGAGAGGGTGTGGAGAAAAGGGAACCCTCTTGCACTGTCGGTGGGAATGTAAATTGATACAGCCACTGTGGAGAACAGTATGGAGGTTCCTTGAAAAACTACAAATAGAACTACCATATGACCCAGCAATCCCACTACTGGGCATATACCCTGAGAAAACCATAATTCAAAAAGAGTCATGTACCAAAATGTTCATTGCAGCTCTATTAACAATAGCCCGGAGATGGAAACAACCTAAGTGTCCATCATCAGAGGAATGGATAATAGAAGATGTGGCACATATATACAATGGAATATTACTCAGCCATAAAAAGAAACGAAATTGTAATGAGGTGGATAGACCTAGAGTCTGTCATACAGAGTGAAGTAAGTCAGAAAGAGAGAGACAAATACCGTATGCTAACACATATATATGGAATTTAAGAAAAAAAAATGTCATGAAAAACCTAGGGGTGAAACAGGAATAAAGACATAGACTTACTAGAGAATGGACTTGAGGATATGGGGAGGGGGAAGGGTAAATTGTGACAAAGCGAGAGAGAGGCATGGACATATATACACTACCAAACGTAAGGTAGATAGCTAGTGGGAAGCAGCCGCATAGCACAGGGAGATCAGCTCGGTGCTTTGTGACCGCCTGGAGGGGTGGGATAGGGAGGGTGGGAGGGAGGGAGATGCAAGAGGGAAGAGATATGGGAACATATGTATATATATAACTGATTCATTTTGTTGTGAAGCTGAAACTAACATACCATTGTAAAGCAATTATACTCCAATAAAGATGTTAAAATGAGAAAAAAAAAACTTTAATGTTTCAGGTTACCAAAAATATTGGGGGAAATTATTTTAAAATTTCACCTATAAATTTTGTACCTCACATCTATTTAATTTACTTGTCTTCAAAAATTAGTTTTAGGGCTTCCCTGGTGGCGCAGTGGTTGAGAGTCCGGCTGCCGCTGCAGGGGACGCGGGTTCGTGCCCCGGTCCGGGAGGATCCCACATGCCGCGGAGCGGCTGGGCCCACGAGCCATGGCCGCTGAGCCTGTGCGTCCGGAGCCTGTGCTCTGCAACGGGAGAGACCACAACAGTGAGAGGCCCGCATACCGCAAAAAAAAAAAAAAAAATTAGTTTTAGATTCCTTATAAAAACATCATCATAACAAGTTATTTTTCTTATTGACAAATTTTGTAACATTAACTTATTTAACTAATAAACCCAGGTAGAATAAAAGTTGTATGTTTACTTTATATTCAGTGATGATAACTCGGACATGTCTATTTTTATTTTTTTAATTTTTTAAAATTGAAGTATAGTTGATTTACATTGTTGTGTCAGTCTCTGCTGTACAGCAAAGTGACTCAGTTATACACATATATGCATTCTTTTTTATATTCTTTTCCATTACGGTTTATCACAAGATATTGAATATAGTTCCCTGTGCTATACAATAGGACCTTGTTGTTTATCCATTCTATATATAATAATTTATATCTGCTAATTCCAAACTCCCAGTCCTTCCCTCCCCCAGCCCCCTCCCCCTTGGCAACCACAAGCCTGTTCTCTATGTCTGTGAGTCTCTTCCTGTTTCATAGATAAGTTTATGTGTGCCATATTTTAGATTCCACATATAAGTGATATCATATATTTGTCTTTATCTTTCTGACTTACTTCGCTTAGTATGATAATCTCTATTTGCATCCATGTTGCTGCAAATGGCATTATTTCATTCTTTTTTATGGCTGAATAGTATTCCATTGTATATATGCACCACATCTTCTTTATCCACTCACCTGTCAATGGACATTTAGGTTGTTTCCATGTTTTGGCTATTGTGAATAGTGCTGCTATGAACATAGGGGTGCATGTATCTTTTTGAATTATAGTTTAAGACATGCCTATTTTAATCAAACCAATAAACTTAAACTAGCTTTAATACCAAATATTTTCCCAGATCATGTGAACCTGAAAGCCATTTTAGGTTTTTTCTATTATAATTTTGAGAATTTTTACGAATACTAAATTTATATAAGTATTTGTTTAAGCCAATTAAGTAGAGCTGTTTCACAAATTAATTTTAGTTTAGTAACACTGGAGGCAGGAAACACCACACATCTACACATACATGTATAGACACACATAAACATACAGACAGACGTAAGCAGAGAGAGACCTTATAGTTTTGCTTTAAGATTTTAGCCATGAGACAGGTTAATAATATAAAACTCACTAGTTATAAAAGAACTGTCAGAATAATTTAAGTTTACCTGCTCGGATGGCTAAAATTTTTTAGGTTAACATTTGTGGAGAAGACACTTAAGATTTGTATTTGTCCTTGACAAGTAATCCTAAGGAAGGTGTGGAGCAGTCTGAATTTTTAAAAAGCCTCTTTCCCTTTTACCTTTAGTTTTCAGAATTCAGGATGGTCTAGATAAAAGTTCCCAGAGGACACCAGATGGAAAGTTTATATCTCAAAGGCACAGGAAAGAATGTAAGTCCTCCAGTAAGTACTTTGAATATTTCTGGATATATTTCTGGTTTTGTAAAGATTTGTAAGATAAGGAGGTTGATCTTTCCATCCAACTATATTATCTTCCATTTGCTTAGGGGAGAGGGCTTATAAAAAAAAGTCTGCAGAGCTTCAGGTGTAAGATGCTGGCCTCCCTTTGTGTCCACTCCCAAACACCAGGGAACAGTCCGGCAGAGGGCTTGAAGGCAGGGCTAGAAATATCCAGTTATTGTAAGAGCAGTGAATTTGATAGGGAAAGAGGAAAGGGCATGTAAAGCTTTTGATTGGGGTCCATTTCTTTCTCTGTCCTCAAGTACTGAAATTCTGTCTTCTCACTATCAAGGTAGTGACAATAATGTCAAAATTGACAGAAGATTGATATCTCTAAACTTGGCAGGTTATTATTAAAGTGTTCCGAAATTGTCCTTCAATTCTAGTGTTCCAAGTTTGTCATCCACATTTTCATGTTTTATGGTGTTTATGGTAACTTCTGGTTGTCTGATTTCAACATTTTTGAATCCATCTCAGGATGGTGATACTGTCTTCACATTTATTCCCAAGGATCTTCAATTTATGTCAACAAGTTTCAACAGTCATTAGAGGATACGTTTCCCCTTCTTTCTCCCTTTTGCTTGTGTACCTGCTCAGTTTAGCTGCTCTATAAACACTTACTGTAAACAAATTACGTAATTTAAATCGATCCCTTGAGGAATCTATTTTAGAATTTGAGAATTTTGTTACCCTTATCCCCTGGTACCTTCTGGTTTCTGCTTTTTCTATTTAAGACATTATTTAACTGTGATTTTCAAAAGTATCAAACTTGATTATCATTTGTTTGACTTTGGGAGTTAAAGCTACAGGGCAGAATCCATATCCATTTATCATCTCTCTCTCAGGTAGTGCACAGAGATTAGAATAATGAATAAATACTATAAAGTCCTTGACTATGAAATATTTCTAGTCCAGTGAGGAGACATAAAACACACACACAGTTATAATACAGTTTGATGAGTGTCATAATAAGGATAAGCATAAGAGTGCTTTGGTAATACGTTAAGAGAATAAAAATAATAGCAAGCCCTGAATTATGAAGATGAAGGTCTTTGAATAGTCTTAGTAAATTTTTTTGTCTCGGCTATTTGTAAACACAATGAGGTAATTATCTTGTGAAATTTGCATAGTCTGCTATAAAATATCAAATCATAATTGCATGTGTCTTTTCCAAAGAAGAAGAGCTGTACTTCACAGAAAAATATAAAATAAGCTTTAGTATATTACTTACAAATGAGACAGAAAAGTATAAATGGCCATGCTGATTTTTAAATTTTTTTTCAATATAATGAAATGATATTCATGATTTATTATAAAAGAGCAAGGAGCAATGCTTCTTTGGTAGTCTGAAGACTGAACAGTTTTGAACGGCAGATCACCTGAGAACAGGTTTTATCAGAATGTTTTACCCTTTGAATATCTTCTCAAATGCTGAGAAACTTTTTGTCCCTAAGCAAGTCAAGCTTTATTTTTTAAGTGTGGCTGCTTTAGAACATTGATGTACATTTCTCCTTTTACGTAATAGATAAGGGTGTCCCCATTTTTTTTACAGGTAGTGAGATTGTTCTGGCATGCAAAGCATCTTCAAAAAGTATTTGCAACAAATATACATTTGGTGCACCTGGCTGTGTTGTTGTAGGCTGTGTGTCTCTGTCTGTCTGGATCCATGTGGTCAGATAAGTGAATTGCAGGCAGTGACTCAGGACTCTGTTTACTATTTAGAAGCTTTAGCCCTATAGCTAAATTGACGGACACTAGAAGCATCAGCTATAGCTATCAAGGAAAGAAAAAGTTGTGAACCATTTATCTGAGGGCTGTTAGACCATAATTTTCAGTGACATGATATTCAACTTAAACACACTAATGGCTGCACAATTTTTGGATGTGCACATATTCATGGTGTAAAATGTGACTAACTTTTTAAATATTGAATTTTAAAAATTTGTTAAATTCTCTGAAGAGGTGTTGGTAAGATAAAATAGGTGAAAAATCACTCTGCCTCTGGAGGTGTTCAGAGATGCTCAGCTGTCCAGAGGCAATGAGAGCTGAATATTTCCCAGCAAATAAGGCTATGAGATGTGGTAATGTGACTTTTCTTCAGGAAATGATAGCACCCAACAAGATCATAAGCTCGTTGAAGCAGAGACTTGACCCTGTGTCACTGCTGACACCTAAGAGGAAGCTTCGAAGTCTCCTGCTCCCACAACTCGTAGGAGTCCTGACTTAGTCTGTGGGATCATGGAGTTGTCAATTTCAGGACATGTGTAAGAAATCCCCAGGACCTGCAGATGCACAGCACTGGCCTGTGTCAACATAACTAGTTAAGTGTGGAAAAGAAACTAGGGCTTTGGGTTCTGGCTTCCCACTGTCATGAATTAAGATGTTATTTCTCCTTTCCAGAAACTAGAGACTTTTTTTTCCTCTTAAGAGAAGCTGAAATTGAGCTAAAGTGAGAAACCAGTCCAAGGATTTACTTTAAGAAGAGGCTTTCTGTTAAAGTTTCATATGAAAAATAAAGTACTTAAACACTCTAGGATGCTTCAGATTTCCCCAGTCACCTAATAATTGGACATCACCATCCTGCAAACTCTTACATAGCTTTAGTTTCCCAGAGTTTAAACTGTGATGGTATGAGTTGTTAAAAAGAAAATTAATCCTGGGGTTCAGGCAGTAAAAAAGAGGGAAGAGAAAGGAATAAAAACCATATGTGAGCTTTAGGTTTACTTTTCCTGTCAACACAACGCTGCGAAAGTCAAGGACCCTTTAAAAGAAGAAAGAAGTGGAGGGGAACGAGAGAGGAGTGGGGGAGGGTAGGGAGAGAGAGAAGTATATCCAAATTAAGTAGCCCATCAGTTTGGGAGGTCCTTAAGAAGCTTTTATCAAAAAAACATATTTTAGGAATAGCATCGTACATAAATAAAGAAGAAGAATTTGATTATCAATACCTGGTTAGGAATTCCCTGCTCTTCCAAACTAAAAAGGCATTGCTTTTGAGGACATGAAGGTAGGAAGCTTTGAAATCCTGCATCCTTTGTGATGTTAATCCATGTGTCAAGGACAAGGTTATTTTCATGTGTATAAACAACATATGACTAGTTATAACATTGACTTTGGGTATTTTTTCCTGATTAGTATATCTTTCTATGCCAATTGTTCTGTCTGTTTTTACACAATTTTGTAAAGTAACCCTCCCATAAACTAGCTCAGATATATAAAAATTTTAGGAAAAATGAGTCAAATATTGTTACCGAAAAATGTAGCTGTAATATACATGAGATAGCATGCAACATGGCTTGGCTGAGCCTTTACAATTAATTTTTTAAAAACCTTTCTACACACTAATCATAATGTAATTTTGATATTAAAATATTTAAATACAGTATTGCATCATATTTTAAAATTACTTTCTCTACATGATACATTTGATATGAAAATTGTCTTTCAGAGATTACATTTGGACAATTGAAGCTTCCCTCCCCGCCCCCCCCCACTTTGGAATCTAGCTGGTAAGGCCATTTATTTAACATACATTTGTAAAGGTGGTTTAGAAAGGAAAATGTATATGAGAGAACTAACTTGTAAGAGTTCATTAAAAATGGTCATATATATTAATATAAGTTCAAATTGTGTAATCACAGACGAGCAGTTGTTAGAAAAGTAACAGTAAGTCATCCTTTCTACAGAAGCACTTTAGGCACAGGTCAACATCAATCAAGAACAGAACTGACATTACTTAGAACACCTAATGTTAGTAGAAAGCGGACTCTTAAAATAAGGACTTAGGTTTCTTGTAAAGAGGTTAACAATAGACTAGAGATAAAGTCGTTGAGGGAATAGATTCACACACACACACACACACACACACACACACACACACACAAAGCACGAAATAAGAATCCAAAGCCACCTTTTACTATTATGGCTGTTTAATGCAAATACATGTAAAAAATATAAATAGGAAGGTTGATATGACTCAACTAATGCGTGCCACTAATGGAAAATAGGACATAGAGTATAGCTCATAATAAAGTTGTTTTCCCTTTTTAAGGAGCTAAGTGTTATGCTAAGTTCAAGTCATTTTATTATTGGATGCGTACCTTTTTCAAGTTACTTGCTGAATGGGGTTCAAAGACCCCAATATGCCTACCTGCAGGCTTCCTGTATGATCCTAAAGCTGTGAAGATGGGTCTGTAAATGCCTTTCGTTCATGCATCCATTCATTCAGTATTTATAGACTCCTAAGTAATAGAAGGATGCAAAGTTGGATCAAATACATATTACTTAAGGAGCATGCGTTCTGTTAAGGGATAAAAGTCTCCTACCCAAATAACTTGATTCGGAGGTAAAAGGACATGATATTCGAAAGGCACACATGCAGTGAAGAATGAGATCAAAGAGGTGCTTTCACCTTGAGGCACTGGAGTTGAGCTGTATCATCAGGATGCATGGGATTTGATCATGGAGAAGCAGAAAGAAATTCCAGCAGAAGAAAACAGTAAGAGCAAAGAAAGTGAGCAATTAGAAGTGTTCCATCAAGTAGCTCCGTCTGTGTACAAAAAATACTGGGGAATGAGGGGAGAAGTAGTAACAGAAATTTGAATCCATTGCTGTCTTTTACTAAAAAGATAAATTAGTACTTAAACAGATATAAAAAAAAGTATGGGGTCTCTGAAATGCAGTGTGGATGTTACTAATCCAGTGATGAGAGGTGGTGTAAGAGAAAGCACACAGTCTTTGGAGTCTAACAGACCTGGGTTTGTAACTTAACACTGCTTGTCGATAGCATGCGAAGTGGGCATATCATTAAAAAACCCTCTGAGATTCAGCACTTCCATCTGTAAAGGCATATAAATTCCACTCCAGAGTCACTGTGAGCCTAGTGATAATGATGTAATATGCCTGGAACATAATTGGTATTCAGAAAATGGTAGCTATCAATGTAATTTTGTATTCATTAGGATCCTTTTAATTGCAAGTAAAGAAACAGGCTCAAACTCATTTAAGCCAAAAGGACCTTCTGAGCTCATGTCACTGAAAAGTCCAAGTGTAGAGCTGATCTTCTGGCAGGGTTAGGGTCCATGTTGTTATGAACTGAATGTGTGTGTCCCCCAAAATTCATAGGTTGAAATCTTAACCGCCAATGTGATGGTATAAGAAGAAAGGGGCTTTGAGAGGTGATTAGGTCATGAGGGTGGAGCCCACATCCATAGCATTAGTGCCCTTATAAAAGAGGCCCCAGAGAGCTCTCTTGCCCCTGTGGCACATCTATAAACCAGGAATAGGTCCTCATCAGACACCACATCTGCCAGGGTTTTAATCTTGGATTTCCCAGCCTCCAGAGCTGTGAGAAATTGTTTAAGCCACCCAGTCTATGGTATTTTGTGATAGCAGCCCACATGGATAAGACACAAGTTATTATGGAACATGTACTCACTCTGTTACATTCCCCTGTGTTGGCTCCATTCTCACTGAGGCTCTTTCCAGGTGATGGCAAAAGTGGCCATTGGCAGCTCTAAGATTATAACCTAACAGTTTACCAACTCTAATAGAAAAAGATCCCCCTTTCCTAACAGTTAAAGTAAGATTCCTGTTGCTGCTGCTCATTGGCTTAGTTTTAGTCATAAGTCCATCCTGGAACCATCCTGCAGCCAGGTTGCTGGGGTAAACTCAGTGGCCAGATCATGGGTCAGAGACCCTTGTGGAGGTGGAAGGAGGGTCAGCCCCTGAAATTACATGGAATAAGAATCGGAAAGGAAAGCAGATCAAAGAAGGTTTAGGGAGCAAAAGACATGTCCACTACAGGTAGTGACTCAGCTGTTGATTGCAGTTTGGTCACTGGCTTGCCATTTCTACAATGGAATTTAAGCCTAGTGTAGCAGTTTGTATTGCCTTCAGATGGAACTAACAAAACCTGGCTTAATAATGAAATTTATTACTTAATATTAACGGCAAGTCTCCACATAGAGGAGACCTCAAGGTTCTTTGATCCATTGGCTTAAAGATGTCATTAAGGGTCCTGAGTTCTTTCATTTCTCTGCCATCTTGATGAGGTTTTCACCCTCAAGTAGCAAGATGGCTGCAGCAGTTTCAGTCTTACATCCAGACCAGTGTCCAGAGGTAGAAGAGAGACCATCTCTTCCTGTGACTCTCTCAAGAGGAAGGACATAGTTCCTAGAATATGCACCCTCACCCACACCAGCAAGTTTCTCTCACATCTCATGGACCAGAATTGTGTTACACATCCATTCCTAAGCCAATCCCTGACCAGGATTAGAATACTCATCAAAAATGGAATGACAATTGGGAAAGCAACCCCAATGTTTACCACTTAACTTAGTTAAGTGAATATAACAAATACAATGGAAAAATGGTTCTCAGAGACTAAGCTTGGAATCTTGTTCTAGAAGTTGAAGCTCTTTGGAGTGTGAAAAATAAAAAAAAGACTTTGCCCACCCAAGTACCACAGTGACATGCATTATAGAATGTGTAATTATGCCATTTAATGTGTTGATAAGACTGTCTGCCCAGCACCCCCTGAGCTACGTGCCACCCAGCAGACAATCTGTGCTGCTTATCTGAAGAATAATCTAACATTAAATAGTGATTATTCACACTAGAGAGAACGAATATCCCTATATAACAGAGAATCTCTTAGCTAATTTTTTATTTAGCAAAATTAAAACATGTCCCAAATATATAGCAGACATCTCAAAATGGCATTGTAGCAGCTAATATGTACTTGGCGGGGTGGCGGGGGTGACGGGGTAAATGGAACCAGCGCCCCCATCCTCTTCAGAGAAGCAGACCTCATGTAAGAGCAAATTGCATGGGAAGCACACAGCTCCATTGATCCTGCCTGAAAATTGGGATTAGTGGACTTTCCATTAACTCTCCCGACGACAGCTTCTAATTTCCCCCGTGAATCTGCCTGCCTCCGATGGCTCATGTGCTATTTATCTTCATCTGCATTTGTACCACATTTCTGAATTCATGAATTACAATTACTTTATTTGAATGGAAAGGTATTCTAGAAAGAGTTAAATTTACAAAACCAACCCAGCACCTCCTTTTTTCCTCAAAGAAGTATACTTTTGACATTCAAAAAACTTTTCCATATCTTACCAGGGCTGGGGACAACCAAATAGAAGTTGATATATGCAGTTATTCAATTATTTTGGCTCCCTAATTTCTTCCTGTAGCATATTTTGATGTATAGGGTGAAATTCAACAATGTGAGTTTAGTTTGTTCCACACTTGCATGTCTTAAATTCTTGAGATGTAAATATCTTCACACAAGAGCATTGTAGATTTAATACATATGGAAATAATCTTCATCTCATTTTAATACACACTTATTCCCAGCAAACTGCTAGGCACTGGCAATATAAAATAAGGACAGTTTCTGGTACTCCTTTACAATCCAGAGACAGAAAAGCACACAATTATAGACCAGTTTCATCTCTACTGTGATGGCAAGATGGTAGCGATGGCAGCAAGAAGCACAGGATGGGGATGGTCGTACAGAGAAAGGACACCAACACAGTCTTTGAATGTTGCCTTAGTCCATTCAGGCTGCTAAAACAGAAAACTGTATACCAGGTGGCTTATGAAAAACAGAAATTTATTTCTCACCATCCCGGAGGCTGGCAAGTCCAAGATCAGGATGCTGGCAACTTTAATGTCTGGTGAGAATTTGATTCCTAGTTCAAAGATGATTGTCTCCTCCCTGTGTCTCAAATGGTGGAAGGGGCAAGTGATCTCTCTGGGGCCACTCTTTTATGGGCACTAATCCCATTCATGAGGGCTGCACCCTCATGACCTATCACCTCCCAAAGGCCCCACCTCCTAAACCATAACATTGGGGGTTAGGATTTTAACATATGAACTTTGGGGGGACACAGACATTCAGTCTATAGCAAATGTCTATAGCACTGGCATTAGTTTCTTGTGGCTTCCATAACGAAGTAACACAAACTGGGTGGCTTAAAATAACAGAAACTTATTCTCTCACAGTTCTGGAGGTTAGAAGTCTAAAAGTAAGGTGTTGCAGGGCCCTTCTAACACTGAAGGCTCTAGAAAGAAATCCTTCCTTGCTCTTTTCACCTCTGGTGGCATCCTTGGTGCTCCTCAGCTTGTACCTACATCACTATATCAGTCTCTCACTCCATCATCATAGCCTCATTCCCTGCATGTGTGTTTGTCTCCAAATCTCCTTCTTCTTGTAAAGACACCATTCATCGGGTTTAGGGTCCACCCTAATCCCTGACCTCATCTTAACTTGATTACATCTGCAATACCCTATTTCCAGACAACGCAGTCTCAGGTACCTCGGATCAATGTATCTTTGGGGGAAATATAATTCAATCCACGGCAGTCCTGTAGAGAGGGTAGGAGTTAGCCGGGTGAAGAAGAGGAAGAATGTGTCCATGAGCAAAGGCATAGAGGTGGGAGGGAGTTGGGATCCATAATGGGCTGAACCAGGTCAGGCTTGTGGACACCCAGTAACCTCCATGCATCACAGCCTCTAGGTAACTACATGACTGTAACCATTTTCTCTTTCTCCTTAATGGAAAGCGCACTTTATTTGTCCTTGACCCTTTCCCTTCAGGGAATTTGTAGGCTATTGGTTATTGGCTGGATAGGTAATTAACTGGTTAACCTGATACTTTAGTGATAGGATCTTAAAACAGGTGCTAGTGAATTAATGTATATACCCCTGTGAGGGGATACATGTATTTTAACGGTACTTTCTGATCTGTCTCAAAGAACTAAAACAGTGATTATAATTAAGTAACAAACAGAGGAGAAGAAATTTTGCTAAAGAATTGCCGTTGTGTTTTATAAATCATTTCCTCTGCCAATTATTTCTCCCACCCCAAAACCGCTTCTCAGAGAATCTTCCTCCATCACCCGGGCTGAGTGAGCAACCAGCCCAATGGATGCCTGATCCAAGCTGAGCCAATTAGAGTCTATCCCATAAGAATTTGGATTTGGGACTCAGAGGTTCTGGTGATTCTATGGCAGGTGTAGAACAGGAAATTATGCAAAGGTGAGGCCTGTAGCCATTTTTTTTTTGGCCTGTCCATCTAAAAACACGAAAAGGCAGTCTGTAAGAGAGTAAAATGAAGTGGAAACCTTGAGAAGAACAAAGGTGAGAGCCCATGTAATGTTGGAAAGACCAAGATCTTTTCCAGAGGTGGTTCCGTTCTTTTCTGAGACCACACTGTGCTTCTTGCCCTGGAGTCTTTAAACACACACACACACACACACACACACACACACACACACACACACACACACACACCTTTTTCTTAAGCTTACTGGAGTAAGTTTCTGTCCCTTTTAACCAAACAGTCCTTAACCTCCTGTACTACCTATGTCTAGAATTGGCTCTGAAGAGGCCCTCAAGTCCTGATGTCTAGCCATCTTCCACTTACCTTCTTCCTCTTCTGGAATGTAGACCCTCCTCGGCCACTGCCCCTCGAGCCTTCTCTTCCATGCCACATCCCCTCTCACCATCTTGTGGAAATATTAATTCACTTGGAAGAGCAGGATACCTGACTTAGAAGCAAGAACTTTGCCGATGGATAAAGGTCTCCATAGGAAGTCAAACACGTTATATTCGTATTACAAGTATCATGTGTATACTTTTATTTCTTCCCAGAAAAACAATCCTCCTTATTGCTAAAATGAGAAATGACTTTGAAGGCCTAAACCAATGACTTTAGAGTGAATTATTGTCTTACTTTATACCTTCCTTAAATGAAGTTTGCAAGATTAATTGCAACATTGAATGTGACTGTGTTGAAGCATATTCACTTAGCTTTGGCCTTCTAGAAATATGACATGAGTCATGTCCTACAAACTTAAACCTAAATGGAAACATGGTGAAGTGGTAAATACACACCATCTAAAAGATAAGTAATTTATAAAGAAACTTGTGCATGGATTTCAGGGCTTCTTACCTGAGACAAGAACATTTGGACGACGTAAAGGACAAATTGAAATCACTCTGACAGAGTTGGCTGTCTCAGAACCACAGTAGGATGGTTAAAGTAAGTTATGGTTAAAATCTATCTGACGAAAACTACATTTTATGCTGAGGAATCAGCATTATTAAACTGTCATCATGGGGAGAAGGGTTCCGATCCAAAATATCTCTTAATTTGTAGCATACCGTCCAGTTTCAGATTCCGTTTTCTCTTCTTGAACATTCTTCTCTCAATTTGCAAGTCCAAAGTCCAATTTGATTCATTAGGAACTGGTTCCTTGAAGGAGTCCAGCCTGGGTTAGACTGTATCCAACTGAGTAGCTCTTTTACATGCTCTCTCTACCACCCCGATTCCTCAGTTCTGTCCTCAAATAGTTGGATCTGTTCCCAATCCCTGTGGAGTTGGAATAAGAAGCAGGAAGGCAAGACATATTGGCTGACCTCATAGGGGATCTCTTTCCCTCCTGATCTATCACCACTGGAGGAATTAAGCCAGGTAAACTTGGAGAGCTATAGCTGCTTTAGGAAGCATCTGACTGGCTCCAAGATCTGTGATGGGACTGGAGCCTGAATTCTATGTCTATTCCACTGATACTCTTTACTTTGACTCAGTCTACCCCATCCCATCCCAAGATATAAACAAAAGTAGATGAGCCTCAAGAGAGTAAGTGATGGTAAACTTAATGTTCATTTCCTTCTTTATTCCCAAGAATTAGCACATAGTGGCATTCGGTGGTGTTAATTAGATTGACGAATGATTTTTCTAGAGACTCTTATGACTGTGCTCACCTTCTGTTTGACCGTTCCCGAATATGGCTGCCTTTCAGATCCTCTCTCAGCATTCTGAACTTGACCAGCCCTGCACGTCTTCTAGCTCTACTCAGCCCCTAGCCCTCAACTGCTCCCAGCTTGGGGCCTCACTGAATCCCATCCAAGCTAAGGGAGATTCCCACAACTGATTTCTCAAGAGCTTTGGGATTATAAGCAGTTTAGTTCAGGGATAATTTATGACTCTGGTTTAAGATAAAATTAGATCAGCCTCAGGCTCAGGGATGGAGAATATGAACAGATGGTTATTCTATTCTATCCTGTTTCATGCTGTTCTTCCATTCTGAGCAGATTAATGTAGTAATCAAGAACAGAAACCAACCACATGATGGAAAAGCATACAAAAGAACTTAATCTTTCTAAGTCCGTCTATTGAAAAGCATACATTTTTAGAAAAATTATAATAGGAGTTAACATGTATTGAGGTCTTACTATACTGAGGCACTACACCAAAAACTTTACTACAATATTCTCCCCTATAATTGGCACAACAGTAACGAGGTATTATTATCACTCGCCAGTTTTACACATTTGGAAGCTGAGACTCAGAGATTAAGTAACTTACCCAGAGCCTGAGCAGCCACCTTGTACAACTCCATGAGTGCATTGCCACTGAGGTCTAGGTAAGTGGCTCTACACTGCACTTCTCCAGGAGGCGCCATTCATCTAGGCTCTAATCTGAATGTGTTCCAGGAGGAGAACAAGGCAGCTGCCCTGCCCACAGAAGAAAGGAGCAAAATCAGAGCTTGAATCCAAGTCAGCTTGATTTCAAAACCCAGGCTCATCACCACTAAGCTACACTGAGATAAACATCTGGGTTTTAGAAATATGATCTGTCTTTTTATCAAGCAATTAGAGGGCCAAATGGGGACATATTCTATTACAGTTGCAGGTGTTAGCCATTTTTGTGTGCAACACAACACAAAGGATCCCAGGTCTTTTGGAGCAGAGCCATTTTAGGCTTAATGACACAGTGGTGGAAACATGTATTTAACCACATCAGAGACCAACAGACATCAGTGGATGCATCCAAAAAATGGTTCATAAGTGATTTGGGCTTATATTGGCTTAGGATAGACTAGGGTGACACCTTTCCCCCCGTTGGGAAAACAATGACAATCATATTCTCTATCCATTAGGCATTTTTAAAGCCAAAGTTTATAATGGAAATCCAGAAGGAATCCCAAAGCAAAACAAGAGAATGGTTTAGTAAGCTATGATGTATCTACTCAATGGAATTGTGTATTATCACCATGTAAAATACATACATGTGAAAAAACACAGGAAGGGAATACATACACACAAAAATGATAATAATTGTTGTAGTGGGGTAGTAGCATTATTGTATGTGATTCATTTTGTTGTTTCTACTTTCCATTGGTTCTGTCATATTTACAATTTTTAGAAAGAAAAGCAAAAATGATTTTAAACTGTGCTTTGCATATGAGAGAAATATAATTTAACTTTAAACATTTATTTAGCAGCCCAATTTTTCTCCAAAAACAAGAAAAAATCCAATCAGAGTTGTTCATTACACAGACTCATCCCACACTGCTGCAATTTTAAACAATCTAGGCGTGCATAATGGCCAGTTCTTCTAAAGATCACCGCCTTTATAAGCACATCATAAACCACAAATTATCATAATTTATGAAATGTAGTAGAACAATGACACTATCGTTGCCTTCCTAAGCATCCATAAGGTAAAATATTGGTAATTAGCTTGTATGCAATTTGTAAGTTGATTTTTGAAACTGGTGCTTCCTTCGGCATTTGCTTTTTATTGTTTTGTTTAACTCCCACTTTGCAAATACAGAATTGTAGAGTCAAAGCCCATCATGTTCTAAAACGAACTGAATTGCCAAGAAGTCCATCTCATAACAAAGGTGACCATTAAAGACCATTGAAAGACAAAAGAAAATTCCTTCTCTTCTTCTGTGATGATTGGCTTTGGTACTGAACACTTGTGGTTTTCAATTAGGAATTTTTAAAAAAATCTGAGTCATAAAAGTAGTGAGCTCAAGTCAAAATGAATCAGTCCCTCAGCCCTGTCAGTAATATATCACGCTCTCCTTTCTAGTCCTTTTTGGTGGCTTTTCATGCAAATAAGTGTTATCGGGAAATGGCAGAGCCTACTGAAGAAAAATGTTTGTCTTCTCTTGACCTCAAGGTCACAGGTAGAGGTAGGAGGGAGCAGAAAAAGAGAACTTTACAACAGAAGGTACAGATGCAGCTGGAATATCAATGTCATTTTAGAAGTTACAGATGTTGCAACCTTCATTTGGATGGTCCTAAACTTGACTGGACTGCAGGTGCAAATGTGACTAGGGACATGATGTCAGTGGCCCAGGTTCGACACCAGGTTTTCTCGCTTTCCAACTCTGTGACATGGGGTGTGTTACTCATATCCTCATCTCTATAGGAGTCGCTGCTCAAAAGAAATAAAAGTGTAAAAGTATCTTGTAAAGCACTGACTGTCCTTTCTGTACCTGCACCCTCTTCTAGTACATAATGGCTTGTCTCATCCTCTTTTCTTTTGTAAGTAGTTTTCTCAGATTTCCTGTCTTGCTCTGTCATTCTCACTGGCACTTGGCCTCCTGTTTTTGGATCCCCTTGGTTCTGGCCTCCAGTCAGACTCTCTCTGAGAGAGAGAGTCTGGCCATTAGCTATGCACACAACCCTAATTCAGGTGTCCACCTTGACCTTGATACACTTCTCTTCCATGTTGATGCCTGGCCCTTTGGGACCCTTCTGCCCTCTTTCAACAATTCTCATCCCACTAAGGGACGTGTGGATGGTACCAGTCACCAGGATGGGAGATTCAAGATGAACAGGTTTATAAGGAAAGAAGGCTGAAAAATACCCAAGCCTGGTTAGACCATGCTGAGTTGGAGATCCTCTGGGACCCCCAAGTAGAGATATTTAGGAGGCTGTTGGAACTAGAGATACAGATTAAGAAATCATAAGCCTGTTGGGGAGAGTATATCAAATGAGAAGAGTGTAAGGGAGATGCCAAAGTAGGCACCAAAATATGTTCATTGGATTAACTCTGCAAGGTCATGAGTAACCTTAGGAAGAACAATTTCCAAGGAGAAGTAACAATAGTTGCAGTCAGATTTCAGGGGGATCAATAAATTGTGGGAGCAATGCGTCTTTATAGTCAGTTGCCTGCACCTACCTGGTTTTATGTGCCAGCCAGTCATGGTGGCAGGAGTGGGAAAACTTCCTCATGCTCTTTACAGAAAATGGAAAAGTGATGGTGAGAGAGGACTTAGGCTATTTGGAAAAGCTCACCTCAAGATTTGAAGGAAATTTATAATACCTGCCTTATTTGTATTAAGCTATAAAGCATAGCAAACTTATTGCAGACACAGTGATTTTTCTTTCCTTATTTGCAAAACTCAAATAATTCGGATGAAGAAAAACTTTATGGAACCATTTACTGTGAATTTACCAGGAAATAGGAAGATACTAAAGTTTTCATTGTTTTTTTTTTTGAAAAGTGATGGTTGTATGTGTATATGTGTGGGTATGTGTACATATATATATTTGTATATATGTGTGTGTATATATACATATATTGATGGAGGTGAGCCATGGAGGTGTGGAGAGGATAAGTATAAATAGTTGCTATCCCTGTTGAGTCCAATTATATGGCATTTCTAAAGGAGCGGGCAATGTGCTATATTCCCAAAGGAGATGCGAACATGGGGCAGAATCTGACATATTTTCTGAAAATATCTCTGCCTGAATTAGAGGGTTGGTGGGTATAACTCTGTCTCTGGGTCACCCATTAGTGAAGAGGGGGCCCATCTGTCTTTCCACTAGGAACTGGTAGAAGAGGAAACTGTCAGCGTGGTGAGGGGCTGTCTCTGAAATAAACCCAGGCAGTCAGGAGTTCTCTTCTCCTGTATCTTGATGTGGTTTCACTTCGTCATCTCTTTTGGAAATCATTAAAATAGTGATACTGATTTATAACCTTTAACAGTCCAGGAGACTCCCCTCCCACAGTCAGGATTTCTTGCTAATTGAACAGAAAGAACTTAGCAGAAGCTGTGTTTCCTATTTTAAAAAAAAAACAATTTTTGAGTCCCTCCCATCAAGCCTCTTAGATAACCTCATCCACCAGAGGGCAGAGAGCAGAAGCAAGAACTACAGTCCTGCAACCTGTGGAACAAAAACCACATTCACAGAAAGATAGACAAGATGAAAAGGCAGAGGGCTACGTAACAGATGAAGGAACAAGATAAAACCCCAGAAAAACAACTCAATGAAGTGGAGATAGGCAACCTTGCAGAAAAAGAATTCAGAATAATGATAGTGAAGATGATCCAGGACCTCGGAAAAAGAATAGAGGCAAAGATCGAGAAGATGCAAGAAATGTTTAACAAAGACCTAGAAGAATTAAAGAACAAACAAACAGAGATGAACAATACAATAACTGAAATGAAAAATACACTAGAAGGAATCAATAGCAGAATAACTGAGGCAGAAGAACGGTTAAGTGACCTGGAAGACAGAATGGTGGAATTCACAGCTGCAGAACAGAATAAAGAGAAAAGAATGAAAAGAAATGAAGACAGCCTAAGAGACCTCTGGGACAACATTAAACACAACAACATTCGCATTATAGGGATCCCAGAAGGAGAAGAGAGACAGAAAGGACCCAAGAAAATATTTGAAGAGATTTTGGTTGAAAACTTCCCTAACATGGGAAAGGAAACAGCCACCCAAGTCCAGGAAGTGCAGTGAGTCCCGTACAGGATAAACACAAGGAGAAACACACCAAGACAAATAGTAATCAAACTGGCAAAAATTAAAGACAAAGAAAAATTACTAAAAGCAGCAAGGAAAAAATGACAAATAACATACAAGGGAACTCCCATAAGGTTAACAGCTGATTTCTCAGCAGAAACTCTACAAGCTAGAACAGAGTGGCATGATATACTTAAAGTGATGAAAGGGAAGAACCTACAACCAAGATTACTCTACCCAGCAAGGATCTCATTCAGATTCGATGGAGAAATCAAAAGTTTTACAGACAAGCAGAAGCTAAGAGAATTCAGCACCACCTAACCAGCTCTACAAAAAATGCTAAAGGAATTTCTCTAAGTAGGAAACACAAGAGAAGAAAAGGATCTACAAAAACAATTAAGAAAATGGTCATAGGAACATACATATTGATAATTACCTAAAACGTGAATGGATTAAATGCTCCAACCAAAAGACACAGGCTTGCTGAATGGATACAAAAACAAGACCCATCCATATGCTGTCTACAAGAGAGCCACTTCACCTAGGGACACATACAGATTGAAAGTGAGGGGATGGAAAAGGATATTCCATGCAAAGGGAAATCAAAAGAAAGCTGGAGTAGCAATACTCATATCAGATAAAATAGACTTTAAAATAAAGAATGTTACAAGAGACAAGGTAGGACACTACATAATGATCAAGGGATCAATCCAAGAAGAAGATAATAACAATTATAAATATATATGCACCAAACATAGGAGCACCTCAATACATAAGGCAACTACTAACAGCTATAAAAGAGAAAATCTACAGTAACACAGTAATAGTGAGGGAGTTTAACACCTCACTTATGCCAATGGACAGATCATCCAAAGTGAAAATAAATAAGGAAACAGAAGATTTAAATGACACAATAGATCAGATAGATTTAATTGATATTTATAAGACATTCCTTCCAAAACCAGCAGATTACACTTTCTTCTCAAGTGTGCACTGAACATTCTCCAGGATACAACACATCTTGGGTCACAAATCAAGCCTCAGTAAGTTTAAGAAAATTGAAATCATATTAAGCATCTTTTCTGACCACAACGCTATGAGATTAGAAATGAATTACAGGGGAAAAAAAGTAAAACACACAAACACATGGAGGCTAAACAATACGTTACTAAATAGCCAAGAGATCACTGAAGAAATCAAAGAGGAAATCAAAAAATACCTAGAGACAAATGACAATGAAAACACGACGATCCAAAACCTATGGGATGCAGCAAAAGCAGTTCTAAGAGGGAAGTTTATAGCTATACAAGCCTACCTCAAGAAACAAGAAAAATCTCAAGTAAACAATCTAACCGTACATCTAAAGGAACTAGAGAAAGAAGAACACACAAAACCCAAAGTTAGCAGAAGGAAAAAAATCATAAAGATCAGAGCAGAAATAAATGAAATAGAAACCAAGAAAACAATAGCAAAGATCAATAAAACTAAAAGCTCGTTATTTGAGAAGATAAACAAAATTGATAAACCATTAGCCAGACTCATCAAGAAAAAGAGGGAGAGGACTCAAATCAATAAAATTAGAAATGAAAAAGGAGAAGTTACAACAGACACCGCAGAAATACAAACCATCCTAAGAGACTCCTACAGGCAACTCTATGCCAGTAAAATGGACAACCTGGAAGAAATGGACGAATTCTTAGAAAGGTATAACCTTCCAAGACTGAACCAGGACGAAACAGAAAATATGAACAGACCAATCACAAGTAATGAAATTGAAACTGTGATTAAAAATCTTTGAACAAACAAAAGTCCAGGACCAGATGCCTTCACAGGTGAATTCTATCAAGCATTTACAGAAGAGCTAACACCCATCCTACTCAAACTCTTGCAAAAAATTGCAGAGGAAGGAACACTCCCAAACTCATTCTATGAGGCCACCATCACCCTGATAGCAAAAGCAGACAAAGCTACTACAAAAAAATTACAGACCAATATCACTGATGAACATGGATTCAAAAATCCTCAACAAAATACTAGCAAACAGAATCCAGCAACACATTAAAAGGATCATACACCATGATCAAGTAGGATTTATCCCAGGGATGCAAGGATTCTTCAATATACGCAAATCAAATGATGTGATAAACCATATTAACAAATTGAAGAATAAAAACCATATGATCATCTCAATAGATGCAGAAAAAGCTTTTGACAAAATTCAACACCAATTTTTGATAAAAACTCTCCAGAAATTGGGCATAGAGGGAACCTACCTCAACATAATAAAGGCCATATACGACAAACCCACAGCAAACATCATTCTCAATGGTGAAAAACTCAAAGCATTTCCTCTAAGGTCAGGAACAAGATAAGGATGTCCACTCTTACTGCTATTATTCAACATAGTTTTGGAAGTCCTAGCCTTGGCAATCAGAGAAGAAAAAGAAAAGGAATACAAATTGGAAAAGAAGAAGTAAAACTGTCACTGTTGGCAGATGACGTGATACTATACATAGAGAATCCTAAAAATGCCACCAGAAAACTACTAGAGCTAATCAATGAACTTGGTAAAGTTGCAGGATACAAAATTAATTCACAGAATCTCTTGCATTCCTATACACTAATGATGAAAAATCTGAAAGAGAAATTAAGGAAACACTCCCATGTACCATTGGAACAAAAAGAATAAAACACCTAGGAATAAACCTACCTAGGGAGACAGAAGACCTGTGTGCAGAAAACTATAGACAGTGATGGAATAAATTAAAGATGATACCAACAGATGGAGAGATATACTATGTTCTTGGATTGGAAGAATCAATATTGTGAAAATGACTATGCTACCAAAGCAATCTACAAATTCAATGTAATCCCTATCAAATTACCAATGGCATTTTTTATGGAACTAGAACAAATCATCTTAAAATTTGTATGGAGACACAAAAGACCCCAAATATCCAAAGCAGTCTTGAGGGAAAAAAATGGAGCTGGAGGAATCAGACTCCCTGACTTCAGATTATACTACAAAGCTACAGTAATCAAGACAATATGGTACTGGCACAAAAAGAGAAACATAGATCAATGGAACAAGATAGAAAGCCCAGAGATAAACCCACGCACCTATGGTCAACTAATCTATGATAAAGGAGGCAAAGATATACAGTGTAGAAAAGACAGTCTCTTCAGTAAGTGGTGCTGGGAAAACTGGACAGCTACATGTGAAAGAATGTAATTAGAACACTCCCTAACACCATACACAAAAATAAACTCAAAATGGATTAGATACCTAAGTGTAAGACTGGACACTATAAAACTCTTAGAGGAAAACATAGGAAGAACACTCTTTGACATAAATCACAGCAAGATCTTTTTTGATCCACCTCCTAGAGTAATGGAAATAAAAACAAAAATAAACAATGGGACCTAATGGAACTTCAAAGCTTTTGCACAGCAAAGGTAACCATAAACAAGACAAAAAGACAACCCTCTGAATGGGAGAAAATATTAGCAAATGAATCAATGAACAAAGGATTAATCTCCAAAATATATAAATAGCTCATGCAGGTCAATATTAAAGAAACAAGCAACCGAATCCAAAGATGGGCAGGAGACCTAAATAGACATTTCTGCAAAGAAGACATACAGATGGCCAAGAAGCACATGAAAAGCTTCTCAACATCACTAATTATTAGAGAAATGCAAATGAAAACTACAGTGAGGTATCACCTCACACCAGTTAGAATGGGCATCATCAGAAAATCTACAAACAACAAATGCTGGAGAGGGTGTGGAGAAAAGGGAACCCTCTTGCACTGTTGGTGGGAATGTAAATTGATACAGCCACTATTGCAACAGTATGGAGGTTCCTTAAAAAACTAAAAATAGAATTACCATATGGTCCAGCAATCCCACTACTGGGCATATACCCAGAGAAAATCATAATTCAAAAGACACATGCATACCAATGTTCATTGCAGCACTATTTTCAATAGCCAGGTCATGGATCAACCTAAATGCCCATCGATAGACGAATGGATAAAGAAGATGTGGTACATATATACGATGGAATATTACTCAGCCATAAAAAAGAACGAAATTGAGTCATTTGTTGAGACATGGATGTATCTAGAGACTGTTATACAGAGTGAAGTAAGTCAGAAAGAGAAAAACAAATATCGTATATTAACACATGTATGTGGAACCTAGAAAAATGGTACAGATGAACCGATTTGTGGGGCAGAAACAGAGACACAGATGTAGAGAACCAACGTATGGATACCAAGGGGGGAAAACCGCAGTGGGGTGGGGATGGTGGTGTGCTGAATTGGGCGATTGGGATTGACATGTATACACTGATGTGTATAAAATTGATGACTAATAAGAACCTGCAGTATTAAAAAAAAAAACAAGTTTTAAAAAAAAACTTATTTTATTTATATTGTAGTATAGTTGATTAACAATGTTATATTAGTTTCAAGTATACAGCAAAATGATTCAGTTGTATTAATACATATACATGTATCCTCTTTCAGATTCTTTTCCCATTTAGGTTATTACAGAATACTAAGCAGAGTTCCCTGTGCTATACAGTAGGTCCTTGTTGGTTATCTATTTTAAATATAGTAGTGTGCATCTTTTAATCCCAACCTCCTGGTTTATTCCTGCCCCACACTTCCCCCCATGGTAACCATAAATTCATTCTCTAAGTCTATGAATCTATTTCTCTTTTGTAAATATGTTCATTTGTATCATAAAAAAAACCAATTTTGAATGCAAATTAAGTGCTTTGTTCTTTTCAGGACTCTGGATATCACATATTGCAATGTTCTGTGTAAGGGTTCAGTGAGAATAATTATTAAAACCCTTCCTGTGAGGGAAGTATAGCAAAGAAGTTTCCAGTTTTTGCAGTGTGCTGCCCAATGAGGTTGATTACACAATTTATGCTTATTTACATGAGAGGAAAAGAAGTTTCTAGATAAGTTACATAGAAGGGAGGCATCATTAACCTGCTTCATCGGGTCTGGATTTGCTCCATCCAAACTCTCTTGTTTTTGTGTGGGTGCCCAGAGATGTTGAGAGGGACACTTCCCCCTTAGAGTATGGCCTCATAAAATCTAGGGACACAGACAGGAATCAAGACTGGTAGGTGACCTCTGTAGAGGTCCTCTGTGATGACATACACACTAAGGGGACAACAGACAAGGTCCCTGGGCACAGGTTATCCATGCTTGCAAGAATGATTGTCATGGTTGCAAAAATGAAGTGGTGCTAAGGATGATGACTCCCTCTCTCCCCTTCGTGAGTGTTTGAACAGTGCCCCTCCTGGTGTCCTTTGTGGCTTCCTGCCATCCTTGGGATGCAGGAGACTCAGCAATATTGCCCATGAGGTATTACACCTAGTAGTTGCCCACCTAGAAGTCCTTTCTTCTCTAGGGTGGCCCAGGTCTCCTCTTCACTTTCTGCTCCACCCCAGCCCGAGGGAATATTTTCTACCCTGGAAGGAACCTTCCACTTTCCTGTCTCCCTTTAAAAACATTTTGTCTGGGACTTCCCTGGTGGTGCAGTGGTTGAGAATCCACCTGCCAATGCAGGGGACACGGGTTCGAGCCCTGGTCCAGGAAGATCCCACATGCCGTGGAGCAACTAAGCCCGTGCGCCACAACTACTGAGCCTGTGCTCTAGAGCCAACAAGCCACAACTACTGAGCCTACAAGCCACAACTACTAAAGCCCACACACCTAGAGCCCATGCTCCACCGCAATGAGAAGACTGCACACCGCAACGAAGAGCAGCTCCCACTCGCCGCAACTAGAGAAAGCCCGCACGCAGCAATGAAAACCCAATGCAGCCAAAAATAAATAAATAAATTAAATTAAAAACAAAAAATAAATTTTGCCTACAGATACAAATCCTTTTTCTTTTAAGCCTTCTGTGTAGAAAAAATAAAAATAATCCTTCTCATCAAACCCAGAGCTTTAGTCAGTCAAAGCTAGTTCCCCTTTTTGCAGAGGACAAAGACAGCTTAAACTTGAAACCCTTCAAAAACAGTCAAGAAAGGCAGGAAAAATAAACCAGCTAATTGCCATATGAAAGTGGCTTGTTTATATCCTGCCAAAGTCGCAAAAATCTCATGTTTATGTTTTGTCGGACTTTTAGTCCATGGTAGACCCAGCCAACAGCTTATTTAGGAAAAAATGGGCACATTACTGAAAAACCTACCTAAACTGATTGGTCTTGTGCAGGCCAATGTGCAGGTTATGGATTCCTCACTTCCCTTTACAACTCACAGGCATTGTGCTGGCTTTCTTGATTTTGTGGGTTTGAGTTAAAGGTCTCTGTTTGACTCACCCCTGCTGTCTTTTCACATCAAGATGTTAAAATGCCAGATTTGGAGCTACTTAGCCTTGGTACACCTGTTTCATTCACTAAGGAGTTCAAAGGTTTGTGCAGGAAGGATCAAATCCTATTTAGACTAGACCATGAAATATGAGTGCTGGATGGAAGAGACTTCATCTGGGATATCCACCTGCTTTAATATTGATTCAATAGCAAAATTAATCTTTAATGTTTCAAAAGTCAACATTTGATTTTGGTAGTAGGAGCAGCCTGGAGCCCAGCGAGCTCTCCCTCCTGTGTGTGCTCTGTTTGCAGCTGATGCACTTTGCTTTCATAGGTCAGTGCACGTGGTTCATTGGAGGCAGCCATCAAGGAAGAAAGAACTCATTTCACTTTGATGGTTTCACAAATTTATCAAGACTGTATTTGCGTTGTTGAGTAGAATAAAAGGGTTACCATTTTTCAAAACTCAGGGAACTGGATTTCCATCCTCAACACTCTTGCTTTTGGGGGGTTTCTTTTGTCCTCTCTGCCCCTTCCACCAAAATTTTTCCTAGGTATATCTATGCTTCACTCAAATATCAATTTACCAGTCAGGCGTTCCCTGACTACCTCCAGGGTTAAATGAGAAAATAATTTAGGAGGCTATTGAACTAGCCCAGACGAGATACACCAGTGTAACCCAACTAGGATGGTAACACTAGAGGTGGAGAAGTGGAAAGAATCAGGGTACGTAAGTGTTTGTTGGAAGGAATAGGTAACACTTTCCATCTGTTGAACATTTGCCATGTGTCGGACATGTTGCCAGGTGTTTTATACATACTGCCTTATTTACCTTATTTACCCTTAAAGTGACTTTAAGGAAGAGGTGTAATATCTCCATTGCATAAATGAGGAAGTTGACCCTTTTGGAGATACAATAACATACCACAAGTCACACGTAATTGTTGGGGTTGCTATTTGGATTCAGGCCTGTTTGGTGAGAGCAAGAGAGAGAGAGAGAGCAAAAGATATATCTGTGTATCTATACAGAGAGACACAGATGTATAGGTCTACCTAAATCTGTGATGGTTAATTTTATGTGCCAACTTAAGAATGTGCTTTTGGATACGATTAACATTTAAATTGGTGAACTTTGAGAAGCAGATTGCCCTCCATCATGTAGGTGGGCCTCATCTAATCAGTTGAAGTCCTGAATAGAATAAAAAGATTGGCCTCCTGGAGCAAGAGGGAATGCTCCAGCAGATCACCTTCAGACTTCATCTGCACCATAGGCTGTCCTGAGTCTCAAGCCTGTTGGGCCATACTGTGGATTTGGACTTCCCAGCCTCCATAATCATATGAGCTAATTCCTTGAAATAAATCTCTTTCCTAAGGTTGGCTAGGAGTTGATATTAAGGACTCTGGATGATTGGAACATGGATGTTCACTATGCTATCCTTTTTACCTTTGTATATGTTTGAAATTTCCCAAAGTAAAAAGATTTTTTTTGTTGTTGTTTTTATTTAGTCATCGTTTTGCGTGATTGTGATTTTCCACTTATTCTTTTTTGTCTTTGCCAAATTTTTCATCATGGTAGTGATTTACTTTAAATAATGGGGAGAATACTTTTAGGCAAGGAATAAAAGAAAAAATTTAGTCTCTTTATCAGAGACTAAAAAATCTCCATATGTATGTATGCATACACACACACACACACATACACACACACACACACACACACATATTCATTCTTTTTCTCCGGATAACCCTGACTAATGCAATATCTATCTACCTATCTATCTATCTGTCTATCTACCTACCTATCACAAGAGAGGGAAATGTACAGTTGAGAGAGCTAGGACAAAGGGATGATTGTGACATTGAAATTAGAGGTCACCAGCCATGGGAATAACTACTGTCATGATGTATGGAAGAAAACAACCATTTAAAATGTTTATCTTTTGTTTGATGGTTTTCTTTCCTGGACACAAATGATTTTCAGTTTCGAACATAGTCTCTATATGATAAACTAGTTAGATTACCTTATATATTGTATACGTATTTTTATACAAATTTGCCAGACACTCATTTGCGTACACACATGCACACACACACACACACAGTCTTGGCCAAGAATACCCATCTTGTTCTGTAGACTTGAGGGGCATTGCTGCCCTCTGTTACTTCTAGGGTAACACAGAATGAGCATGGCAGCTCAACCTAATAAGGTAGACATTCCTTTATTGAAGAGAGAGCCATGGCAGAAGGAACATTTTCTTATTTCGCAAGCAACATCCTTGTTCTAGTGGTAAGGATGCTAAGATGCCTCCCTCTGAGAACTTGGGAGGTTACACTGTGATGGCCCAGCTGGTAAGGCAAAACAGAGCCTGGCAAACAACAAAAAATGCATTTCAGCCCTTCTAGCTCAAGTGGCTCCAGCTCTAGGATGATACAAGAGGGACTCAGTAAAAGGATAGTGAAAGACTGAAAATGTCATGGTGACATTATCTTTTGGAAATACCAGACTATCAGTTAAAGTGCTGCTTCCCAATGATACCGTTTGCAGGATTTGTGGCTGAAATTTGTGGGTTGTCTATTACAGTTCACAGAAGACGCTTTACTGAGAGTTTTGTGGGGAAAACTCTCCCCACCCCTGACTCAGCAGGAATTGTGTCCAGTTGTGCATTCTGTGTACATCCTAGCTCAATTTATAGTGTTGGTAAATGGCAATAAGTTGAGGATATGTGACAACTAATTGCCTTTAGTTATAGAAAGAAGTTCTCGAGTGAAAACACATGTGCCTAAAGCTTCATGTTTTCTGTGAAGAGTATCACTGGTTTTTATAGGACTACAGAGCATACTTGAAGTAGCAAAGATTTGAATTTCTTTTTCTGAGATTTATAAGAACTTCATCAATTGTGTAGATCCCCTAGCCACATACAGAATGTGGAAATACAGGTATATTTTTGCTAAATGATATAGATGCCTCCCAGCAAATTCAGCTTTAAAGCTAATATGATTTCCCTTGAATGTCCTTTAAAAGTTAGGGATGATTTCCCAAACGGGCAAAATCTTCTAACAATCTTAACTGCAAACTTTTTTTTTTTTTTAATTTTTTGGTGGGGGGCTGTGTTGGGTCTTCGTTTCTGTGCGAGGGCTTTCTCTAGTTGCGGCAAGCAGGGGCCACTCTTCATCGCGGTGCGCAGGCCTCTCACTGTCGTGGCCTCTCTTGTTGCGAAGCACAGGCTCCAGACGCGCAGGCTCAGTAGTTGTGGCTCACGGGCCTAGTTGCTCCGCGGCATGTGGGATCTTCCCAGACCAGGGCTTGAACCTATGTCCCCTGCATTGGCAGGCAGACTCCCAACCACTGTGCCACCAGGGAAACCCCTTAACTGCAAACTTTTTTTTTTTTTTTTTTAAGTGGTACACGGGCCTCTCACTGTTGTGGCCTCTTCCGTTGTGGAGCACAGGTTCCGGACACGCAGGCTCAGCGGCCATGGCTCACAGGCCCAGCCGCCCTGCGGCATGTGGGATCTTCCCGGACCGGGGCACGAACCCATGTCCCCTGCATCGGCAGGCAGACTCCCAACCACTGCGCCACCAGGGAAGCCCTGCAAACTTTTAATGAAACAGTGGATAGCCCAGTGGCACAATGGAATTTGGAGTACACTAAATATTTTGATGTTAGGTTATCAGCTCCAATTCAAGAACTCAGTTTTTCCTTGTATTTTCCTAACTTTTACCCAATATCATCATTTCTTCCCTCAACTCGTCATCTCCAGTACCACAGATATTTTTCCTAATTATCATAACCACCCTTATTGTCCTTATTTTCATGTCATTATTTATTAATAAAGAGTTACTGGTAGACAAACACAGTGGAGGAATGTAGATAAAGAAACAGTGCCCTACCCTCCAGGGGCTTACAACCTATAGAGGAGTGTATAGTTGCTAATAATAATACTGTGGCACTTCACAGTATTGCAAAATATGTTATTATAAATTATTTCTTTTAAGCTTTCAACAAATTCTTAAACAGGTAGGTTAGGTGTGTTTTTTTGAAGTATAGTTGATTTACAAATATTATATGTTATAGGTGTATACTATAGTGATTCACAATTTTAAAGGTTATATTTCATTTATAGTTATAAAATATTGCCTATATTCCCTGTTTTGTACAATATATCCTTGTAACTTATTTTATACATAATAGTTTGTACCTCTTAATCCCTTACCCCTATCTTGCCCCTCCCCACTTCCTTCTCCCACTGGTAAGCACTAGTTTGTTCTCTGTATTTGTGAATCTGCTTCTTTTTCGTTATATTCACTAGTTTATTGTATTTTTTTAGATTCCACATATAAGTGATATCATACAGTATTTGTCTTTCCCTGTCTAACTTATTTCACTTAGCATAATGCCCTCCAAGTCCATCCTTGCTGTTGCAAATGGCAAGCTTTCATTCTTTTTTATGTGTATATATATATGTATATATATATTTTTTTATGTGCGTGTGTGTGTGTGTATATATATATATATATATATATATATACACATACTATATGTATACATACCACATCTTCTTTCTCCGTTCATCTGTTGATGGACATTTAGGTTGCTTCCATATCTTGGCAATTATAAATAATGCTGCTATGAACATTGGGGTGTGTGTATGTTTTGTGGGTTTTTTATATATGCCCAGGAGTAGAATTGCTGGATCATATAGTAGTTCTATTTTTAGTTTTGTGAGGAACCTCCATAGTGTCTTCCACAGAGGCTGCACCCATTTACATTCCCACCAACAGTGCACGAGGGCTCCCCTTTCTCCACATCCTTAACATTTGTTGTTTGTGTTCTTTTTGATGATAGCCTTTCTGACAGTTGTGAGGTGATATCTCATTGTGGTTTTGATTTGCATTTGCCTGATGACTAGTGATGTTGAGCGCCTCGGCCATCTGAATGTCCTCTTTGGAAAAATGTCTATTCAGATCTTCTGCCCATTCTTAATCAGGTTGTTTGTTTCTCATTGTTGGTAGGTTAGGTATTTTTATGCCTCTTAAAACTCAGAGAAGTGAAGTGACCTGCCCAGTCCTTGCCCAGCCCCTTGATGGAGCATGCGCTGTGCTCTTTTCATGATAGTATGTTACACCTAGCTGTGACGGTCACTTGTGTCAACTTGAATCGTCCAAAGGATGTCCAGATATGTGGTTAAACATTATTTCTGAATTGGTGGACTGACTACAGCAGAAGATTCCCCAAAAGAGGTGGACATCCTCCAGTCTATTGAGGATCAGAATAGGGGGAAAGGGCAGATGAAGGTTGAAATCACTCTGCCCTGCTGACTGAGCTGGGACATTGATCTTCTGCTCTCAGCACTCTTAGATTCTCAGGCCTTCAGGCCCAGACTGCGTCTACAACATTGGCTGTCCTGGTCTCCAGCTTAGAGGTAGCAGATCTCAGCCTCCAGAAGCGTATGAGGCAGCACTTATTTTATACCTTGGTTCTCTTTTTCTTGAGAACTCTGATACACTAACAAAGCTTTTTCTTTAACACAGAACTCTATATTTCTCTTTTAGTATAGTCCAATTATTCATACCACATGTAGCTGGTAGATGCTACTCCATCTAAAATCTAGAGGCTGTCAACCACATATCATGTCACTGTTGTATTCTAGTCAGTTGAATTGGACCCCACGATAATACAATGAAACAGACCTAGTTTTTCTCTCATTATGTCAACCTTCTCTCTGTAGTGACAAAAAAAAAAAGAGTTGAAGCCAATAGAAAGAGAATTTCATATAAACCTACCTAGGCATGTGGGATGATGCATGATAATATCTTTTCTCAATGTAATGAAGCAGAATAAGCATTGAGAACCATCATATCATACGATAGTTCTGTCCTTACAGCTCTCAGATTTTAGAATGCACATTATATACAATTAATTCCCTACTTGCTCAATGTAGAGAAAAGTGAGGTTGTCTCAACAACATCCATACTACATTTTCACCCATTTTGTGGCTGAGTTTAGATGTAATTTATCTCTCCACCCACCCCTGTAAAGATGGACTCTGATGACCTTATCCAATCAGAGAAGGCATGCCCTCCTTCAGTGTGATTGATAAAGAATGGTCCAATTAAACCAAAGGTCAGGACTCTTATTCGATTGTCAAGAGAAAATTCTTACTTCTCCAGTTTTCCTGTCCCCTGACCCCACAACCCACAGTTAATATGAAGCATGAAAGACATTGTTGTTAAAAGCCATATGAAAACCATGGAAGAAACCACCAACACGGAGCAGGGCAGATCTGAGCAAACTGCCAAAAATGGGCCCAGAGTCATAGCTAGGCTCTGCCTGAAATCCACCCTACCTCTGGAGTTTTCTGTTTCTACATCAATAAATTGCTCTAATTATTTAAGTTTCTATCTTTGGGTTTTGTTATTTGCAACCAATAGTATCCTCACTGAAACAATCCGTTGAGAATACGTTATTAGGAAGGAAGAATTCCAGAGCTGAATATTATTTATAAATTTTAACTCATCTAGGACAAGATAAAGTGTTCCTGTATATTCACTTTAAAAAACAACAACAAATAAAAAGGATATATAAATGTTTTATGGACCTTCAAAAGTGAAAATTTCAAGAAGATTTTAATTAGGTTCTGCTTCCTTAAAAACCAAAAAGAAGATTATCTCTAAGATAACAAGATTCCACGCAGCAGGAGACTTTATTGCTCAGTATTTGCACATCAATCCCACTGAAAAATGAACACTTAGGTCCATCTTGGTAGCCTAATCACTGTACAAATTGGTGTACTTATGAAATGATTGATTTTCTGCCACCTCGGGGGATAATATTCTGCAATAGCTATTCACCAGCGAATGCCCTTGCCCACCGTGTTTAGCTTTCTTATGAAGAGAGTCACTCATTAGGTTAAGTAAGAATTACTATTTTCCTGAAAACTATGATTATATAAAAATTCTGATCATGGATAGGCCCTTGATTAAAAATTCAAGAAAGGTACAAATCACACAAGAAGATGATGTTCAAGCTCGCGCTACTGTTAATGTCTAAATGATTCTAATCAACTAGGGAACCTAAGTCCAATCCAAAACCATTTTTAGCTCATATTTGAACTGCAAACAATGGCTGTATTGGCGAATGTATTACAAATTGTGCTTTGATGTCATATGATGGATGGGTAGGAGTCACTAGGCCATTGTCTATCCAAAATATCTCTCTGGCTGTGAATGATGCAACTATGAGTAAGACTTAATTCACATCACACCTCCTCCCCTCTTCCCAATCTGGAAGTGGACTTGCTCTGTGTACTATTGCTGCCTCTGTATCTTGAAGCACAAAGACAGAAGAGCAGAGACATCCTCTGAAGGAAAGTTGTTTGGCTAGAACTCTTTATTCTTGATATTCTGTCTACCTGAAAAATGCATCTTCAGCTGCAAACCTGCACAAGAATTTCTGTATGCAAGTAATTCCCATCAGACTGTATAAACCAGCTGAAAACAGATATTTTAACTGTGGTCTAAACTAATGTATTAAGTTTAGGGTACATGAATCATTTATATTCAAAGATAATATTCCCCAATACAGTTAAGTTTTATCTGTTTATAAGAAGTCAGGATTTCTGAGTTTGGTGAGATTTTTGTTGGTTCCCATTATTATATGGATTTGAAATTGGCTTTGGCTAAATCTTAAACTCTTTGGAAATCAGATTGTTTATCTGTTAAATGAAATGTTTAGCATGGTGATCGCTGAGATTACTTTCAGTTTTAAATAACAAAGGGAATAACAATAGCATAAACAACAAAGTCCCCATCCCAATGATTCTACTAAACACAGTGGTAAAATGTATAAAGACTGGTCTTCAGTCTTGCTATAACCACATTCAGCAGCTCTGTGATTACTAATAGTCTGAAGTAGATGGATCATCCAAGATTTTACATCTTATGGGTAGTTTAGGAATTAACTTAGAACCAGCAGAATCCTCCATCCCTCTTCAGAGACAGGGACAACAAAGGGATACCACTTCGCCTAATCACTCCTGGAACAGAAGGGAGTGTCCAGAACAATCCAGTAAGTAAATTAAACAGGCAGGTGACATTCCTAATAGGTCATTTTTGCTAAGGCTGTAGCTCTTTAGTGGGTGATGGCAGCCCTATCCAAGTAGTGGGGTTAAGGAAGAAAGCATTGCAAAAGGAGAAATTGAAACACATTTGTTGGGTCTATTTATAGCCTCAGGCATTGCCACCAAATTGAAACCATCCAGAGACTGTTTTTCTTTTTCTTTTTTTTTTTTTTTGACTGAGGAATTATTTAGATCTCAGAGCAATTAAGTAGAAGCTTGACTTTGAAACAATAACAAAATCAAAACCAATACCAATTTCTGAATGAACTGTTGCATTTCCTCTAGCTGTAAAGCTTCAGTGCTCCATCATGGGGGGTGGAGAAGGAGGGAAAAAGGGGGTTGATTGTTTTAACTGGATTTGATTTTCATACAGTATCCTGATTTGTTATCCAATATTTGTGTTCCTCTAAGTTTGTGCATCTTAGTTATATAATGTTTGTTCCATGATCTTTCTAAATAGTACCATAAGAAAAGTCATCTGCATCCATACTGAAGGAACTTCAAGCACAGAATGCATTTTACATTTTTTAAAAATCATCTAATACAGCAAGCTTTCTAAAAGTGGAATGTTATTATTCATTCAGTGTGTATTTATTGAGGACCAACTCTGTACCAAGCCTAGTGCTAGCCACTGGAGATATATATATATCTCCAATATATATATAACAATACAGACCGGATCCCAATTCTCATGGAGTTTACAGACTAATAGGGAAGACAGACATTCAACAAGCAAATCCACCACAGTGTGACAGGTGTTATAACAGGTAATGAACAGACTGCTGCAAGAACAAAGAAGGCCCGTCTATCCCAACCTGAAATCAGGGAGGCTTCCCTTAAAAAGTGACACCTGATGGAGACCTTCAAGATGGTGGAGGAATAAGACGTGGAGATCACCTTCCTCCCCACAGTTACATCAAAAATGCATCTACATATGGAACAACTCCTACAAAACACCTACTGAATGCTGGCAGAAGACCTCAGACTTCCCAAAAGGTAAGAAACTCCCCACGTACCTGGCCATGTGGCTGACAGAGTATTGGTGCTCTGGCCAGGTGTCAGGCCTGTGCCTCTGATGTGGGACAACCAAGTTCAAGACATTGGTCCACCAGAGACCTCCTGGATCCACATAATATCAAACGGTGAAAGCTCTCCCAGAGATCTCCATCTCAACACTAAGACCGAGCTCCACTCAACGACCAGCAAGCTACAGTGCTGGACACCCTACTCCAAACAACTAGCAAGACAGGAACACAACCCCACCCATTATCAGAGAGGCTGCCTAAAATCATAATAAGGTCATAGACACCCCAAAACACACCACCAGACATGGTCCTGCCCACCAGAAAGACAAGTCCAGCCTCATCCACCATAACACAGACACTACTCCCCTCCACCAGGAAGCCTACACAACCAACTGAACCAACCTTAGCCACTGGGGGCAGACACCAAAAACAACAGGAACTACAAACCTGCAGCCTGCAGGTTAAATGTTTCTTGTATTTTCTCCATTCTATTCCCTAGATTTTGGATCATTTTGACTATCATTACTCTGAATTCTTTTTCAGGTAGACTGCCTATTTCCTCTTCATTTGTTTGGTCTGGTGGGGTTTTACCTTGTTCCTTCCTCTGCTGTGTGTTTCTCTGTCTTCTCAGACTTCAGACTATACTACAAAGCTACAGTAATCAAGACAGTATGGTACTGGCACAAAAACAGAAATATAGATCAATGGAACAGGATAGAAAACCCAGAGGTAAACCCATGCACATATGGTCACCTTATTTTTGATAAAGGAGGCAAGAATATACAATGGAGAAAAGACAGCCTCTTCAATAAGTGGTGCTGGGAAAACTGGACAGCTACATGTGAAAGAATGAAATTAGAACACTCCCTAACACCCAACACAAAAATAAACTCAAAATGGATTAAAGACCTAAATGTAAGGCCAGACACTATTAAACTCTTAGAGGAAAACATAGGCAGAACACTCTATGACATAAATCACAGCAAGATCCTTTTTAACCCACCTCCTAGAGAAATGGAAATAAAAACAAAAATAAACAAATGGGACCTAATGAAACTTCAAAGCTTTTGCACAGCAAAGGAAACCATAAACAAAACGAAAAGACAGCCCTCAGAATGGGAGAAAATATTTGCAAACGAGGCAACTGACGAAGGATTAATCTCCAAAATTTACAAGCAGCTCATGCAGCTCAATATCAAAAAAAACAAACAACCCAATCCAGAAATGGACAGGAGACCTAAATAGACATTTCTCCAAGGAATGCCAACAGATTGCCAACAAACACATGAAAGGATGCTGAACATCACTAATCATTAGAGAAATGCAAATCAAAACTACAATGAGATACCATCTCACACCCATCAGAATAGCCGTCATCAAAAAATCTACAAACAATAAATGCTGGAGAGGGTGTGGAGAAAAGGGAACCCTCTTGCACTGTTGGTGGGAATGTAAATTGATACAGCCACTATGGAGAACAGTATGGAGGTTCCTTAAAAAAACTAATGATAGAACTACCATGTGACCCAGCAATCCCACTGCTGGGCATATACCTGGAGAAAACTATAATTCAAAAAGAGTCATGTGGCCACTGGGTCTGCACGTACGGAGCCTGTGCTCCGCAACGGGAGAGGCCATGGCAGTGAGAGGCCCGCGTACCGCAAAAAAAAAAAAAAAAAAAAAAGAGTCATGTACCACAGTGTTCATTGCAGCTCTGTTTACAGTAGCCAGGACATGGAAGCAGCCTAAGTGTCCATAGACAGATGAATGGATAAAGAAGATGTTGCACACATATACAGTGGAATATTACTCAGCCATAAAAAGAAACAGAATTGAGTTATTTGTAGTGAGGTGGATGGACCTAGAGTCTGTCATACAGAGTGAAGTCAGTCAGTCAGAGAAAAACAAGTATCATATGTTAACACATATATATGGAATCTAAAAAAAAGGTTCTGAAGAACCTAGGGGCAGGACGGGAATAAAGACGCAGACGTAGAGAATGGACTTGAGGACAAGGGGAGAGGGAAGGGTAAGCTGGGACGGAGTGAGAGAGTGGCATGGACATAGATACACTACCAAATGTAAACTAGATAGCTAGTGGGAAGCAGCTGCATAGCACAGGGAGATCAGCTCGGTGCTTTGTGACCACCTAGAGGGGTGGGATAGGGAGGGTGGGAGGGAGACACAAGAGGGAGGAGATATGGGGATATATGAATATGTAGAGCTGATTCACTTTGTTATAAAGCAGAAACTAACACACCATTTAAAACAATTATACTCCAATAAAGATGTTAAAAAAAAAAGTGACACCTGAGGCAGGGAGTCTGATGATTTGGGATTTGAGTTCAAGTGATTTGTTCAGAGTAGCAGACAACTCACCAATAAACCTAACAAGGACAGTGAGCTCCTCCTATGTGCCAGGCACTGTTCTTTGTGCTTCATATTTCATCTAACTCTCACAAGAAGTCTTCACGATAAATACTATTATTCTTATTGTGAGGCTGAAGCTTTAAGATTAAGTGAATTTTCCAATGTTCTATGACTAATAAGTAGCAAAACCAGGGTTCCAATCCTGGTCAGTTTGACTTTAAAGCCCATGATATTTCTAATGTCTAGCCATATAAAAAAAACTTTCAGCTAAAATATAGGGGAAGTGTTTCAAATACACTAACTCTTTAAAATAGTATGATAGTTATCACTGCAAAATATTAGACTGATTGACCATTAAAGATGATAGGCTGACCACACACAATTGTGTCCTCTGTCTCCAGAGACTACATTGTAATGTCAGTAAAGGGAGAAAAAATGTGTAGAAACCTACAGGTATAAAAAGAATGGTGGAGTCATCATCATTCATGAACCAACGATTTCTGGGGAACAAAAGGAGAACGAGTAATGGTTGCTGATGAAACAGGACAGAGGAAGCTGAAACCTTAATGAATGTAGAAGAAAATGACTAGGAAGGAGCAGATTTGCCTCCTAGGACTTGGGAGAGGCTCAAGAGTGGAGTGGGAATGGAAGTGGAACAGTGGGAGTGAGGCCTTGGATGGAAAGAAGGGGATCAATTGAAAGTATGTACTTGGAACAATTGGACAAATCTTTCTAAAATGGAGATCATCTGTGCCTGGGAATTGAACTCCCAAGCAGCAGACTGAACGTCTTTTATTTGGAGGAGCTGAATGGCTCCAAAGACAAAACGTTCTAGCATCCCCTAATGAAAGGGGTGGCTGGCTCTCTTTCTGATCCTAAAGCAATGCCTGGCTGTCAACAAGCCAAACTGGGTTTTAGTGACTCAGTTTTAAGTATGAGGAATCAACAAAAATGCAGACATTTGAGAAAAGCCTCCAATGTGAACAATAGGGAAAACAAGCAAACAAGGGGGAAAAGAAATAAAAAGACCTAGGAGAAAATAGGGTTCATGTAACAGAAAGAAGTTTAAAAAAAGATGAGAAATAAACCTCCAACGAGCATCCTTTGAGATACAAGAGAAGATATTGCATCCATAAAACAAAATCAGGATACATAAAAAAAGGAACAATTGGAAACAAGAAAGAGTTCTTGGGAATTAAAAATGAGATTGACAACATATTAAATTCAATAGACAGCTTGAAAGATAATGACAAGGAAATCTCCCACAATGCAGAACAAAAGGAAAAAGAGACAATAAGAAAGAAAAACTGAAAGATCAACGATCAGTCTAGGAGGTCCAGAGAGGAAGGAATAATCAAAAAGGAAATAGACAAAACATTCCCAGAGTCAAGGACAGCATGAATGTCCAGATTTAAATGGCCCATTGATTTTTCATCTCTTTGAATGGGCAAACGTCTATACCAAGGAACATAACTGTAAATTTCAGAAATTCTGGAATGAAGAGATGGTCCAACTACCTCTAGAGAGAAAGCACAGATTACTTTCAAAAAAGTGAAAGTCCAGAATGGCAGTGGACTTCCCAACAGCATTACTAGATGCCCAAGTTTTTGAGAGAAAATTATTTTATATCTTCGAATTCTATACTCAACCACTCATGTAGATTTTTTTTTAATGGCAGTCATACAAAGACTCAAAACTTAACCTCCCACAAACTCTTTCTTAAGAAGTTATTTGGGGATGTGTCCGAAAACAGGGATATAAACTAAGAGAAAGATGGAATAGAGGGAAAAAGCAAATCCAAAAAGTTCCAAGAAGACAGGTGTGCAGCAGGTTAAGAGCATAACCAGTCCAATCTGAAGTAGGAGGAAAGGGGGCTCTGGCCCCCCAAAATAGGGCCTTAACACAATCTGATATGCCTCTGTTGAAAATCTGAACACAGGAAAATGAGCACATATGCAAAAGAGAAGAAAACAATAGAGAGTCAAAGAAAACAGCTGCATGAGAAAGTAAATGTAATCAAAGTATACTTCTTAGCCTTCCAGTAAATAATACATACATTACCAATTTAATTTTAAAGCTATGATATGGGGACTTCGCTGGTGGCGCAGTGGTTAAGAATCCGCCTGCCAATGCAGGGGACACGGGTTCAAGCCCTGGTTCGGAAGATCCCACATGCCGCGGAGCAGTTAAGCCTGTGCGCCACAACTACTGAGCCTGCGCTCTAGAGCCCGTGAGTCTCAACTACTGAAGCCCGCGCGCCTAGAGCCCATGCTCCGCAACAATAAGATTTGAGTGGCCGCAATGAAAACCTGCACGCCGCCACGAAGAGTAACCCCCGCTCGCCGCAACTAGAAAAAGCCTGCGTGCCGCAACGAAGACCCAACACAGCCAAAATATTAATTAAATAAAAAAGGTATGATACGATTAATTTGGGAGGATAGTGTAGGAGAGGTATGCGTGTGTGTGTAAGAGAACACACGCTCATCTGACATAATGAGGAAGTTAACAGTTGATTAAAATCGATAGATCAAAGAACAGCCAAATAGCCTATTCCTTGGAGATTTGGGAGTAACTACCAGAAGAAGCAAAAAAAGTTACAAGTTGTTGTCCCTAGGAAGCTGGGCTGGGAAGTAAGGAGAACGTGGGACCAAAGGTTATTACTTTGCCATTATAAGGATTTTGAGGCTATTAGATTTTTTTTTAACTATGTGCATGTTACTAAGACAAATTGAAGAGTTTATGAAAGGAAAAATATATATCTGTTGAATCACCAGTTAAGAAGTCAACATAGGTTTCTGTTTAAATCTATTAAATGTCCGTGGTCCTAACATTCAGAATGAGAATCAATGACAAGTACACAACATCAATAAACAATTTCAATACCTTGTCTACCCATTCCGTTTTTATGGGTTCACGTATCTCTTTTGTTTACTTTCTCACTCAGATATTGATAAATAGGAATTCTGTGTTGAATAATTTTATTTATATGTATGTCACATAGTGAAAAATAAAATACACCTAATTGTATGCAAATGTGTTGAGAACTATTTACCAAACTGGTGATTTCAGTTCAAACTGCAAATTACATATATAAATGTTCTGAGGAGTGAGTCTAAAGAAAATTGGGAATTCTCTGCCCTATTTATTCTGTGTTGATCTTCTGAGATTTGTTAGGCTATGTTTCATGTAACATTTTTTTTCCTCAGACCTGTCTTTTGTTTAAGCAAAGGGGAAAAAAGCATAGAATAACTTTTCCTACATAGGTATATTCCTATGGCCTACCTTTGAGGGCCATATTGCATTCTGGTTTTGATGAAAATAGAATAAAGCACACGATAATTATTTGATATGAATTAAAATCATACTCATTGCCATCTGTATTTGTTCTACTAATATTGGTATTATTCAGCTTACCTCTGAAATATAAAGAATGCCTGGCACACAGCCTCTGCCTGCTGGTTCTATTCTTTCCTTGAAGGGTATTTCCATTGGTGATAAAAATGGTATTTTCCTCTTACTAGACATGTGGCCATTTCTGTCCGTCTTCCTAGAGCTGCCTGCCCTGACATGGCATAGTTCAGTGGCCTCTGGGACCTAACTTGGTTTGAATCTTGGCCCAGGTACTTAGCAGGTACGTGACTTTGGACGAGTTGCTTACTCTCTCGAAGTATAATTTTCCTCCCTTCAAAATGAAGTTAATTATTGTTGTAGAAAGATTAGCTGTAGAAAGATTAAAGAGGTAATTCAAATAAAGTCCTTAGTGAAGAGCCTAGAGCATAGTAAGTGCTCAATAAATTATTATCATTGTTACAAATTTTCTAAAGCATGGCATGGTTGAAAAATTAGTGGACTAGAGATTGGAAATACTAGGTTATTTCCAAATTCCCTTTCAGCTGTGGCATTCCATAGGGTATGATTAGGTCCTTAATATCCATCATTTGCAAGACTATTGGTGTATTTTAGTAATACAGAACATAAGCTAGTTACTAAGGAGTTATCATGACTATTTATGTATGAAGAAACACTAGATTAAGGAGAAAGACATGACTAGGAAGATGACTGTAAGAAGCAAGACTATTGCATATTCTTGAGGGAATAAGCAATGTGATACAGGACTTAAAGCAAAGAAGGAAAACAAGTCATTGAATCTTTACTATTGACCCCATATTCACTAAGAAAAATCCAAGCATTTCACAAAGATGCATGCTTTGTAATTTTAGAAACTTAGATTAAAATGTTGCAAGTTTAATTCGGTTCAACAATATTGATTATGTTCAACCATTTAATTCCCAGGTAAGTATGATGCGGTCATTAATTTTCTGCTGTAGTTTGGTTAGGATCTGAAGACTTCCTTCATTAGCTTCTTTATTAGTACATTTAAATACTCCCCTGGTTTCATTAAGCTTCAGCTGGCTTTATTCTCCATTCAGCAGCATTTGTGTTCAACAGACTTGCCAAGCTTCCTTACACATCTTCCTACAACAGATGTTGAAATGCATTTGGTGTAAGTGACTCAGGTTTGGGGTAATGGGCCATGCTTCTTGAGTCTGGGAAAGCTATGACTTTTATAGCTACCACACCTCTATGGCCCCATGTATACCTCTTTGCCTCAGCTGCTAAGGGACTAGAAAAAAGTCCCAGGTGGACTAGTCAGATGTTCTCCTCTGGTGCCCACCACTGCACATCAACTACTACATTTTGGAGGTAATATTGGTAGCAAAATATTATGAGTTAAGGAGACTCTTTCAGACTTACTCAACCCTTTTCTTCTACTGGCACTGCAAATCTCCCAAAGACTGCCCCAGAAGTGTCTTAGCACTAACCTTGTCTGATACCATCAAACTTACCTTAATATATGCAATTGAAGTAAATAATTCCAGTCTCTCTATCTTACAAAGGGCAAATGAGAGGGAGATCTAACTCCCTAGAACAGCACTATCAAATAGAACTTTCTGATTTGATATAAATATACGTAGATCATGGAACTGAGGAATTAAATTTTTAAAAATTTATTTTATTGAAGTATAGTTGATTTACAATGTTGTATTAGTTTCTGGTGTACAGCAGAGTGATTCAGATATATACATATATATATTCTTTTTCATATTCTTTTCCATTATGGTTTGTTCCAGAATACTGAATATAGTTCCCTGTGCTATACAGTAGGACCTTGTTGTTTATCCCTCCTATATATAATAGTTTGCATCTGCTAGTCCCAAAATCCCAATCCATCCCTTCCCCCTTGGCAACCACAAGTCTGTTCTGTATATCTTTGAGTCTGTTTCTGTTTCATAAATAAGTTCATTTGTGTCATATCTTAGATTCCACATATAAGTGATATCATTTGGGGTTTGTCTTTCTCTTTCTGACTTACTTCACTTTAGATGATAATCTCTGGGTCCATCCATGTTGCTGCAAATGGCATTATTTCATTCTTTTTTATGGCTGAGTAGTATTCTGTTGTATATATCTTCTTTATTCATTCATCTGTTGATGGAAGTTTGGTTGTTTTCATGTCCTGGCTATTGTAAATAGTGCTGCAATGAACACTGGGGTGCACGTATCCTTTTGAATTAAAGTTTTCTCTGGATATATGCCCAGGAGTGGGATTGCAGGATCCTGTGGTAACTCTGAGCAAGAGGAATGAGCCTCTAGTTTTCTATTTTTTGGTTGGTTTACCTAATGGGTTTGAGGAAGTCCAACAGGTACTCATGGTGAAGGCCTGGGGAAACCTACAGGTGACTGTATACCTTAGATCTGCACCTATATTCATCTACTTGCATGTGTTTAGAAGTCACCTCTATTTTCTTCTGAGTACAATATTTATAATAATAATAATAATATCATAGTTTAACAATCCTGAGATTTCTTTAATTTTACTTAAAATTTGGGAGAAAAGCTCTAATTTAGAGCTTGAGAAAAATATTTTCTTATCATATTCCTTCTCCTTTTAAAACATATTTAAACTACTGTGTATTATTTCATCCATTTCATCATCAGTACCATAATTTTCACATTATGAATCATAAATCATTTCATAGAGTATGAGAAGAGGGCTTCCTTTTTTGGTCTCTTATTGTTGTACCCCCAGAGCCTAAAACAATACCTGGCCAATGGTAGGCATCCCATAAATATTTGTTGAATAAATGAGCAAATTAAAGACAGCATCTTCTTTTGAAGCAGTGCTCGTTTCTGGTATCTCGTTGTTACTTTGATGTTTCTGTTTGGGCAGAGTATGAGAAAACTAGACAAACATGTGCTCAACTAGATAACTAAAAACTGATTCCTTTTCCATGACCCAGTTCAGCCCATGCTATTTCTCAGGCATCCGGTCTGGTTGTAGTTGGCTCATTGTGTGCAGAGGGATTTTATCTGAACTGGCATCTTTTCTTTTTGTTTTAAGACTAGGAGCCAAGTCATGTTAAAGACTGGAAGAAATTAGCAACTGTTTAACATCTGCAGGCAAAAGAGTTCATAACTGGGAGAAATTAAAAAGTTAGTCCTGGGGTCACTTTGTGTACTTTCCCTTCCCTGTTCATTACTGGGGTTCTCTGGCTGATTAACAAGGGGAATTTATCAAGGTGGACCTGACACATTACATAATTTCCACTGTCTATAACTCAGCGACGGTGGGGGGGGGGAGGTGATTGATCACTTTTCCATTTAGCTTAGGAGAATGTTCCATCTGTCACTTGTAATACTTTCGGTGGCTTCCCTCTGGAAGCTTATTCCGCAGATGGGCAATAAGATTTATGACAGACTTGAGGAGAGTGTTGCCAGCAAGAAATACCCAAACTAGACTTCCCTGGTGGTGCAGTGGTTAAGAATCCGCCTGCCACTGCAGGGGACACGGGTTCAAGCCCTGGTCCGGGAAGATCCCACATGCCGCGGAGCAACTAAACCTGTGCTGCACAACTACTGAAGCCCGTGTGCCCAGAGCTTCTCTGCAACAAGAGAAGCCACCGCAATGAGAAGCGCACGTACCACCCCTGCTCACCACAACTAGAGAAAGCCCGTGGGCAGCAACGAAGACCCAACACAGCCAAAAATAAATAAATAAATTTCCAAAAATAAAAGAAATACCCAAACTATATCCTCTGGTGACTGAACAGAAGCTCACGCCTGCAAGGAATAAACTCCTGGAGTCCCTGGACCTCCTGGAGAGTTCCATGAACCACGTGGCAGGGTTGAGCAAAGAAACAGTGGGAAAATGCTTCCATTCTACTGAGGTTAAGTCTGAACCAATAGATTCTTTCAGTTACATAGTGAATAAGAGCTGTTTCTGTTGCACAGCAGGCCTCAACATGGTAAGTGGACAAGAGAGAAAAGGTAATCTTAAAAAGGTCATCTTTCCTAGGCACCGTAACTCTGTAATTCTAAGAATTATACCTCAGTTATTGTTTCTTTAGCCACACAAAGACAAAACCTTTAAGATGTGACAAATCGGGATGCTTTGTGGAAATTTAGAGTTTCTGAATTACCACAGAAAGCACCAGCTGAGATTTTGCTTGCTCTAAAAATAGGTGTGGGTAGCACTCAATACGGTGAGAAGCAAAGTTACAATTTGTCTACCTTTTCCGGTTCCTCATGTCTGATGGTTGGTTGACAAGTTCATTCCAGCCAACCGTGGGCCCAGGCTTATTACAATGGATCCAGCCCTTAAAGCATTTTTTTCCCTGAAGCATGAACTAAGAACCTTCATTTTTAAATTGTACTATATTTTTGGCTTTAAAAATGATAACTGCAGGATTAGACACATTTGGTACACGTACAGTTCCTAAGCGTAGTGTTTAGTACGCTTTACACATGTACTGCTTTTTACGTACCCCAGAAAGTTCCCCCTTGCCCCCTGTCGTCATTACCCCTGCAAAGATAACCACTCTTCTGACTTGCTTCATGTAGATGAATCTTGCTTGTTCCTGAATCTGCATTTTTCTAAAAACCCAAGAGATTCTTATGTACTCTGAAGTTTGAGAAACATTGCTGGAGGTTTTGAACAGAAAGCAAAATAGAAATCTCTGACGCAGGTCCTTTAAATAAAACAAAGCACAACATCTGTGTGTTGAGATTGCTCTAGTGTGGTGATCACAAATCAGTATTTTCAATTTCATCATGAAAGCTGTGCAAGGAAATAAAACACAGCTTTGTGCCTGGACTAATATTGATGCCAAATATCAGAGAGGGTCACCTGAAGCCAGACACCTACAGATTCCTATTAGCATAAATAGACCATAATGTTTCCTGGACTCGGACTGCACCTTTATTTGCATGGGCAGGAAATTCAGATGCAGGTCATATTTTTTTTTCCCTGTCAGCTGTGGTATATTTTCCTGGCCCGTTCTAAATCTGTCATATTCAGTCTCATGGGTAAACTTTATGGTTTTTGGTACTGTAATTTTAATATTGAATGCAATTTTACCAGTATACCTTTCAGTGAATCCAAATAAAATTGTCATTAAGATAGGAACTCCCCATATCCACTTTCTGTGGTTTACAAAACTTTGTATTGGGTTGAATAGAGAAAATCATATTTTGCTATTCCTTGGCCAACTCTCCCCACCTGTTTAGCAATATCTTCTAATACCATATAATCATATGAACACTGTCAACCTTTTTGACTTTCTGGACCAACTTTTAATGACTCATTTGCCTGAAAATCTATTCATCTCTTCTCAGCAAGCAGTGACTCCTCAATGCATTTAAATCTTCCCTGGAACTTTCAAGAGCTTCACTCCAAATCAATACTTTTTAATTAAATGGACATTTGAGTAAGGCTGCATTAAGTTTCTTTCATCTCCCACTGTGGGTTGCAGTGGACCCAGCCAGACTCCCAGGAACATCTGTGGGGTCATGATGTTTGTCAATGTCTATAATGATCATCCATATTTTCATTATCTGTAGCCCCCATCACCACAGTCTACAAAGAAGGTAGACTTCTTTGGCTACCGTGGCTACCAGTAGCCAGAGTTAATAATTATCAAGTCAACTCTAAGAGAAGTTCATTCTCACCCTGACAGACTCCAACACAATCCTTGTGACACATGGCAACCCTGTGAGTCAGACTATGGAACCTGTGCTGTCGTGATGATAGGGACTAAAAATATTGCACCAATAATTTACATTTTATTCTTACCAATTAAATCCTGTAAAGCAAAACTATGACTTATGAGAGAGGAAATGGTTAACGTTAAAACCCATATTACATATTAGTATGGGTACTTATATATCTATATATAGAGAGAAAATAGATACATTTTATTCACTTCTGAAAGTGTAATTTACATTATGATGCACAAAGGGAACTTGATTTGCTGTTAATTACATCATCTCTTTGTTCAGTAGCACTAGGCTAAAATGAGGCAAGTTAGTATCAACAACTTTCCCAGAAACTGAAGTTGACTTTGTATTTTCTTTATTTGTTTTTTTTTTTTTTTTTTTTTTTTTGCGGTACGCGGGCCTCTCGTTGTGGCCTCTCCCGTTGCGGAGCACAGGCTCCGGACACACAGGCTCAGCGGCCATGGCTCACGGGCCCAGCCGCTCTGCGGCATGTGGGATCCTCCCGGACCGGGGCACGAACCCGTGTCCCCTGCATCGGCAGGCGGACTCTCAACCACTGCGCCACCAGGGAAGCCCTTGTTTGAGTTTTTGTTTGTTTGTTTTTGACTTTGTATTTTCAAATAAAAAAATAATACAGGCTCATTACACATATAGAGACAATACAGAAAAGTAGAAAGAAGAAAAAAAGCACTTGTATTCGCCTACCTATGGATAACAACTACTGCCACCGTGATGCATTACCTCCTAGGCTTTTCCTGCCTGCAATTTTGACATGGCTGTGCTCACTTTGTAATCTACCTATTTCATTTGCTCTTTTATCATGATACTCTCCATATTACTGAAACACGTCATAAGCACAATTTTTAATAATTACATATTTTATTGTGTGGCTATAACCTAGTTTAATTTACCATGTGTCTAATGTTGAGCAGTTAGCCTGTTTCACATTTTTCACTGCTGTGAATAAAACTATGATGGATGGGCATCCTTGCTCATAAGACTTTTATTTTTCTGATTATTTCTTTGGATGTTTACCCAGAAGAGTTAATGCAGGTCAAAAGGAATTTTCACCTTGAGGGTACATACTACAAATTTTTTTCCCAGAGTTGCACCAAAGAACACATCCACGAGCAATGCATCCTTTCTGTTTCTATTATTGATTCAATCCTTAAAACCCTACCTTAGCAAGCTCCTGTCTAGAACCCTTTTATATGAAATTGGTTTCACCCTCCTCAATGTCTAGGCTTATCTAACAAAGAAACTAGATGGAGGAAAAGGAAGAAAAATGAAGGAAGGAAGGAAGGAAAAAAAGAGGGAAGAAAAATAGATGGAAAGGGAGGAAGACAGGCATGCAGTAAGGCAGGACTTTATAAAGGAAACTGAATATGTAAAGCCTCCCCAGCCCAAAGGATAGCCTTTTACACAAGCTAGTTCTCACTCCTTCAGATTCATGACTAGGGACTGACATACATAAAACGGGTTCCAAGTCTTCTCCTTCCTAAACAGCATTCTTCAAAACCCTAAGCTTATGAAAATAAAAATAGAGTTAAAATTAGCCCTCTTTCTCTTTTTGCCAGGCTTCATGAGTTTTCACACACGTTATCGCCTTTGATTCTCCAATGAATCGTTGTGAAGTAGATATTATTACCCTAAATTGACAAATGAAAAACAAACGCAGAGAGGTTAAGCGGCTTCTCCTGTGTCAGCTAGTAAATGGCAAGGCCAGGTCTCAGCGTCAAGGTTGGTGACTCCAATTTTACTCTGCTCCAAGGTTTCTATGGCTTCTCGATATCTCTTCACTTATCTGATTCCTCGCACCGGCATTGCCCTGGGATTCTTGGATTTTTGCCTGGGCTTTGCTTCTTTGGTCTGGGCTTCTTGCCTAATTCCTTCAAACTGCTACTGCCCACATCTCTACCTGTCAGCTTGCCAACTTTGTATTACTGAAGAGTGTGTTCACTTAAGAAAACTTCCTTTTGGTGTGTTTTAGACAATGAAGAGACTTTATTAGAATGTGTAGTGGAGATATCCCCCTTAAGTGTAATCCTGGCTTTCTGTTCATGTAAAGTCCTGACCTATTCCTCGGCCAGTGGTCCCTTGTGTCCCCCCATCACCAGGCTGGGAACAGGAGGGCAGTTTTTGTTCCTGTAAATTCACCACATCAGTCCAATTGCTACACCATGGTGGAAAATACTGATAATTGTTCACTAACCTCATGTCTCATCTTCCTGAACACACAGGTTAAATTTCCCATATGACTGCATTCTAGCGATTGAATGTGAATGAAAGTCCTGTGTGCCACTTCCAGCCCTGGAAAAGTCTTCCCTATGCAATCAGTCTTTCACACTTGTTTCCTTTCACTGGCTTGAAGCTGATCTTTGAAGACACATATTAAAGAGGGTAGAGGCACAGACAGAAAGAACCTGGGTTCCTGTATCATTGCTTGAAAGACAGCCATCTATCAACAAGGAAAACCCATTTGGGGCTTCATATGAACAAGCAATAAACTTCTTTCTTATTTGTCCCATGAGGTATTGGGGAGTTTATGTTGCACCAGTTAGCCTACCCTAACTAGTACAGCCAGGAACATCTCTGAATTAGAACAGTGCTCAATAAGGAGTACCTCCTTGGTTTGTGGTTTGACTATACAGCAGATTAAAGACACTCATTTTTAAATGGGTATTTTCAAAAAGAGTTTCTGTATATGAATGCACATGTTTGTGTGTGTGTGTGTGTGTGTCAAATACTATTTAGGATCTAGGACTTGTATGCTTCCTATAAGCTTTGAATCTGTAAAACAAAGCTCTGTATTGCTGCTTTGCCTTTTTTTTTTTTTTTTTTTTTTGCGGCACACGGGCCTCTCACTGTTGTGGCCTCTCCCATTGCAGAGCACAGACTCCAGGACGCACAGGCTCAGCGGCCATGGCTCACGGGCCCAGCCGCTCCGCGGCACGTGGGATCTTCCTGGACCGGGGCACAAACCCGTGTCCCCTGCATCAGCAGGCGGACTCTCAACCACTGCGCCACCAGGGAAGCCCTGCTTTGCCTTTTTAAAATGGCATGTAGTTGCACTGTATTTAACAGAATCTTATCCCAGGTTTGAAAGGGGGCAGATCCTTATGAAAGTAGAGTCTTATAACCCAGTCCACAGAAGCATTCCTAGGGCAATGCCAGCCATTTCCAAGGTAACCCATGTGGCTGCCTGTTAGGACTGCTAAGGCAGAAAGGCCCTGCTCCCTCTGCCAGGAGTGGGGTGTCATGAACCTGACAGGTCATTCTTCAGGCTGTTGAAGATGTGATGAAGGATAAATGAAGAGGTCTTGATGACCTATGAGCTGTGTGCAGGACTTATAAAGGTGTAAAACGCATAAAAGGAAATTACTTCCAGTGTTTAAGTCTAGCAGATTAGAAGATTCAGAGGTCCATTAACAGAAATAAGGAAGTCAGAGGAAGAGGCATTTGTTCAGAGGAAGACAGTGGGTTCCATGATGGTGGAGTTGATCTTGAGACTGGAGCCACGCTTGTTTCAGTGGCGTCGCATTGCAAATGTCTCTTATCCTCTCCTTAGGCCCATCCATCCTCTGTTATCTGTCCTTAGCCAGTATTGCCTCACCTCTGCCTTTGACATGTGTATTATCACACCGAGTGATCCTACATGCATTTCTAACTTTTTGAAAATGCCTTTACAGAAATTGAAAATTTAAAAAAAAAGAACACAGTATAATTTATCCCTATTTTATTAATCCCATCCTGTTTTTAAAAACCAAAAGAGCTCTAATCATATCTCTTCCTGATTTGTGGGCTGAAACATAGTCTATATCATTTCTTCTATCTTGGTTGGGCTACAATACATTTTGGGGTTTATTTGTTTCATGAGTTAGTCTGTCCTACTGAAAACAACGATGAACATTTTTGCAGAGTAACATTGCTGATGAAAGAACACTTAACAGGTCAAAGTTGACAATCAAGAGATACTCACTGGGCTTCCCTGGTGGTGCAGTGGTTAAGAATCTGCCTGCCAATGCAGGAGACACGGGTTCGAGCCCTGGTCCAGGAAGATCCCACATGCCGTGGAACAACTAAGCCCGTGCGCCACAACTACTGAAGCCTGCACGCCTAGAGCCTGTGCTCCGCAACAAGAGAAGCCACCGCAGTGAGAAGCCCGGGCACCGCAACAAAGAGTAGCCCCCACTTGCCACAACTAGAGAAAGCCCGCGCGCAGCAACGAAGACCCGTTGCAGCCAAAAAATTAATTAATTAATTAGAAACAAAAAGAGAGATACTCACCAAAGTAATCCCACCATCCCTTTTGCTGAGTTGTGGGAAGAAATAAACCCTCATGGCTCGGGACAAATGAAAAATTCATTTATAAAGTAATTTTAGGTCTTAAGTTATAGCTCTAAATATTCCTGAGACATCCCAACTTTGAGCTTCTTATCTCCAGCATCCTCTTCCTTTGATCCTCTTCAATCACTCCATTCCCTGAGCCATCACCGCCTGAAACACCTTCATATTCTACTCTGATCACAGCCCTCATCTTTCTAAAAATCTCACTCTCTTGTTCCTGATACATTTTAGCTTTGAATTCACTTCAGTTTCCAATGTTCTGACCATCTCTGTTCTCTCACAGGTCGTCACGTGCTCCCCCCCCACCCCAATGCCAGCCACTTCCCTGTCCAAATTCCTTCTAATCCAGTCTAGACTTTATGGCACATCATTTCCACAGATTTCTTGTTAGAATCAATCCCCTCTGCTCCAGCCCTGCTAACTGAAGATCTGTCTCAAAACTATCATTTGCCTTCCGTGCCCCTATGCCCAGACTCCTGACAACTAATGCAGAACATCATGGTAAAAATATACTGCCTCTCCCCTCAGCTGAGCTTCCTGGGTCACCCTTTGGTTAGCTCTCCTTCCCGTTCCCTTCAGGAGCTGCCCCTAACACCCACCATTCTCTCCAGACATCACATCCCATCCCTCATCTCTTCTCTATCAGCAAATATTTCCTCACATTTCAGATAAAAACGTTGTCTTCCAGGAGCAATCTTTCTCACACTCCTTTCCCCACAGAGATATACTTATCTATAACTATGCCATCTTCTTCTCACGTCCTAGAGAAAGAAATGTATGCCTAAAGCTGGTCCTTCTTTCTGTTCTTTAGATCCTATCTGCTCTCAATTACTCAAAGTCTTCATATTCTCAATTATCTCTTCTTTTTCCTGTATCATCAACCTCCTCTCAATTGGATCCTTCCTTCAGCACCATATTAAAAATGTTCACATTTCTCCCACCTTAATTAAAAGCCTACCCTTGACCCATTTTGACTCCTCCCTTCCTGTCTACACATCCTCCTTTGCATCCCTCAACCTTTTGCAATTTGCTGCTACTTCCACTACTCTACTGAAATTACTCTTGCTAAGAGGATTTCAATCACCTCCAAGTTTCTAAATGTAAAGGCCAGTTTTTCATTCTCTTATTTGACCTCCCTGCAGTATTTGATGCTCCTGGCTAATTTCATCCTCTGTAAGTGCTCTCTTCCAAATTCTAGAATAACATTCCCTTGTTACTCCTCTCACCTTTCTAACCAGTCTTTTTCAGTCAGTTTTCTGGACTCTTCTTCCTATACATATTTTTTTAAGTTTAAAAACAAAACAAAGAGAATTCTCTGTTTGATCCTCATCTCTTCTCCATCTTTATACTTTTAGGGAGTTAGTCAGTGATCTGAATTCTACTGCCACTGCTTCAGCTCAGGTGATTCCAATATAATGTTGGCTCTGAGAACCACTGCCTAGCAGGATGAAGTCCATACTGACTCCTCAACATGACTCCAAGCTCCTTCCTGACCTAGCCATCCTCCAGCGTCCTCTGACCTCTCCTCTCTTTATGCCCTAAGCTCCAGCAAAAAGGAAAGAAAAGATAAACAGAAATTGCTATTGTTTACTGAGCATTTACCATATACAGTATAGTTGAGCGGTTAAGAGCTCAGACTCGGAAGCCAGGAAACCTAAGTTCAAATCCTGGATCTGGCACTTGGTAGCTATGGAACCATGAGCTGATTAAAAAGATCCCTTTGGGGCTTCCCTGGTGGCGCAGTGGTTGAGAATCCGCCTGCCAGTGCAGGGGACATGGGTTCGAGCCCTGGTCTGGGAAGATCCCACATGCCGCAGAGCAACTGGGTCCGTGAGCCACAGATACTGAGCCTGCGTGTCTGGAGCCTGTGCTCCACAAGAAAAGAGGCCCGCGCACGGCGATTGAAGAGCGGCCCCCCGCTCGCCGCAACTAGAGAGAGCCCTCACACAGAAACAAAGACCCAACACAGCCAAAAATTAATTAATTAATTATTTTTTAAAAAGATGACTTAAGTGGTTTTACATTGACTTTGGGCAAAATAAAAAAGTTGATCACCATATGAAACTAAAAAAAAAAAGATCCCTTTGTGCCTCAGCTTTCTCATTTGTAAAATGGAAATTATAGAGTATTGTAAATATCTGTAAAGTGATAAGAACTGTGACTGGCATATAGTAAGTATTCAACAAATGTTAGTGACCATGTAAGTCATTATGTCAGGTACTTTGCAAACAGTGGCTTGTCCCAGGACTGAATGACATTACGGATACCATCTCCCCAAGGTACAAGTCAAAAACTTACTTTTCCCAGCCTCCCTTGATGATAGGCATATGGTAAAGACATCATGCAAGACTTTGATTCCAAAGAGAGAAATGTGAGGACAGAGGCACCATGTAGAATTCATTCTTTGAAGAGCACGGACAGTGGAAGACACTTGGGTTTAAACAGTGAAGGAGATGTGGGTGTTTAATGTCTAGTGTCAGCAGTGCACAGCATGGCGTCTGTGCCCAGATATGGCAATGGGGTCTTTGCTGGAGGAGCTCTGCTGTAAATTGTGGGCATTTTACCCAGTTGAGCACCCTTGACATCATTCAGCCCTCTCAGCTACTCTGTGGATTATCCAAAATAATCTTTAATGACTTCCTCTCTTACTTAAACTAAATACAGTGGATCTATTGTTGGCAACTAATAACCCCAGCTGTTATTTCATTATTGGGTAGTATGTACATCTGTTCTTTTTTTTGTGCGGTACGCGGGCCTCTCCCTGTTGTGGCCTCTCCCGTTGCGGAGCACAGGCTCCTGACGCGCAGGCCCAGTGGCCATGGCTCACGGGCCCAGCCACTCCGTGGCATGTGGGATCTTCCTGGACCGGGGCACGAACCCGTGTTCCCTGCATCGGCAGGTGGACTCCCAAGCACTGCACCACCAGGGAAGCCCCTATGTTGATTTTTTCAATGTTTTCTGTTGCCTCTAAACAAACAAAATTCCACAACGAAAGTTGCCTGATGGCTCTGAACTCTGATCTGCACCTCTGGGGGTTGGAACTCTGCCACTTCTATTTCCCAGACACTCTGGCCAGGTGACTGCAAGTTATTCCTATCAATGGGAGCTGCTGGAAGGAGCTGTGAGGTGGCAGAAAGGGATCAGCCACTTTTCTTTGCCTTTTCTGCTTCTGGCAGTGTCCCAGGCAGTAGCAACAGCAGTAGTGTGTGTGGGCTCCGTGCTCTCTGCTCTAAAAGCGTGGTTTCAGAGGTAGCAGTAGCAGTATGAACTCCAACAGCCTTGGATCTGGTTCCAGAGGAAGCTGTGGTGGGAGATGACTGCCAGCTCCTGGGTTCCTGGCTTTCTGCAGGGTAGTGACTGTTGTGGTCCCAGTGATCCCACAGCATCAGCGGGTGCTCTGGCAAACCTGCTTACAGAGAGTGTGGGTTCGGGTGACAGCATTTCCTCTTTACTCCCAGACTCAACTTTAAAGTGTTGTCACATACCTGTGGATAACCACATCACCTTCTTTTTGCATCTCCAGCCTTTCCAACACCTTATGTAACCAGTTCACTATATTAAGACCCCTCTGTTTAAAATACCTGGAGGGGTTTCTGTTTCCGTGACCGACAGAAGAACCAAAGGATGTGAATTTTTTTTTTGAATTCTTGGCAACTTTATTATTTGTGATTATACTTACTCAAGGGAAAAGTTTTTAAGTAGTCCTTGAATAATCAATCATTCATTGAATCAGAGTGCTAATCCTATACCATGTTTATAACTCGTATATAATTCATATGATATAATTTATAAAGTTTATAAAGGCTTTGATTTCATCAGCTAATGAGGGTGGAAGACACACTGCCTGGGTTCACAACTTGGCTTTGGCACTTGCCTGCTGTGCGAACTTGAGCAAGTCACTTAATTTCTCTCCGCCTGTTTCCTCATCTATGAACTGGAGGTAACTTTCGTGCTCAGTTGCATGATTGCTCTGACGGCTACCATGTCAGTACCTGTGAAGTGCTCAGAACAGTGCCTGGCCCGTTGCAATCACTCAGTAGATGGTAGGTGGGTTGTTATTGTTATAGCTACTGTTATTATGTTAATTATTTTCCCTAAGCAAAGAGAAACAAGTCAGAATCTTAAAATAATCCAAACACTGAGTGAACCATTGTTAAATCTAAAGTAAAAATAGTCTTTAAAAATCTTTGAAAATTTCTTCGAACCAAAAAATTTCTATTTGCCTTGTATACTTGTTAATGTCACTTCCTAACATACATCTCTTAGAGTGGTCTAAGTACTTTGAAAACTCAATAACTTTGAAAAGTCAATAATCCAGAGTGCTAGGAATAAAAAATCTATCTAGATTAAATGCATTCAGTAACCTCACAAAAATCCATGTTGTCACAAGAAGGGATGAGGAAGTAGAGCAAAAGCACATCCCATCTTAGTCTGGGGTAGAATGGATACATGTCTATGTATGGTTGAGTCACTTAGCTGTGCACCTGAAACTATCACAACATTGTTAATTGGATATACTCCAATATAAAATAAAATTTTAAAAATGAGAAAAAAATAGCATACCCTATCTTTTATTTTTAGGTGTGAAGACAAATTGTTTTCTTTAGTCCAGTTAAAGAGCTTCAGTGACGAGAAATATCCTTATTGTGCACCTACTATGTGCCTGGAATTGTTCAGGACGCTTGGGTGAGCACATCAAACAAGAGAGACAGCCTCTGCTCTAATGTAGCTTAAAGTCTAATGTGGTTTTTTCAAAAACAGATCTGGGGCTTCCCTGGTGGCACAGTGGTTAAGAATCCGCCTGCCAATGCAGAGGACACAGGTTTGAGCCCTGATCCGGGAAGATCACACATGCTGCAGAGCAACTAAGCCTATGCACCACAACTACTAAGACTGCGCTCTAGAGCCTGCGAGCCACAACTACTGAGCCCACACGCTGCAACTACTGAAGTCTGCATACCTAGAGCCGGTGCTCTGCAACAAGAGAAGCCACCACAATGAGAAGCCCGCGCACCACAGCAAAGAGTAACCCTGGGCTTCCCTGGTGGCGCAGTGGTTGAGAGTCCGCCTGACTATGCAGGGGACGCGGTTTCGTGCCCCAGTCCGGGAAGATCCCACATGCCGCGGAGCGGCTGGGCCCATGAGCCATGGCCGCTGAGCCTGCGCGTCCGGAGCCTGTGCTCCGCAATGGGAGAGGCCACAGCAGTGAGAGGCCCGCGTACCGCAAAAAAAAAAAAAAATAGTAGCCCCTGCTCGCCGCAACTAGAGAAAGCCCGTGCGCAGCAACAAAGACCCAATGCAGCCAAAAATAAATAAAATAAATTTTTTTAAAAAGAGAGATCTAACTCTATTTTATAAATTGTTTGTATTGTCTGTTTTCATCTCATAAAGTTGTATATTAAATTAAAATCTGCATTTTAAAATTTAAATTTAAGTAACAAATATTAAATTCTGGAATCAGGGATCAAATTAGATGTTTGTATATGTTTTCATTTATTTTTAAAAATGTATCAAATACTCTAAATACCTACTTGTACTAGAAAATGTGAAATTTTAGTCCAGAGAGTAATTATCTTTTTCAGAGATGTTTCTCTATATAAAATTAGAATACAGAATGCTATTATCATTATAGATTTTATTGAGTAGTTTTAATAAGTGGCTTTTGGGGGGGGTTGCTGGAATTTAAATGTATTACTCTCAAATTCTGGACCAGTGGAGCATAAAAAATTTCTAAACAATTTATACGAGAAATTCTTCAAGGTAAAACACGTCCACATAGTTTTCTTCAAGGAGAAAGTATATTTCACATATATCAATATACATAACTGTGGGGTTGTTTTTACTGAACTGGAATAATAAATATTGACAAATTCATCTCTGAGAACCAGTTACAAATCCAACTAATGAAAGTCCCCTACTTCCAATATGTCTGCCGTAGTATTACATCTAACACCTGATGAACAAATACATCATCAATAATAACAATTATGAAATATCACAGTCACCCAGGTGGGAATCTACTCTATTAAACTAAGAAATATTTATCTAATCCTCATAGGGGTCTGATTGGAAAAACTATATATTCTTTTATTCGATACAATTGGCAAAAGTGGAGGCTTACACCCGTAGTCTGGGCTGGGTCAAGGTCTTATTCTTGGTCCCCACACCCTACTCTCATAGTCTAGCCTCCTTTCCAAAAGAATTTGCTGCCATCAGCAAAAACACAAGAGTGTTTTCTTCTGTTGTTTTTTTAGTCCTAAGAAAAGTGTTCCCAACTATGACCTGCTTCTCTCTCCTATCAGGTAATAATTGTTCTGGTGTTCTGAACATTGATTTAGATGCCTCTTTTTATCTCTAGGTTCTTTGGAAGCACCTATCACTATAATGCCTATGCCCTCAGACTAATAATATGAGTCATGCTTAAAAAGAGATAAATTTTCTCCGGGTCTCTATTACATTTTAATAGTGCAAAGAATAAGGCAGGGGACAGATAATGGAAAAGGCAAGGAATAGTGGAAGGAAACTTCTTTGATGTTTTTTTGGCTGAATCACCAGACCATAACTCAGATATCGGCTATCCTGGCTTAGATTTCTGAATCATGGACCAAAAAGACACAGAAGTAATGGTGACATTGAGATGCAGTAGCATAAACCTTGCAGTATACATCTAATCTGTGCATTGTCACAAATTCATAGTGGAGGACCACGCTAAATGTTAAAGTGTTTTTATTAGGTTTTCTTATACTTCCAGTAATTACTTACTGTCCTTGCACAAAATACCCAAGTCTGCCTTATAATGAATTCTACAGTGTAGAACAATTAGAGCACTGTTAACATAAGAATCTAAATTGGTTTTCTAAAATTTTTATTTTATATTGGAGTATAGTTTTACATTGGATTTACAATGTTGTGTTAGTTTCAGGTATACAGCAAACTGATTCAGTAATACATATACATATATCTATTCCTTTTCAGATTCTTTTCCCATATAGGTCATTACAGAATATTGAGTTCCCTGTGTTATACAGTAGGTCCTTGTTGATTATCTATTTTATACAGTAGTGTGTATATGCTAATCCCAACCTCCTAATTTATCCCTCCTCCCACATTACCCCTTTGGTAACCATAAGCTTGTTTTCTAAGTCTGTGAGTCTATTTCTGTTTTGTAAATAAGTTCATTTATATAATTTTCTTAGATTCCACATATAAGTGATCTCATTACATATTAGATACAACTTCATAAATTATTAGTGAAACAAAAATGTCATGTGTAAAGATACTAGAAACACGTCAAGATAACGTCTAACTCTGTGTTCTCATGTTTTCATGTTGTTTGGGGCATGAGTGCCTTGCTTTCCTAGTTTATTTACTTGTAAATAATTTAATTAATTTAACAATTCTAGTTTGATTTGGCTCTCATTCTGTTTCACTGGAAGCACGTTCAGCTCCACAGTCAGGCATCGTCCTTGTGGGACACGTCTGGGAGGGCAGGTAATGGCCATTTGTCCCTCTCACTTCTTGTTTTTCAAGCTTCAAGTCAGCAGGCAGAGGGATGAGGCAAGCGATAAGGCCCAGTCTTTCAAACCCCTTCTGAGACCACTCATGCTGGCGGCACCGCCAGGAAGAGCTGCTGGTGCCCTGGAGAAGGGCAGAGAGCTTCCCATTTAGAAACAACTCTGTGAATCCCCGCAAAGGCCATTCTTCTCCCAGCAACCACCAGAAAGGGCAGGGACAGAAAACAAGGAAATCTCTGTTTAAATTCAGTGCTTGTTCCAAATGTCACTTTTGGTGATATAATTTTTAAAGAAGAAAATCAATTATGATGGAAGTTTAATAACTTAGAGAAGACAGGTGATTAAAAAGAAGTACAATAGTTTATCATACCAAAACACCTTTCAACATTCAGAATTCAAAGCACTTTTCAGTCCTGAACTGAGTATAAATCTGATACCCACCAGGGTTCTTGGCCTTCCCCAATCAATAGAAATTGACTAGAGGCCAGACAAGAAATTCAGGCAAAGCTTTTTATTGGGGCCCCTGCTGCAGCAGGGGGAGTGAGAACAAACAGCAGGTTCCCTCGCTGGCTCGCTAAGGTGGGTGGGGCGAGCTTGTTCCTTATATGAGGTCAGGGTAGGGGTGTGTCCAAGGGTCAGGCCGGAGGGGTATCTTAGGTGTTTTGCCCATCCCTTAGGTGGTGTTGAGTGCAGTGGGCATGTGCGGTACTCTCCTTTTGCTCCCGACACCCTGTTTTTGCTCGGGGCTCTTCAGAAGTGGCAGTTGAGTATTTTGGTCTTTTGTATCTTTTTGTCCATAATTTGCCCCAGCTGAGCATGCATGCAGTTATTTTTAGTCCCATACAATTTCTTTGTATTTTGTTGCTCAAGGAGAGGTGTGTCCATGTGCAAGCACTGCAGCACTGCCGCAAAGGGTCCAAGGTCCCAGGCCTGTCTTAGTTCCTATCGCACAAAGAGATTTGGAACTTCGTGGTTGTAAACTTCTTGATCTTATCCATGCTATGAGAAATACACAAACCTGTTTTTTTTTTAATACAATGCATTAAGACTTTTATTTGTGAATACCATAATATTTGCACAGAAATTTCTCACAAACCTTACATGGCTTCAAAAAAAATAGTTAATTGGAATGAATATTGTGCTAACAATGAGACTTCTTGAAAGGTAGATCTTTCACTTCTAAATATATTTTCATTATTCTTGCAAGGTACTTCAATCATAATTAGAATCTTCTAATGTTATTTTTAAATCTTTATTTTCTTACAGCCTTTGTACTAAGGCTTTTGGAGCGTTTTTAATATTATGTGATGATATCACGTTACGTTAATCTTCAAAGCAATTGCAAAGAATCTATCAGTGACAAGGGATGTCAGCTTGTTTTATGTTGATTCCTTTTTGTTGTTGATGTCCAATTAAAAGCAACATACAATAAAAAAAGTAAGTTATTGATCTTGAATAATGATTCACTTTAGACCTTGTTTTATTGAATATCTGTCTCATCTCCATACTGAGCATTGTTCCTCATAATCCTGAGTACTCAAAAAGTAATTATTTACAGTTTCGGTTGTGTTACACTCTCCACTCATCATTACATCATACTGTTTGATATTATAACTACTGTACTAGGATATATTTCTCTCTATTCTTTCTTAGCCTTATTTTTACCCAAGCTTTTTAGTTACTAAAATTTTAAAACCAGTGTCTTTTAATTCTGAAACCAGATCAATGCAGACAGTATTAATTTTCCACTGTTTATATATTGTGATTTTTGAAATCTATAGCCACAGTCACCACTAAAAAGTAGTATTTTAAAAGGCAAATGATCCATTGCTGTATCTCACAGTGCCTGATCTGATAGCCAGTGGTATTCTTCCATTGTTTATGTGGGCAAGAGATAGGGGGCATAAAAAAAAGTGACAATTCTAAGTCAGAGAAACTGGGCTCTAATTCTGATTTTGTCACTTAATAGCATTATGACATTAGGAAAATTGTTTTTGCATCTGTAAAACCAGAATAATACATCTTGCCTCACTGAGTTGTTTTGAGGGTTATATGAGTTATGATTGATTATTGTGTCCAACACTGTGTGGTCAATAAATGTTAACTTTTTTTCCCTCTCTTCAGCCCCAGTGTCCTCATCTATAAATCAACAATAATAATATCTTTATAGCCCAGTGGTATGCTGGAGCTGGCTCATACCAGCTCACGAGAGCTGCTTGTTAAATTTTTAAGACCTTCGTAAGCCTGTTCTTTTTTTAATACAGTCGATAATAAATATTAAATTACATAAATTTACAATTAAATAAACTATATTAAAAACAAAGGCAATAAATATTCAAACTCATCACTTCATAAGTATTTTACTATTATCGTGCTCCTAAGGTTATGTAGGTGTGTTGGTAATCAGTGTGGTGGACATATTATATAAACAACACCGCATTCAGTGAAGTCATTATATTGGAAGCTTGGAATCACAAATGCTTTAAATCAGGGCTTTTTTCCCACTAGAGAGCTGATTGCTAAACATTTATCAGTACTATGCATATCTACCTGGTTTTTAAATGGAAAAGCACTCCACACATATAATTTTAGAAGTTTATTCTAAGTTTGGAGTTTTAATATTTCTCCAATGCCATGTTGAAAACATTGAGGAACACATGCTGCTAGTGATCATGGAAACACCAGTAGTTAATAGCACGCTGACTATGTACCTTGGGGGAAGGTGGCCCTGAAGTCTGGGTGTGCAAAATGATTGGATCCTTGTATTCAAATAGATATTAACCTAAATGTCCATCAACAGATGAATGGATAAAGAAGATGTGGCACATATATACAATGGAATATTGCTCAGCCATAAAAAGAAACGAAATTGAGTTATTTGTAGTGAGGTGGATGGACCTAGAGTCTTCATACAGAGTGAAGTAAGTCAGAAAGAGGAAAACAAATACCGTATGCTGACGCATATATGTGGAATCTAAAAATAAAAAGGTAGGAATAAAGACGTAGACATAGAGAATGGACTTGAGGACAAGGGGAGTGGGAAGGGTAAGCTGGGACGAAGTGCGAGAGTGGCATGGGCGTATATACACTACCAAATGTAAAATAGATAGCTAGTGGGAAGCAGCCGCATAGCACAGGGAGATCAGCTCCGTGCTTTGCCATGACCTAGAGGGGTGGGATAGGGAGGGTGAGAGGGAGATGCAAGAGGGTGGGGATATGGGGATATATGTGTGCGTGTGGCTGATTCACTTTGTTGTACAGCAGAAACTAGCACAGCATTGTGAAGCAATTATACTCCAATAAAAATGTATTTTTAAAAAACAGATACTAAACATATAACAGTAATCATTTGCCAGGCATGGATTTCAAGAAGTAAGCCCTGCAAATGGCACTAAATATCATGTAGTCTCTCATTCTAATTATAACCTGCAATTCAGTGCCTCCATTTTTAGAATAGATTTGACAGTACTTGCATGTTCATTCTCTACAGTGTCATGATGTGCATTTATAAGGTGTCTTTTGATATAGAGGTCAGTGAATTGTGTAAATGATTATTTCTGAGCAGTTACAGCCTTAAACCTAATTCCATGAGACATAGAAGCTCCAATGAAGTCAAAGGTTTTTACCCCTGAAAAATATACTTTAATTATTTAAGACTATGATATCCACAAAAAATGGATTTACTCAAAAGTTCCAAGAAGAGAAAAAATAAATTTAGACTTTAAAATACGTACTAGTGATGGAGTATTCCATATATATTTTTCAATTATTATTTAGAGTATTTTTCTTGTCAGTGCTGTTTTTAAAAGCTCTTAAATCTCATAAACCTGTACTTTGAAGAAGCTGTTTGCACCTAAACCGTTTTTCATTTTGAAGTAACGAGTTGAATCTGTTAAAAAGGAATCTCAGCATGCCAACTTTGAAAGAATAAGAAATGACAAATTGTAATGTTTGGGGAAAATACTATAAATTAGCCATTTTGAAAATAAAATCTGGAAAATATAAAGAATAAAGAACAAGTTAATATTTGAATAATATTTCCAGCAATGATTTATCTCTCTTACACTAAAACTCATTTTTTTAATCCAAGAGATTAGCTTCTATTACAAATTACTTTATTACAAAGAAAGTTATTCTAATCTGATTATGTAATTTGAGAGATAATTATGAGAAAATCACATTTTATTGTTAAATTTCCTAAATTTTATATTTTGCTTTTAAATTAGTAAATCGTTTTCCTATCCACATATTTTTCCTGTGTTAGTACACAGTGTTCTTTTTAACTTTACAATTATGAGATTCAGTTTGGTCTCTATTGCTTACTGATCATGAATAAATTAATAAAATAAATTAATATAATTAATAAATATATATAAATAATAAATATATAAATAAATTAATATAATAAATTAAATAAATTAATATAATTCTCTTGATTAGTTTCTTGCACTCATAAAAACTAGGAATAACAGAACCTAAGAAGCAGTTCTAAAAATGTTCATGTCAAGCAAAAGTTGATTTCCACAAATGTTCCTTTTGGAGATGATGTTAGCATTTCTCCTGACACTAATGCATGGTAGGGTAAACACACTGTACTGATACAAGGGTTCAAAATGTCAAAAGACCAGTCCTTGTTGAGGTCATTTTAACTTTCCACTAAAACAGAGAACATAGAAAGAAATGAACATTCACAACACTAAAAACTGAGATTGGATGTATCACCTACATGAGACTGTGGAAAGAATCTATCCAAATTGTAAGGCATGTGGAGTAGACTATGAAAACTTTGGCTGCCCTCAACTCTCACTTGAAATAAAGAACATTTGGAAAATGGTACAAGATACTTTGAACCCCTCAACTCCACCCCATTTGTCACTGGCTTCAAAGAATGAGGGTATTTACCCATTAGAAAATACGATAGGCAATTTTCCACTTCCATCACAGCGCGCACGCGCACGCACACACACCATATTCCAGTAAGGACTGGAGTCAATGGAGAGATGCCCTTGCCCTAGCACTTGCCCTTGAGAGAGGCAATTCTTCAGTACATTTTACATGTTCCTTCAAAAGTCCTCACTGGAATAAAGTCCCAGTGGTCCACAGTTGTAATGAACTCAAAACACCACCTTTATTGACTTTCTCTTTCTCTGCCTCACTCGAGCTTCTTGGGATCATACTTCAACGGAACTACCTAGTCCTGAGTCCTTATGGCAGACTCTTTTTTCAGGGACACCCAAACTAACAGGAATGTCCTACTTCCCCCTTCTTCGGCTTCTTTCTGCTTTTATTCACCCTTTGAGACTTAGCTCAAGTATCACCTCCTCAGGACAGCCTTACCTGACTCCTCCACTCTGATTAGATGCCTCTTTTATTATAACATTATAATTGCTCTGAAGTGATGGTTGTTTTATTAATCTGATTGTGGTAATCATTTTACAAAGTTTATGTGTAGCAATCATCATAATGTGTGCTTTACACAATCTTATTTGTCAGTTATACCTCAATAAAGCTGTGGGGGGGAGAACTAATTTTTTGAAATGTCAAGCAGTATTTTTCCTGCTGGGAATGTAGGTTTACTCCTATTTTTCAATCTTACTCAAAACCCCTTATCGCATAATTTATGAGCTACAGCAGCGTTTGACCATTGTTTCTTAAAATTACAAACTGCGAAACCCGTGGCTGGCTTTTGAACATGTATAGAATAAAAGCACACAATAAAAAAATCAAAATGCTCCCTTTTTTAAAACAAAATTTATTTGGCGGTGCCGGGTCTTAGTTGCGGCTTGCAGCCTCCTTAGTTGTGGCATGTGAACTCTTAGTTGCAGCATGCATGTGGGATCTAGTTCCCTGACCAGGGATCGAACCCGGGTCCCCTGTATTGGGAGCATGGAGTCTTAACCACTGAGCCACCAGGGAAGTCCCAAAAATGCTCACATTTCTGTTGGAATATGTATGTGAGTGCTGGGTCACAATGTAAAATGTTTTGTTAAGTGAATTGTGGTTTAAAGTGTTTGAAAGTCCCTGCTCTAGGCTGGTGCTTCTCCCAAATGTTCGGGACCCTCAAATCATAATAGTTCAGCTAAAAATGCAGCTTTCTTGCCTCATCCCAGAAATTCTGATTGAATAGGTCTAGGGTGGGGCTCAGAAATTTGCATTCTAGAGGAACTACAAGTGATTCTCACTAAATCACTAATTACAGACACAGATGTTAACACTTCTGGGGTTGCAGTGAAGGGATGTAAAGAATTGCTTGTCAGTTCACTTTCTAGCATTGCAGAGGGCTTCCCCATGATCAGAATTGTGGAGAAGACCTTAATTCGTGATATGGAGCAGCGTAGGGCAGTGGTTAAGAGGGTTTGTAAAATGAGACAGACTCGAGTTCCAATCCTAGTTTGTCATTTACTAGTTATGAGATATTGGGACTCTCTTTTACTTTGTTTGTGTAAATGGGATTAATAACTGTTCCTACTGCATAGAGTTGAAAGGATTCAATGAGATAAAGCAGCTTCTGCATGATAATAAAGGAAATATTAGCCATTGTCATCTTTAGGAATCACCAACATTTTGAGAAAAATTCTACTTGCTCACTTAATTTGACAGACATTAGTTGAGTGTGCAAAGAACCGTGCTAAGTGCTTTTAGAAATGCAAAGATGAAAAACAGCCCCTACTTTCATGGAGCTTACAATCTGATATGGTCATAGACTTTTACAGCAGAAAATCATCAGGTTACACAATCGGGCTCTCATTTAACAGGTGAAGAAACTGAGACTCGAGAGCCTAAGCAAGTCGTCCATACAGTTAGTGGAGAAGTCTGAAGTACAGCCCAGACACCTGACCCAGGCCAACATCCTTCCACCAGCCCAGACTTCACTTCATGGCTGGGAGCCCAGTCGTGACAGTGGTGTGCTGGTAAATGTAAACAGCCAAAATGGGCACAAAAATGTTTGTGCATACATTTATATGTAATTGTATTCAACCCTTTACTCATATAAAGGATAAGTAACACATGGTCTACAAGTGATAATGAAATATGCAATACTCTATAAGGTAAATACCATATGACCAACTGATTCTCACTGGATGTTTTGATTTTCCTCAATTCTTCTATCCATAGCCAACCCATGGTTCCAATTCAACCATGATTTGACTAATGGCATTGTATCTCAATCCACTAAATCTTTTTTAATTGTGGTAACACACATATAACAGAAAAGTTACCATCTTAACCGTTTTTAAGTGTACAGTTCAATAGTGTTAAGCATATTCACATTGTCGGACAACTAATCTCCACAACTTTTTCGTCTTGCAGAACTGAATCTCTATACCCATTAAACAGCACGTCCTCATTCTTCCCTCTCCCTAAATCCTGGCAACCACTCTTCTACTTTTTGTTTCTGTGAATCTGACTATTCTCGGTACTTCACTTAAGTGGAATCATACAGTATTTGTCATTTTGTGACTGGCTGATTTCACTTAGTATAATGTCATCAAGATCATCCATGATATAACGTGTGAAAAGATTTCTTTCCTTTTTTAAGGCTAATTAATGTTCCATTGTATGCACATACCACATTTGTTTGTCCATTCATCCATTGATGGACATTTGGGTTGCTTCCACCTCTTGGCTCTTGTGAACAGTGCTGCTATGAACATGGGTGGGCAAATATCTCTTTACAATCCTGCTTTTAATTCTTCTGTATATATACCCAGAAGTGAAATTGCTGGATCATATGGTAGTTGTATTTAACAATTTTTGAGGAACTGTCCTGCTTTTTTCCATAGTGGCTGCACCATTTTACATTCCCACCAACAGTGCAAAAGTGTTCTCCCACTTCTCCACATTCTCACCAACACTTATTTTCTGGTTTTTTGATAGTAGCCATTCTCATGGGTGTAAGGTGATCCACTAACTCCTTTCCCAATAAAATTTGTCATTAAATCTGACATGATCTACTGTTAAACTGTGTGAAAATTAATAAAGTAAAACCTCACTAAAATGGAGTCAGGAGGCCAGAGGGAGAAGCTCTCATGTCAATACAGATCCCAACAGGAAGAGAGATACTTTGCCTCTCTGGCAGGTGATACTAGTTTACTACCACCAGAAGGAGGAAGAAAGATTTTTCTCCCGCCTGACAACAGCCCAGCCAATGAGAGACTGTCACAACTCAGCCAATGAAAAGCCACTATACTTTGAGCTTTCACTTTCCTCCAATGGACTTTTTGTTTATGACAGCCCCACCCAACTTCCCCTTCTCTATAAGAGTTTCCCCTCCTGCACTTCATCAGGTTTGCATGTGGTTTGCCTAGTTGCGTGTCCCAAGTTACATTTTTTGCTGCTCCCAAATAAACGCGTTTTGTTGGTAAATAATTTGCTGTTCTATTGTTTTAAGTTAACGCTACATGGAGGTCCCACAGAGATCCAGAGAAGAACGCTGACAACTCCGAGGCTGGTGAACAAACAGGTGTTGCTACCTTGGAGCCCACGGAACTCCTGCTTTCTTGCTGACCCTGAAATCTGAGGGTAAGTGTTTTTGCTGGATCCAAGCTCCGCTCTTTTTGCATTTTGAAGCTCTTCATCCTTTATTGAGGATCTGTTTAAAGCCTTTGTCCTTTATTTGTTAAGGCCTTGTTTGGGCTGTGAGTACTCACACTTCCGCTTCTTTTGAAATCAGGCAGTTCCTACTGTAACTGTGCTGGTATTTGGCCTGCCGGCTATTAAAAATTATTCTTTGCTCTAGGGAAAAACCTCTGAAAAATTGGATCCCAGTTATCTAAATGTTTTGAGGTCACACACCCCCCTCCCAGGCCCCAGCCAGTTTTAGTTTAAAAACCGTGGTGCCTCCTTGTGTTTATTTGATTTATGACTTAACCAAAAGTAACATTGATGGCCATTATGGGGCACTTCTGAACTCTCCAAACTTACCTTTCTTAAAATCTGTTACACAGCCACGGCTCTGAAATATCCAAACTCAATTGGATGTTTATTTTGATTGGTATTTTGAGGCTTCCAACCATTATCAGGAATCTAAAAATTGCCTCTGTGCAGAATACGATAATTAAATTAATTGAGGTGAGCTCTTAAAGAAAGACAAAATGCCTTCCAAAGCCTCACGTTTGTCTCCCGGGTTCCTCCGTCTCAGGCTCCACCCCTAGTGCCATTTTCCTCCTTCTCTGAACCTAGCAGAAACTGCCCCTTTAGTGTTAAATCTTCTGAGGAGCCATATAAACCCCCAAGTACTTAGGTTCCCTGGACTAAGGGCAAACTGAGCTGCAGTTAAAGAGTTCCCTGAAGTAACCGAGGACCTCCCCACCATATGTCTGCTGAAGAATTTCACATAGTTATTCAAACCTACCAACATGGTTTCTCAGATTTATATGTGTTAGTCCACATGCTGGCTGGTGAGGGTCAAGCCAAACACTGGATGAAACTAGCCCAATGGGAACATACTGGAAGGGATTAGAAAGGCAAACCCCTAACTTGTCAAGAGGCTGCAGCACTCACTGAAAACCCCCATTGAGCAATTACAGCAGCCTTTCCTAAGCCTGTTGATGGGAACAAAATTCAGGCTTGCGCACAAAAATCCGATGACGCTGTCCGTGACTATTGTAGTTGACTTCAGATTATTTTTAAAGAAAATCCTGTCTGTCTTCAGATGTTTAAGTCCACTGGGTTAGGCTTTAACTCCGTGTTTATTAATGGGCTTAATCAGGACCTTTCTCTTTTAGTTGAAAGGACCAGGATGGAATGGGAAAGTATGTTCGCTCCAGATTTAGTTAATTTGGCAAATGAGCATGCTCAAACCCTGGAAGAGTCGCCAAAAAGACTGCTAAAATTCTTTATCTTCAACTCTGGCAAATGAAGTTCCCTAAACAGAAGCAAAACCTTCTAGTTTCTGCTATTATTGCAAAGAGCCAGGACATTGGAAAAATGGTTGTCACAAATGTAAATGTTTCAGGTATCTTTAGCTTTCTAACCGGCCTTTCCAATGTCCTCCCATCTCTCAGTGACAGACTTCTGAGCAACTCCAGTCGTGTTTCCCAGTGCTCCTCCTTAGCTCAGAGGAAGCAACTCTCCAGATGTGGAATGAATCTCTCCTAATTGACACTGGAGCCACACCACGTGGTGCTCAACCCCACGGCTGTGAAGCAGCCCCTGCCTCATAGTACTAAAACAGTTCAAGTAGGGCGTGTCTCCAATGAACCTCAAGAGGATCCTCTCTCTGAACCGATTCCCTTTTGTTCAGGCCCCTTGAGAGATGCACACCCTTTCTCCTTAGCTCCTCTGCCCCTATCCATTTATCAGGCTTAGACTTCTTGGAAAAGTATCATGCCAGGATTTCTTTCTTCCAAAAGGGGGAAATAATTCTAGAATTTGACAGAAACCATCAAATTAGCCAACCAAGAGAATTAACCAAGAGATGTTAATTAATTAACATCTTTTTCTCTGCCTTTGACGGTACAGGAGCTGGTTCTGGAAACACTGATCATTTTTCCCTATTGAATCAGTTATTCATTGAATACCCTGAACTAGGTGGTTCCTGACCACCAACAGGCAACCTAGTTCAGGTTCAGGTACCTATTGAATCTCAGTTATGTGTGAGCATGGGCTGATTAGTCATTAGTCCATCGAGATGTCTTATTTAAGGGGAACGAGTGGGCGATTTTAAGTTGGAATGGTCCTGAAGTAAGAACCAGATGTCTTGTGAAGACCACTATTAGCTACCCCCACGAGATATGGGCCCGGTGCGAGAAGAGGGATCCCTGCCGAGCGGGTTGCTGGTTTCACGCGGCATGGTAGTTAAGCTCGTGATCTAATGGAGCGGCCATAGTATATAATGGAGGTAAAACGGACTGTTGATATATAATATGTAAGAGCATGCATATTATGTGATTTGTAAAATTAATAAGATTTAATACGAGCTTTAACTGACCGTATGGAAAATAAATGAATGCACAATAATACATAGTATATATGTATATGAATATTTATAAAGAAAGACTAAGATTTAATGGTGTGTGTATAAGGGTATGCAATAGTCACAGTAAAATGTATTGGAAATAGGTTTATTTAATACTGACGTAGTACTGTAGTGGTTTGTTATTGTACAATAAATCCTTTTTCAAGGAATAGTTTATGTAGAACTCCAGCTTTGGGTGTTGGTGGTGAGGTTCAATGTCTCTTCCTTGAGTCTTAGGGAGGGGTGAGGTTCTCCTTTTCCGGTTTACAAGACCGGGGTATTTTATTATACTACGAAGACTCTTCATTTTAGGAGCTTGTTTTCAATGAGGCTAGCTACTGGTATTAGTACTAAGATCAGGAGGAAGTATAAAATAGATGCTAGTTGGCCTACGGTAATGTATGGGTGTTCTACAGGTTGGCCTCCGATTCATGTTAGGATTAGGAAATCTGCAATTAAAGTTCAGAATAGGAGTTGGCTGAGGGGTCGGAATATTATGCTTCGTTGTTTGGATGTTTGGAGTATTGGAATGAATAATAGGATGAGAATAGAGAGTAGTAGGGCTAGTACTCCTCCTAGTTTGTTGGGGATTGATCGTAGGATTGCGTATGCAAATAGGAAGTACCATTCTGGTTTGATGTGTGCGGGGGTGTTTAGTGGGTTTGCTGGGGTGTAATTGTCTGGGTCTCCTAGGAGGTCAGGTGTGAATAGGGTTACTGTTAATAGGATTAGGATTAGTAGTAAAGCACCTAGGATGTCTTTGATTGTGTAGTAGGGGTGGAATGGGATTGTATCCATGTTGGATGGGATTCCTGTGGGGTTGTTGGATCCTGTTTCGTGTAGGAATAATAAATGGACGGCTACTAGCGCTGTAATGATGAATGGGAGGATAAAGTGGAAGGTGAAGAAGCGTGTTAGTGTTGCTTTGTCTACGGAGAATCCACCTCAGATTCATTCTACTAAGGTGTTACCGATGTAAGGGATTGCTGATAGGAGATTGGTAATGACGGTTGCGCCTCAGAATGATATTTGTCCTCAGGGTAGGACATAGCCTACGAATGCAGTGGTTATAACTATTAGTAGGAGAAGTACACCAATATTTCATGTTTCTTGAGATGTGTGGGAACCGTAGTATAGGCTGCGTCCGATATGGGTGTAGAGGCAAATAAAGAATATGGAGGCTCCGTTTGCATGTAAGTATCGAATAATTCAGCCGTAGTTAACGTCTCGACAGATGTGTGCGACTGATGAAAAGGCAGTTGAGGTGTCTGGTGTGTAGTGTATTGCTAGGAATAAGCCTGTTAAGATTTGTATAATTAAGCAGAGGCCTAGTAGGGAGCCAAAGTTTCATCATGAAGAAATATTCGAGGGAGTAGGGAGATCGATGAATGCGTTGTTAAGAATTTTTATTAGCGGGTGTGTTTTTCGGATGTTGGTCATTAAGGTTCTTGTAGTTGAATTACAACGATGATTTTTCATATCATTGGTCGTGGTTAGAGACCATGTGAGAATAATGATAATATATATTGTTTTTATTATGAGCGTTATTTTTGTAATTAGTCTTGTGGGAGTTTCTTCGAAACCTTCACCTATTTATGGGGGCTTAGGGTTGATTGTGAGTGGTGCTATAGGGTGTGGAATTGTTTTTAGTTTTGGGGGTTCGTTTTTAGGTTTAATAGTGTTTTTAATTTATTTGGGAGGGATGGTGGTTGTATTTGGTTATACAGCAGCTATGGCCACTGAACAATATCCTGAGGCTTGGGTCTCTAATAAAGTTGTGTTAGGGGGCTTTCTTTTGGGTTTAGTTGTGGAGTTTTTAGTGGTGTTGTATATTTTATGAGGTGAAAAAACAAGTTTTGTGTTTGAGTTTAATGGGTTGGGGGATTGAGTTGTTTATGATGTAGGAGAGTCTGGGGTTTTTAGTGAGGAGATTACAGGGATTGCTGCTTTGTACAGTTATGGTACTTGGTTAGTTGTTGTTACTGGCTGATCATTGTTTATTGGTGTTGTGGTTATTATAGAGATTACTCGAGGTAGTTAAA